>NW_027361697.1:61137500-61567500 GCF_039654945.1 Dendrobates tinctorius
TTATTGGATATGATCGCATCAGAGCACACTTTCACTGCAATCTTGTTGGTGGTAATTTGTATCTCCAAGTGTTATAGGTCAGTTTTGGTATGTAATGCTGTGATTTAAAACTAATTTATTGTTTTTTAATTCCCCACAGATTTCTTGCAACTGGAGAATCCCTTTCGTCACTGCATTTCCAGTACAGACTCGGGATTTCCACCATATCTGGAATTGTGAAGTACACATGCCGTGCACTGTGGGACTCCTTAGCTGAAGAGTTTTTACCAGAGCCCACAACAGAGAGGTGGATTGAAATTGCTGACAAGTTTCAACAGATATGTCAGTTTCCAAACTGCTTGGGCGCTGTGGACGGGAAACATATCCGCATTGTAAAGCCAGCTGGATCGGGATCGGAATATTTCAATTACAAGAAATATTTTTCAATTGTCCTCATGGCCATCGCTGACGCGGAATACAAATTTATTGCGGTTGATATTGGGGCCTATGGCCGCTCCAATGACTCTCAAGTTTTCAAACTGTCTGCCATGGGGCGTAAACTGTATGGAAACACCTTCCAGTTCCCACCACCTAGACCGCTGCCGCAAACATCTGGTCCACCTATGCCATTTGTCTGTGTAGGGGATGAAGCCTTCCAGCTGTCAGAACACCTTTTGAAACCGTACTCTAGCAGAGGATTGACAAGACCAAAACGCATTTTTAATTACCGCCTCACAAGAGCAAGAAGAATGGTTGAATGTACCTTTGGTATTCTGACAGCCAAATGGCGGGTCCTATTGACTGCGATCAACCTCAAGACAGAAACTGTGGACGAGGTGATCAAAGCGTGCGTGGTACTCCACAATTTTGTTATCTGCAAGGAACCCATTTCCATTGAGGACACCTCTGAAGAAACCACCTTGCAAGATTACCATGACATTACCACTAGAAGTTCTGTGACGGTTTCAGTAATGAGGGACAATTTTGCACTATACTTTATGTCACCTCAAGGCAGAGTACACTGGCAGGATGACAGAGTGTGAAAGATTTGTGCCCTAACCAAACTTGTGTACCTTCTGTACCAACAGTATATACCTTTGCCAACCAAAGTTGGCTATCTTGTCATGGTCTCTATTTTTAGCTTTAGGCCACAGGTGTGTACCTGGTTGTGTTTTATGCAAAGTATTTCACCTTTTAACAAAAGTTGTGTACATTGTTAGGAAATCACCAACATTAAACACAACTTTTTAGGTGAAATACTTTGCTTCAAACACAACCAGGAACACAACTGTGGCAAAAAGCTAAAATTTACCCACAGTTATATACCTAGTTTTGAATACCATTTCACCTTTTAAATACCCTGTATTTAACCTTTTTCGCCGCAGAAAGAAATGACAGACAACCAGTGTAAAATAATTTAACTTTTATTGAAAAATGTTTTTTTTAGTAAACTTTTTTAAAATTTTAATAAACTTGTTTAATAAAACTTTGAAACTATAAAACTGAAACCATAAAACTGGTCATTTTTATTTAAATACACACATTATAATTCTGTGTAGTGTGTGGTGGAAATACTGCTGTAGGGGCTGCGGGACACTTCGACACTGGGAGTGTGGAGAGAGGACTGGGATCGTGGTGGGGAAGGAACAGTTAGAGGTGAAGGTGTGGAAAAAACTACAGAATGGGTGGACATGTGGGAAGCAGAAGAGGTGGTGGGTGGTGGAGTGGAGGGTTGGGCAGGGACTGTAGGAGCAGATGATGTTGATGGCAAGTTGTATGGGGAAGGAGTTTGGTACGGGGCAGGTTGCTGGAAGTGGGGAGATGTCTGGTACGGGGCAGGTTGCTGGAAGTGGGGAGATGTCTGGTACAGGGCAGGTTGCTGGAAGTGGGGAGATGTCTGGTACGGGGCAGGTTGCTGGAAGTGGGGAGATGTCTGGTACTGGGGAGGTTGCTGGTACTGGGGAGTTTGCAGGTACTGTGGAGGTTGCTGGTACTGGTGAGGTTGCTGGTGCTGGGGAGGTTGCTGGTGCTGGGGAGGTGGATGGTGCTGGGGAGGTGGATGGTGCTGGGGAGGTGAATGGTGCTGGGGAGGTGGATGGTGCTGGGGAGGTGGATGGTGCTGGGGAGGTGGATGGTATGTAATAGGAGGGGGAGGATGGAAAGTGGCTGGAGGTGGATGGTATGTAATAGGAGGGGGAGGATGGAAAGTGGCTGGAGGGGGTGTAGATGTAATAGGAGGGGGAGGATGGAAAGTGGCTGGAGGGGGTGTAGATGTAATAGGAGGGGGAGGATGGAAAGTGGCTGGAGGGGGTGCAGGTGGAGAACTACTGTGGTGGGAGGAGGAGGAGGTTGGGAGGTAACTTGCTGGAGAGCAGCGTGGCATGAATGCATTACATGCATCTGCTGGGCAGGAGAGAGCGTTTCCATGCGCTCCACAACAGACCTGAAAAAGGTGTGGTTTGGCGAAGATCTTGCTTCTGAATGCATGGTTTGCAGAAGTGTCTTCACCTCCAGAATGCTGGAGTTGATCTGCTGATAGCCTGCGGAGATTTGCTCTGACAAGACTTTTAGACAGTTCTGGAAAGATGCATTCAGATGCAAGAACTCTGGCGCATAAGTCTTTTCCTGACCCCTCTGCCGCTGCCGCCCAGTACCCGCAGGTGTACTAGAGGTGGCAGGGGCAGAAGGGTGGGGTAAAGGGAAAGCGATCTCCTCACCAGCAGCTTCATGTAATGTAGGCGGCCACGATGCTCCTGTGCTGGTGGATGGGACAGATGGGTCGAATGTGTGGGAAGGCTGGGAAGGTGCAGATGTACCGGGGCGGTCGAAGTGTCCCTCGGTGCCGGTCTCCTCAGGGATCGCCTTAGAAGGGTCCAATCGTGCCGGCTCCCGAGTGCTGCTCACCGTGCTGTGGAATAAAGAGAAAAAAAAACAATTAAAATACTGACATGGTATGGCCCTGGCTGAAAAAAAAATTTACATATAACATTTTTTTTCACATGTGGTGTGTAATATTTATCTTCTGGTGACCATTGTTTCCCGGAGGAACGACAGGGCTTCTGCGTACTTGTACTTGCTCCTGCGTCCTCCAGATCCACTCGGGGCCCGCATCTCTTTATTGAACTCCTTCTTGAAACGATCTCTCACAGACCGCCACCGATTCACAATTCTGTTCCCTGAAACGAGAAAGGAGTGGTTAGTATACAACATCAGTGTTTCCCAAACTCCAGTCCTCATGGTCCCCAGGGGTCATGTTTTCAGGATTTCCATAGTAAATAGAAATCCTGAACACATGATCCGTGGGGACCACGAGGACTGGAGTTCGGGAAACACTGGTTTACATCAAGCAACCGGTACTGTATATACTTACGCTCTTTAATCTGGGCCCGAGCTTCGAGGTCCTCCCAGCGGCCCACAAGGAGCGAACAGATTTCCTCCCAGAGTCGTCGGGTAACGATCAGGTCAGCGTGGCGGCGGTCAGCCATATTCCAGAGCGGCTCCCTTTCTCTGACGAGATCGATGAGGCGGTCCACATCAATCCCTCCATCCTCACCGTCAGAGTCGGGAGCACGCTGTGAAGGCTGTTAAAGAAAAAGACAAAAAGAACATAATTAGCCTCCACAAAAGAAATGAAATAAAAAGTGCAAAAAAACAAAGCAAAAATATTTATACTTACACGCTGGTGACCGCCGCGTTGCTGTCGCCGACGACCCTGGGAGGCACTGCGAGGACCTCTTGGCCAAGCACCAGATTGGGAAGACTAGAGAAGAAAACAAAAAATGTTATGTCTTTGGATGTAGGCATTTGTTTGCTGTGTGTGGTCTGCAGAACATTGTTTTCTATGTGTTGTGTGTAGTGTGATGTTGTGTTTCTGCGTTTGATGCAAAAAACTTACCAATTGTGAACCCACTCCAGGTGTCTGTCCACCCCTTCCTTCTTCTTCTGGGAGCTCCTCTTCATCTTGTGATTCCTGTTTTGAAATAAAAGGCAATGAATAGACATATATTACAGAGAAATAAAAACTTACCGTCAAACGCTGACGATGCGAGGGAGGGCTCCCAGAAGATGATGTGCTGTCTTCCTGGTGGCCACACTCCATGCCTGTGGGTGGTGTTCCAGCTGCTGCCATTGCTGCTGCTGCTGCATCTATTGGGCGGCTGTTGAATAAAGAGAAACAAAGGGCCAATGAATATCTTGATATTCAATAGCCCTAGTTTGGAGGAATGGGTTATTTGATAATTACCGTCTCTCATCTGCTGCTGGCCTCCCCTCCTCAGCATGTTCTATTTGCTGCTCCATTTGGGGTGGTGGTGGTGCGGATGGTGCTGCAGTGGTCTCCTGCCTTCTCCTGCGCCTGGTTGCTGTCTTGGGTGGCATGTTGGGTGTGGCTGTGGGTCCCACTGTCTTGCTTTTATAGATGTCTTGTGGGCAGAGCTACTGAGCATGCTCAGACCAAAAAACCGGATCCGGCCGCCGGATCCGGCTTTCGCCGGATACGGCGCATTGCGGCGCTCCTAGGCTTTCATTGTGTGAAAAAGCCGGACGCGCCGGATACGGCGTGTCCGGCTTTTTCGCCGGAGACAAAAAACGTTACAGTCACCGTTTTTTCCAGACGCCGGATCGCAACACATTGCCGGATCCGGCGAAAACCGGATGAAACGCATGGCCATCCGGCGCGATCCGGCGCAAATGCAAGTCAATGGGGGGGGAAACCGGATCCGGCATTGCATTTCGCCGGATCCGGTTTCTGTCAAAAGCGCCGGATCGCGCCTGACGGCGAAAACCTGATGTGTGAAAGAGGCCTAAAGGGTTCTCCAAGAACTAGATAAAATGGAGTCCCCAAAATAATTTAACCTGGAGCCTCTCCTTTTTACATATCAATACAGCTCCCGAGACCTGTGTCTCAACAGACAAGAGCTGTATCACACATACCTCATTGGTGGCCAGGAACACATGTAAAGGGGTGACAGAGACCATCATATGCCTCCCCATCCTTAAACAGTGTTTCATAGAGTTTTATGAATGTTAATGCTACTGTGATGTGTATGTACTTTGTATAAGATTAGGGAATGATATAGAATAGAAGGGTAGCAATAGAATAGGACAGTACGGGAACAGATTAGTGGGGCAAACTAGAGGTAGGAAATGAGAGTGCCAGCACATGCTAGCTATGCTTAAGGGGTTTTCCAGATTGGGAGGAGTTAGAGATGGGTGTAGTGCAGAGCAGTAAGACAGAGTGTGGAGACTTCCAGATTATGGGGAAAAGTGATGTAGCAGTGAGAGAGGACACACGGATAGCCCTGGGGGTGAAGATTGCTGAGGCAATAAGGGACCCCAGGCTAAGCAGCGTGCTAACGGTCACCATCGATAAAAGTAACCATTCCATAGGGATCTGGGGCTAATGGCCGGGACTAGGCAGAGCTGAGCACACCTTTTACCTTTTAACCAATGGAAACCAGACAAGGGGAATGGGAGGAAGGTGATGGACCTAAGGGCACAGAGGCCGTAGAAGTGAAAGGAGTGTCTGCGAGACAGAAGTTGAATGAAGAGACAGGGATACAAGTGTCTTCCGGAAAGAAGTTGTCAGAGAAGGCAGGGAGAGTTCAAGGAATGCCAATGTATGTGAACTGTGCTACGTTTGTATCAAAAACCCTGTTTTCAAGTAAAGTTGAACCGTTGAGTATGGCATGGAGTCTGAAGTTATTTGTGTGAACCGTGAATCTCGAACTGAGATTACAGAATCCGAAGGAAACCTGGAATCAAATGTGAGTGTTCTACTTGGTACATATGACACAAAACAGATGGGACCAGCTTCGGACTGGCCCACCGGAGAACCGGTGGATTCTCCAGTGGGCCCTGGCATCTGGTGGGCCCTGGCACCTGCTGGCATACAGGGCCAGCAGTTGCCTAGGGCCCCCGCTGCTCCATGGGCCCCCAGCCAGTGGTGTGTCGCACACCATGCAGCTGCTATGCGGGCCCCTGCCAGCGGAGCAGCAGCGGGTGTCAGGAGGCAGGAGCCCCTGTCCCCGCTGCTAAAGAGAAATGAATATTCACTGCGAAGCAGTGAATATCATTTCAGGTCTCCACCCCCAGAGGCCCCGCCCCCAGCCCAGTAAGCTGCTCTGCAGACTACAGCTGTAAATCAGGGCCGGCGCCGCCCTCAGTCCTCTCTGCTCCTGGCTCACAGCCAGTGCGCGATGACGTCACTACATCGCGCACCCGCTGTGTGTCTGGCAGAGGGGGCAGCTCCTGACACTGAAGCCGGGATCAGCGTGGGAGCGAGGAGGAGAGGTGAGTATTGTGTTTTTGTTTTTTTTTTTATATCTCTCTCGCTCTCTCTATCTGTCTCTCTATCTATCTATCTATCTCTATCTCTCTTATATCTATCTATCTTTCTATCTCTATCTATTATCTCTATCTATCTATTTCTATATCTATCTCTATCTATCGCTCTATCTTTATATCTATCTTTCTATCTCTATATCTATCTATCTATCTATCTATATCTTTCTATATATATCTCTATATCTATCTATTATGTCTATCTATCTATCTCTATATCTATCTATCTTACTCTATCTCTATATCTATTATCTCTATATTTATTATCTATCTAGCTACCATCTATATCTATCTATCTTTATCTATATATATCTCTATCTAATATCTATATCTATCTCTATACCTATCTATCTATTTATCTATCCGTTATCTATCTCTATATCTTTTCTCTGTATCTATCTATCTCTATATCTATATCTCTCGCTATCTATCGCTCTATCTCTATATCTATCTCTATATCTATCTTTATCTCTATATCTATATATCTATCTCTATCTATCTCTATATCTATCTCTATCTCTATCTCTATATCTCTCTCTATAGCTATCTATCTATATATCTCTATCTATCTCTATATCTATCTCTCTGTATATCTATCTATCGCTCTTTCTCTATATCTATCTTTCTATCTCTATATATCTATCTATCTTTATCTATTTATCTCTATCTTTTCTCTGTATCTATCTCTCTATATCTATCTATCTCTATATATATCTATTATCTCTATATCTATTTCTCTCTATATCTCTCTCTATATCTATCTATCTATTTATCTCTATATCTATCTCTCTGTATATCTATCTATCTTTCTATCTCTATCTATCTATTATCTATATCTATCTATCTCTATATCTATCTTTCTATCTCTACATCTATCTTTCTATCTATCTCTATATCTATCTATATCTATATCTATCTATTATGTCTATCTATCTAGCTATCTCTATTATCTATATCTACCTATCTCTATATCTTTCTATCTTACTCTATCTCTATATCTATCTATTATCTCTATATTTATTATCTATCTTTATCTATCTCTATCTATTATCTATATCTATATCTATCTCTCTATTTATCGATCTCTGTATCTATCTCTCTATATCTATCTCTCTATCTACCGCTCTCTCTATCTCTATCTATCTTTATATCTATATCTATCTATCTCTACATCTATCTTTCTATCTATATCTATCTAACTCTATATCTATATATCTATATAGCATTATTCCCTATGAGGGGGGCAGTATTATACCCTATGAGGGGGCAGCATTATACCCTATGAGGAGGCAGCATTATACCCTATGAGGGGGGCAGTATTATACCCTATGAGGGGGCAGCATTATACCCTATGAGGAGGCAGCATTATACCCTATGAGGGGGCAGCATTATACCCTATGAGGGGGCAGCATTATACCCTATGAGGAGGCAGCATTATACCCTATGAGGAGGCAGCATTATACCCTATGCTGAGGGCAGCATTATTCCCTATGACGGGGTGCATTATTCCCTATGAGGGGGGCAGTATTATACCCTATGAGGGGGGCAGTATTATACCCTATGAGGGGGCAGCATTATACCCTATGAGAGGGTGCATTATACACTATGAGGAGGCAGCATTATACCCTATGAGGGGGTGCATTATACCCTATGAGGAGGCAGCATTATACCCTATGAGGAGGGCAGCATTATTCCCTATGACGGGGTGCATTATTCCCTATGAGGGGGGCAGTATTATACCCTATGAGGGGGCAGCATTATACCCTATGAGGGGGTGCATTATTCCCTATGAGGGGGCAGCATTATACCCTATGAGGGGGATACATTATACCCTATGAGGGGGTGCATTATACCCTATGAGGGGGACAGTATTATACCCTATGAGGGGGGCAGTATTATACCCTATGAGGGGGGCAGTATTATACCCTATGAGGGGGTGCATTATACCCTATGAGGGGGTGCATTATTCCCTATGAGGGGGGCAGTATTATACCCTATGAGGGGGGCAGTATTATACCCTATGAGGGGGTGCATTATACCCTATGAGGGGGGCAGTATTATATTCTATGAGATGGCTGCATTATATTCTATGAGGGGTCTACATTATATTCTATGAGGGGGCTGCTTTATATTCTATGAGGGGGCTACCCCAACTCCTGCTACATAATTAAGACATGTACAACCTTATATTATACCCGGATATTAGCGTGTTTTACCGCACAATTGGTGGTCTGGTATTTAACTATGCAGCTACATAGTGGGCCCCAAGAATGATTTTCTCTGGTGGGCCCAAGGTGTTCCAGTCCGACGCTGGATGGGACTTTGTGTTTCCTTTGTGGGGTACCAGGGTGTGGCAACGCAACAGCTCCTCGCCATGACTATCACCCTGACCTCCTCACACACAGCTGTCATACGTGAAGAAATGTGTTTTAAACCAGGTTTGTGCTCCACAAGGATATCTCCAGTTTCATCCTCCTCTGTTCGTCTGACCAACTTAGAGCAGTGCAGATAGACTAACTAGAAAACCAATAAACATTGAGTAGATAAACCCCAAACTCCTCCCAACCCCTATGCCTTATGTGGTCAGCGTGGAAGAGATATATTTCTTCACATATGACAGCCATGCTCCTGGCTGTGGACAGGTATGTGTGATACAGTTCTTGTCAGTTGAGATACAGATTTTTATCTAATTCTCGGATAACCCCTTTAACTTTATCCTAATTCCTATACGTATTGTTTACATAGTTTAAGGTAGCGGTCCTCAACCTTTACCTTGAGATCCACCTTACGTTGAGATTCAGTTCTGATAGAGGATGAGCCACAGCTGTAGCGACTCTACGAATAATTACATCCATGTCCTTCCCCCCCCCCCGCACAGTAGCGAAACCTGAAGCCCCCCCATTACCATGACAGCCAATGCTTCCCTACTGAAGTCACACCAAGGCAGTATACTTACATCCATGTGTTTCTACCAGGTATTCTCGCATCACAAGCACTCCCACCACATAATTGTGGGTCGCCCTCCCAGGGCTGTGGGGTACTTGGTACCGGGCCGGTGTCAGCGGGATGTCACAGCAGCGGTGACCCGGTCCGTGGCCCTGGGCGCCCAAGTAATGGGGGAATGGAAATGGTGGAATGTAGTTAATGGAATAGTTCATGACGCCACCTGTGGTGTTCGGCAAGTGAAATGTTAAGCCGACGCTGCATGCAGACTCTGGGACTGATGATATGGTGCAGCAAAGATGTAAAAGCTCCCCACAGGTGAAGCTGTAGTCCCAGGGCAGTGTAGATGTGGTTGTCACGGGGATGTAGTAGTGCCGGAAGGGTAAGAAGCAGTCAAAGACACAGCGGGGTGCAATTTCTGTACCTTTACTTGGTAAATGCAGTCCAGGGTCCTGATTACAGATGGTAACGGAGCAGGCTAGGCTGAAAGCAGCTCAGGATTCTCTCTCAGCAGAAGTGCTGTGCAGTCTCCTTCCTAGCGCTTATTTGAATTAAGTACTTCCAGTACTGAGTTACACTGGAGTCCCTCCTGTCAGATGTTCTCAAGCACCTCACTTGCATGGCAGACAGCTGTAGCCTATCTCGGGGACTCCTCTCTCTTGAGTCCCGGCTCACTATCCAAGCTGCTGTTGTGCCCTCAAGTCTTAGATGGGAGCAGGGTATTTACAGCCTCCTACTCCTCTGGTGTCTGTTGCAGGACCATTAGTATCCGTAAAACCGTGGAGACCAGGCTCCAGTTCATGCGCTCTTTCCAGAGATGAGCTCTTCCTCTCAGCTCTATCTTAGCGCTCCTTCCACACGTCTGCACACTTCACCCTCCGCAGACTAACTGACCACTCCTACCTCTTGGCCCTCAGAGAGCACTCCTCCCCTTAATCCCGGTTCAGAGTTCCCCCTGCTGGCCTGGAGTGGAACTGTGTTGCATGCATAGGTTGACTGCGAGAGAGACCCTTCACTGCTTCCAAGCATGACCTCACCCTCCCTGGAGGAAGGCAAAGTCACTGTGGCGGCCATACTCCTAGGGGCGCCACAATTGCATCCAGCTTCAAGCACGTCTTCTGACTGTCAGTATGATCCCATCTCCAGCGTACCATACTTAACCGCTTCAGGACCTTTAGAGTAAATTTACATTAAAGGTCATGTCCCTGCCTTTGATATGGGCTCACACACCTAAGCCGCCTTTCCTCCCCACATGATGACTGATTTAACCAGCCAAGATGTACCTTTAACAGCCATGCAGCTGTTAACTATTTAAATCCCGCTGTCAATCCCTGACAGCAGGATTTAACCCCTTAACGAGCAGGAGTATTTCAGCTTTTGCGTTTTTTGCTCCCGTTCTTCCCAGCGCCATAACTTTTTTATTTTTCTGTCAATATGGCCGTGTGAGGGCTTGTTTTTTGCGGGACAAGTTGTACTTTTGAAAGACCCCATTGATTTTAACATATTATGTACTGGAAAATGGGAAATAAAATTCCAAGTGTGGTGAAATTGCAAAAAAAAAGTCCAACTCCACAATTGTTTATTGGGTTATTTTTACTATGTTCACGAAATGTTAAAACTGACCTGCCATTATGATTCTCCAGGTCATTACGAGTTCATAGACACCAAACATGTCTAGGTTCTTTTTTATCTAAGTGGTAAAAAAAAAAAAGAAATGCGCCATTTTCCAATACCCGTCTTTATTTTACGTGATCTGGGGCTGGGTGAGGGCTTATTTTTTGCTTGCTGAGCTGACGTTTTTAGTGATACCATTTTGGTGCAGATATGATATCTTTATCGCCCGTTACTGCATATTAATGCAATTTTGTGGTGACAAAAAAAAAATGTAATTCTGGCGTTTTAACTTTTTTTCTCATGCCATTTAGCGATCGGGTTAATTCTTTTTTTAATATTGATAGACCGGGCGATTCTGAAAGAAAATTTTTTATATTTTTAAAACCTTTTTTTAATTTTTGCATGCATCAATAGTCTCTATGGGAGACGAGAGGCTGCAGTACTTTGATCTCCTCTGCTACACACAGGTGATGATTAGATCACCAGTATGTAGCAGATATGCTCACTTGCTATGAGCACCAAACATGGGGCGGCGCTCATAGCAATCTGGCTATGACGACCATAGCGGTCTGCTGGAGACCTCTGGCTGTCATGTTGATCCATCGGTGACCCACGATCATGTGACAGGGTCTCCGATGGGCGGGATAAAGGATGCGCTTCCAGTAAGCGCAAGTTAAATGCCGCTGTCAGAAATTGACAGCAACATTTAACTAGTTAATAGCCGTGGGTGGATCACGATTCCACCCGTGGTTGTTGTGGGCAAGTGTCAGCTGTATAGATCAGCTGTCATGTGACCGGAAAAGTGCAGGCTCAGCGCCGGAGCCTGCACTAAACAGGGGGAGTGCAACGTGGGCATATTATTATGCCCAACGTCAGAAAGAGGTTAACAAACTCCAACTCATAATTCATCCTGCCCATCGATGCTCCTGTCAGAATTACGTTTTTTTGGCCACAACAACAATGCATAAGATGCAATCAAAACATCTAATGCATTTTTCCTAAGGTATTAATAAAAACATTAGCTCATGGCGGAAAAAATAACCCCTCACGCATTCCCACATCCCGAAAAATGAAAAAGCTATAAGTCGCCATATCCAAGACCCAAGCAATAAACAATTCTTGCAAATTTCTGAATTTTCTTTCACCACTTAAATAATATCACATCTCTATATGTTTGGTATTTGTGTACTCGCACTGACCTGGAATATCATATTGCCAGGTCGGTTTTACCATATAGAGAGCATGATAAACAAAAAATAGACAAAAAACAACTGTTAAATTGCATTTTTTTTGCAGTTTCAACGCACTTGGAATTTTTTCCCCGCTTTCTAGTGTGTCACCTGATAAAATGAATGGTGTCATTCAAAAGTACAACTCATACTCTAAAAAACAAGCCCTCATACAACTGTGGGGGACAGAAAAATAAAGAAGTTATGGCTCTTGGAATAAGGGGAGGAAACAATGAAAAAGCGCAAAAATAGGGATTTTTGTGTACTCATCATAAAATCCTTTTCTCCGAGCCAATCATTGGGGGACACAGACAGTGGGTGTTATGCTGCTTGGCACTAGGAGGACACTAAGTAAACACAGAAAAAAAGTTAACTCCTCCCCTGCAGTATACACCCTCTCGCTGGCTGGGAATTCCCCAGTTTGGTGAAAAAAGCAGTAGGAGCATTAAGCGCATGACAATAATCATAACTCTGTCAAAACCCAGAAATGCTACAGTGAGACAATAGACAAAACAGGGTGGGTGCGGTGTCCCCCAATAATTGGCTCAGAGAAAAGAATTTTACGGTGCGTACACAAAAATCCCTATTTCTCCTACGCCTCATTGGGGGACACAGACAGTGGGACGTCCTAAAGCAGTCCCTGGGTGGGGAGCATACAACTGCTAATACCCCATGTACCACTGGCTTAACACTGTGGTACTGCCGATTGCAGGATGCGTCTGCCAAGAGCTGCATCCGCAGAGGCCTGAGCATGAATTTGGTAATGTTTTGTAAAGGTATGCAGGCTGGACCAAGTCGCAGCCTTGCAGACAGGCCTGAGAATAAATTTGGTAATGTTTTGTAAAGGTATGCAGGCTGGACTAAGTCGCAGCGTTGAAGACCTGTTCTGCTGACGCCTGGTGCCGAATGGCCCAAGAGGCGCCCACTGAGTGGATAGAATGCGCCTGAATCCCTGTTGGGACAGATGTGTCCCGGACATGGTAGGATCCCTAAATAGCCAAGCAAATCCACCTGGCTAGCGTGGTTTTTGAAGCGGTTAGACCCTTCCTATTCCCCTGTGGAAGTACGAACAGGGCATCTGACTTGTGGAAGGGAGCCGTCCGCGAGATGTACCGTCTCAGAGCCCTGACCACATCGAGGGTGTGGAAGGCCCTCTCAATGCATTGGACTGGAGCTGGACAGAGGGAAGGCCAAACAATTTCTTCATTGAGATGAAAAGAAGACCCGACTTTGGGCAGGAAAGACAGGGACGTCCTGAGAGCTGCCTCGTCCTGATGAAAATTCAGGAACGGAGGACGGCAGGACAGGGCTGCCAATTCAGAATCTTGTGTAATTGACGTAATTGCCGCTAGAAAGACCACCTTCCAAGAGAGAATAGCTAGTGGTACGTCCTGCAGTTGTTCGAAAAGAGCCTCCTGTAAGGTTCCGAGAACCAAGTTAAAGTCCCTTGATTCCAATGGCCCTTAAAATATAGAGGCGCCACCTGGGAGACTCTCTGAATGAATGTCTTCATCTGAAGTCCGGTGGCAATTTTGCATTGGAATAGCACTGACAAGGCTGAAATCTGGCCCTTACGTGAGCTAAGCGCGAGACCTGACGTTAATCTGGATTGTAGGAATTTCAATATGGAAAGAATAGAGAACACCATTGGGGATCGACCATGGTCCTTGCACCACGAGAAGAAGGTTCTACAGGTGCGGTGATAAGTGGGCATGGACACGGGCTTCCTAACATTAATCATGGTGGAGATCACATCGGGAGAAAAAACAGCCTGTGCTAAAAACCAGGATTCAATGGCCACGCCATCAAAGACAGGGCCCCGGAGTTCTGGTGATAAATCGGGCCCTGTGAGAGTAGATCGATGCGATCTGGAAGTCGCCAGGGAACGCCGGCGACTAGTTGTACTAGTTCTGCCTACCATGGCCGGCGCGACCAATCTGGCGCCCCTAGGATCACTGGTATTCTCTCTGCTCTAATTTTCTTGATGACCCTCAGAAGCAAGGGAAGAATGCATAGGAGCTGGAACCAGTGCCACGGCAGAACTAGGGTGTCCTCTCGGATGGCGCATGGATTGCGCGATCGGGTAATGAATCGAGGAACCCTGTTGTTTAGTTTTTAGGCCATATCATCCACATCTGGAGTCCCCCAGCGATGGCAGATCTGCTGAAAAAAACTTGCGGATAAAGAGACCACTCTCCTGAGGAAAGGCCTTGGCGACTGAGAGAAAAACCACCGCCCAATTGTCGATTGCTGAGATGGGCGAATGGTTGGTCTCGGCCCAATGGAGTATGTGACTCACTTCGTACATGTCCATCCTGCTCAGAGTACCCCCTGACGGTTGATATACGCCACAGCCGTGGCGTTGCCGGATTGGATCCTGATGAGGTGACCTGCGAGGAGATGGTGGAAACTCAGTAGAGCTAATTTGATCGCTCGAATGTCCAAGATGTTGATGGGGAGACATGACTCTCAAATTAACGAACGACCCTGTGCCGTGTGGTGACGAAGAAAAAAAACGCACACCAGCCTAGGAGACTGACGTCGATGGTCACCACCGACCATCGTACTGAGAGAAAGAACTTCCCTTAGCTCAGGGAGAATTTCAATGTCCCCCGCTTGGGGGCTCGTCTGAACCGCAGGGACAGAAGGAACCGGCGGTCCAGGGAGAACAGGTTCTTGTCCCAAGTTAACAACAATGCATGTCGTAAAGGGCGGAAATGGAACTATGCGAATGGGACAGCTCCCATCGCTGCCACCATGTTTCCGAGAACTATCATGCTGAAAACGTATGGAGTGAGAAACCGGTCGGGAAAGAGTCCGCGCTGCCTGTTGTAAAGCTCGGGCTTTTTCTGGAGTGAGAATGTCCAACCCGCGGGAAGAGTCCAAGATCAATTCCAAAAAGGAAATCTGGTGGACCGGTGTTGGGGAAGACTTTTCTAAGTTTATCTTCCGACCCAGGCGAGAAAGTGTATTTACTGTGATATCCACGGATTTCTCGCAGGCTGGAAGGGATAGACCCTTGATCAGTAGGTCATCCAGATACGGCAGTACCGCCACTCCCCGAGCGTGGAGAATGGCCATGACAGCCTCCATGGCCTTGGTATAGACCCTGGGGGCGATGGCGAGACCGAAGGGCAAGGCAACGAACTAGAAGTGTTCTTCTCGAATTGCAAAACACAGGAACTGCTGGATGATAGGGACTCTCCCTTTTACATGGAGGTGACACCGATCGGAGGAATTCCATTCGGACTGGCCGTACTTTGACAAACTGATTTAACAGCTTGAGGTCCAGTATGGACCGCATTGTTCCTTCCTTCTTTGGAACCACAAAGAAAGGTTTGAATAAAAAACCGCTGAACCATTCGTCCTGAGGGACCGGAAGGATGACTCCGTCCCTTTGCGGTGCATGAACGGCCCGAAGGAAGGCTGTGACTGAATGACAGCAGACGGCCGCCTACTTTGTCGGTGTCTGCCGGATACCACAACAAGTCATTGAGTAGACGATCTATGGGATCTGCTTCTTAGATCCAGATGCTGTGGGCCTGGGTTTCCAAGAGCGATTAGGTCTGTGAGAGACCTGGGAACCTCTGTCTCCACACGGAGACTGACCTGATCTGGAAGACAAGGTTGTGGAGGACCAGCTGGAGCTGTTGCGAAAAAGGTCAAAAAACGAGTCGGCTGTTGATTCCGAAAACGGCCGGGCAGCCCCTTGTTGGGGAAGAACCTACTCTTCCCCCTGGAAGACTGGAAGAGTCAGAAATGAGCTGGTCTAGTTTCTTGTCCAAACAGGCGACCAGTTTGATATGGCAGAGAAGTCTCTGGAGGTGGAATCTGCCCACCAGTCGTGTAGCCATAGGGCTCTTCTGATGGAGACTGCATTAGCGGTTGCCTTAGCAGCGCAATTATCGGCATCTAAAGAGGCGTCTACTGCAAAATCCCCTGCGTGAATTATCTGTTTGGCAACACTGGTTGTCTCCGAAGGAGGATTGCTACCTTGGAAGGCAGTAATTAAGACTTCTGCCCAAGTGGTCATTGCCTTAGCGCCGTGAAAGATGGGAAAAAAGCCGCTCCTGAAGCTCCAAAAACTGAACTGGTGAGGTAGCCAATTTGACAAACGGAGAGGTTTCTGACTGAAGAGCTCTCAGAAATGGATCAAAGCATTTTATGAGCAAGGCACAATACAGGAGGATCCACCGAGGGGGACTGTAACCAATCCTTCATTAGATCTGGAGTAAAGGGGTATTTAGCCTCGATAGGCTTTTGCCCTGTGAACCACTTATGTCGTCGGTTCCTACGTTTCTAGACAATGTCCTTCAACTCCGGATGGCTGGCAAATACCCTGCGTACACGTTTAGTCTTCTTAAAGGAGATAATGTGTTCCGGAGCGGGAATATTCTCCTCGCCCAAGTCAGAAACTTGTTGACTGACTGTCAGAGAATCAAGCGATTCATGGACATATGGGGAATTCTGAGGGACTGACATGTCAGACTCGAATTCAGAGACATGTTCTCTGTGAACATTAGGAGAGGGAGAGACAGAACTCGCCGATGTTGAATCACAAGCGTGACTAGGGGACGCGTCATGGGTCCGCTTTCTAGAGACCTGAGGATCCCTTGAAAGAGCACGGCCCCTGCTGGCGGTTGGTTCCCGGACGTCGCCAAAGTCCTCGGGCGGTAAAGACGCATTCTGACTTAAAGAGGATTCTCGGAGGAGTCTATAGCCTTGGTCAGTGACTCCACAGACCGTGGCAAGGACGCAGCCCACTCAGGGGAACTAAACGCTGGGAGCACCTTGCAGCGGATGGCATTTTATCACAAGCTGTGCCGCATTCCGTGCATAGCGGATTAGTCTGGGTACTGGGCAAGGCAGTCTTGCAATAGGTATCAGCGGTAAAGAACGCAGTGCGCTTCTTATTAGCCCCCTTTTTTGCTTCCTTAGACTGAGACATAGTGCCCGTGAAAGGGTTGCAAGCAGAGCCTGGGCTGCAGCTGCAGGGAATGTGCAGCGAAGGGGTTAAACTTTTCTCTGAGCAGATGCAGCTTACCCGTGGTCCTGACGCTGTGTCCCTAGGAGGAATATCGGTGGCCCTGTAGCGTCACCCAGGTGTTGTCCATCCATGCGCAAACCCCCCCCCGCAGCAGTCACAGAGCCCGAGGAGCAGAGAAGGGGTTAAGGACATGGCCCCTGAGACTGGCAGGACGCCTCTCGTACAGAGCGAGAGGCGCCAAAGACGTGGGCGGCGCTATGTAAATTGCTGTCTAGTAGGCCGAAAAGCCGGGGACCAAATTTTTGAGCCTACCCGCGGCGAGCGCCGGGTGAAGGGGGGAGCAGGGGGCCGCGACGGGGCGCCGGTATGCCGCCGCTGAGACTCGGTCAGCGCCTCTCCCAGGGACCAGGACCCGACCCCATACCTCCAATCCGGTGCTCGCTCCGTCTGCGCTGTCTAGGAGTCTGCAGGTTTCATCCCATCTCAGATCCTGAGGTAAAAAAGCTCCTGGGAGATGTAGCAGAGCCGAAGAGGTTGTTACAAGGGTATTGCTCAATCAGTCCTCCCTATGGGCAGGGGGACGGAGAGCTATGGGGCTGATTCAGGGCATCCGAAAGCGCTGGTCAAATCTTCTCTGTGTGTTCCGTGCGCTCGCCCTCGTATCCGTGAGGGGTACCGGGACCGTAAACGAACCATCGCCAGTAGAATCAGACCCAGTCGTTGCAGGAAAGTGTACGGGGAGGTACACTCCGCATGCTTGCCTGCTGTTGGTTCGGGGGAGAGCGGGCCGTAGAAAGGAACCGTCGCCCCCTTCACTCCGTTAATTAAAAAATAAAAATTTACAGAAAATTCAAAAATGAAATAAAAACGGTGGGGTCTGAAGCCAGACCCAAGTGCCTCCTACAGACACTAAGCATGAACTGGAGAAATCTCATCCAGCGAGAGGGTGTATACTGCAGGGGAGGAGTTAACTTTTTTCTGTTTACTTAGTGTCCTCCTAGTGGCAAGCAGCATAACACCCACTGTCTGTGTCCCCCAATGAGGCGTAGGAGAAACAGAAAATTGCAAGGTCATGAAGGGGGTTAAAGGGAAACAGTCAGCAGTTTTTTGTTATATAATCTAAGGACAGCATGAGGTCGGGGGCTAAAACACTGAACTCAACGATGTGTCACATGTCCCGCTATCTGGTGTTTAACATTGCTGTGACGAACCTTGTAGTGTGAGCCCTGGTTTTGACTCCACCCTCTTCTGTGATAAGCAGCTCACTGTCTATAGAGAGCCTGGTGTGGGCGCAGTCAGCATTTTGCATTGCTAAATCTAAAAACTCTTATTGTGCCAGAACAGTAATTTAAGTGATACATCGTTGGATTGAGGGTCTCGTTGCCTATATCGTGCTGCTGTCAGATGACGTAGCAAAATGCTGCTGACAGGTTCCCTTTAATTTAGCTCTCCACCTCAAGGTTGTATATGCACATCCAATTCTGCTCTTCTGTGAGGGGCTACTCACTAAAAGTCACTATCTGGAGACTTACTCTTCATAGCTGTTTGAAAGGCCTGATGTTAACACACCAAGCTGGCAGACTGCGGTGAGCCACAAGTTGGGGACCTCTAGTCTAAGGTGAGGAAGTTGAGATTGATCGCTTTAAATTGAGTGGGAAGTATTAAGGAAAAGCAAAAGTGACAAAATATATGTTTTAAAACCATGTTTATCAAATTTTAAAAGGGAATCAGTCACCGGGTTATCACCATGTAATCTGAGAGCAGCATGATGTAGAGGCAGAGAGCCTCATTCAAGAGAGGTCACTTACTAGGTTGCTTGCTGTAGTTTTGACAAAATTACTGTTTTATCAGCAGGAGATTATGACTAGTAAACCTGTTGCCATGTAGTCCTCCATATTCATGAGCTCTGTATAACCCTGCCTTCACCACTGATTGGCATCTTTCTGCCATTACAGTGTACACAGAAAGCAGCCAATCAGTGGTGTAGGCGGGGTTATACAGAGCTCAGCGTTCAGAGAACTAATAGATCTACAGCAAGAAAAACAGTAAATTTATCAGCAAGCAGCTCAGTAAGTGACACATCACTGGAGTCAGGATCTCTGCCCTTACATTGTGCTGCTCTCAGATGAGAATGACAAACCCAGCTGCATAATATATGCTAGGGAATAGAGCACCAATGGTGGCCACCCTATATATGCCTACACCAACACCAAGAAACATAGGAAATCAAGAGAAAAAGGAGTACCAGGTAGGATGATTAAGTAAAAACCACTATAAATTTTATTAGGTATTAAAAGACAATAAAAAACACAGTTCATAGCAGTAAGGTTACTTTCACATTTCCGGTTTTAAGCATCAGGCGCGATGCGGCGAAATCTGTAAAAACCGGATCCGGCGCCTGTTGCCACCGGATCTGGCTTTTTTCCCCATAGAGTTTCATTGTCGCCGCATTGCGCCTGAAGGCTATACGGCTCGTCCGGCTTTTGCCGGATACGGCAAAAAATGCCTGTCCAGCGTCTGCAAAAAACGTTCCCTGCAACGTTTTTTGACAGCGCCGGACCGCTTTTTTGCAGAGCGCATGCCCGAAGACTCGCTCTCCCTCTCCTGCACCGTCTCCGGCCTAAAGAGATGATCCGGCGGGCTGCGGCTTCTACCGGTTCCGGTTTGACAACTTTTCGCTGCAGCCCGCCAGATTTAAGAAACTGAAATGTGAAAGTAGCCTAACACATACTCCAGGAATGTACAGACAGGAAAGAGTCACCCTTTTAGCAGCAAAAAATTTCAGGCATTAGTATAGAGCCATGGTTTGTCATAGGCCACACAGAAAGCCATCCCAACCAGGTGAAAAAAATGAACAAATCGCGCAAAGTAACAAGGATCGAGGGAGAAGCTTACCAGGGTCTATAAAGTGGCAAAGTGGTGACCCCCAAGACGGATGTCCACCCGACGCGCGTTTCACTGGCACAAATGCCGTTTTCTCCCCTAATGCCTGATATTTTTTACTGCTAAAAGGGTGAATCTTTCCTGTCTGTACATTCCTTGAATTTGTGTTACTGTTATGAACTGTGTTTTTTATTGTCTTTTGATACCTAATAAAATTTATATTGGTTTTTACTTAATCATCACTGTGTACTCCTTTTTCTCTTGATTTCCTCCTCCTCTCAGATGAGATAGCAAAAACTTGGTGACAGATTTCCTTTAAGAGAAAATATCTTTAATAGAATTCAATTCAACTTTAATAAACTATAGCAAAAAATACACAGAGAACCACAGATGAGCGACTTAAGTTTATTCCCGATATGTATTAGCATACTATAAATAGCAGACAATTCCGGTCATTACATAATTCGCACACTACACCGTAGCTTTAATGCCTAGTACATAGTTTACTTTACATTAAGATCAATTTCACACAGATGTGAAAACACTAATAGTTTTACTGGTGATTGCCCATAAGTGGATTATGGGCCTGTATTTGTGTCCGTCTCTCCATATTATGGCTACAACTCCCTGCTTCACTGTAAGTCTGAACTGGAGTAACAGCTTTATAGATCCTTTTGTACAAGTCTGTGCAGGGATTTTCTGTAAGGTTTCAACCTCTTTACCTCTATCGGATGCAGGATAATATGAGCTCCACTACTGGTTAAGAAATTTATTCTGATAATTGTCCTATGGACTTTAAAAAGCCTGGTTTAAAAAAAAAAGTCATATAAAGTGCATTGCAGCCAACAGTGACTGCGGCAAAGCACGCAAGGAAACAGGATAAACTATCCGAAATCTGGTTAATTATGATATTTATCCATCACCAGATATCAGCATTTACACTATTAAATACAATTTTCAGGCCTGATGAAGCTGGTGTACATTACTTTGAAAATCCTTGTGGGAATGGCTGCATAATCCTTTTTGAAATCTTTTCCACCTGATATTAATTTAGGAATCCGGCTCTTTACCTTTAGAGGCTCTTACTGGGCTTTAATATTAGACTTGACAACTTTTAATGATTACACAACCACTGCACTATGGACCTTGGCGGTAAGTACACTAGCCTCATCAGGTCTAAAGGAGCTATTGAAAAAGGCTGTGAAATTTAGAATAAGAGCCACCATAAAAAGCTGGTTAACGCATTTGGTTACCTTTTTTTTTATTACTTTTTTCTAGACAAGATAATTTTACAGAAAATTAAAAAAAAATAGCCAAAAGGTAAAAATATATATATATAAACAAGCATACAAACATACATACATTGTGCATACAGTGCAAATTTGTTTTAAACAGTACTATTTTTCTAATTTTTTCCTCGCCATACTGTGACAATGTGACTTGATCAAAATCTGTGAGAGCTGCAATATCTGAAATTTAGACAACTTAAGGGTGCGTTTACATGGGCCGACCACCTGCTGCACATCTGCTGCATAGAAGTTGGTCGATGGTCCCTTTGGCTTGTTTAGAAAGGTCAACTGCGCTTCCATGTGCACAGAACGATCGTCAATGCGACTGTTCTGCACGCAGAGAACATCATGTTTTCGCCAGCACTATTGCATAGGGTAATGTGCTGCCGAGTACAATGACTTTTAATCAAGATTAAACATAATTTTGCCTAAGAACAAGTGTTTTGCCCATTCATCGGCTGCATATTTAGATATGGATGTTCCCAATGAAAGGCCAGTGTAAATGCATCCTAAGGCAAGGTTCAGATGGATGTATTTAATGGTGCACATACAGACAAATGTATGTTATACACGTCTGTGAGGCTGTAAGTTTGGGTCCGGAAATTGCAGTCTGTACACGGACCACAAAGTACGCCCGTGTGAACCTGGCCCTAGTTACCCTCCTTGTGTATTCAAAGCTCACGTTGCATTTTCCAATGTGAGTTACAAAACGTAGGTCATACTTTGATTGTCCGCAATGATCAAGGTGACCACTTTTCCTCTGATACACTTTTGCCAACTGTGTAACTCCATCCATTTGTAAGCACTGCGCGGTCACACAGCGGCATCCATCCTCTTACACGTAGAAGATAGACATTACACCCACTGGATGGTGCTGGGTGAGAACACACTGTGACTTGAGGCCTCTGATGTCTGTATGCTGAGAGCTCTATGAGAAGGTCTGTCATTGTAGCGCCGGTGAATGGCACATGACAGAGCCTCCAACAAGGTCTGAAGCTCAGGAAGAACAATAATTTGTACTGGCAAGCTTTTATTCACTTGGTTTGATGAAGAATTAAGATTGTTCAGACAGGTAAGAACTTCTGAAGCATCTATGTCCGAACCTGGAAAAGAGAAATTCACAAAATTGAAAATACTACCATAAATCACAACCTTAAGTCACCATGTTCCACAATACTAACTACATACATTGTTAACTAGATCTGTTAGACCTTATGAGACTGCTGTATTAACACTGAAATTCCATGTCAGTATGGCAGTATAATCCTGATATTAAGATGTGTCCATCTTTATGCTGATGACACACAACTATATACGTCTTCCCCCGACCTTACCCCCGCTGTACTACAGAACGCCAGTGACTGTCCGCAGTCTCCAATATCATGTCCACTCTCTATCTGAAACGGAACCTCTCCAAAACTGAACTTCTTCTGCTCCCGCCTTCTACTAACCTCCCTAAATCTGACATTTCCCTCTCCGTGGGTGGTACCACAATAACACCCCGGCAGCAGGTGCGCTGTCTGGGTGTTATGTTTGACACCAATCTCTCCTTCACATCCCATATACAATCTCTTTCCTACTCTTGCCACTTACACCTAAAGAACATCTCTAGAATCCGCCCTTTTCTCACCATGGAAACACAAAAACCCTCACTGTAGCATTGATCCACTCCCGCCTGGACTACAACGCTCTATTAATTGGCCTCCCCGTCACTCGACTAACCCCTCTGCAGTCCATACTTAATGCAGCAGCCAGGGTCGTCCATCTGGCTAATCGGTATTCGGACGTGTCCGCTCTTCGTCAGCCATTACACTGGCTGCCCATTCATTATAGGATCTAATTCAAAGTACTTGTTCTCACCCACAAAGCTTTCCACAGTGTGGCACCCCCCTACATCTCCTCCCTCATTTCTGTCTATCGGCCTAGCCGATCGCTGCGCTCTGCAAACGGCTTTCGAATAACCTCTGCACTAATCAGTACCTCCCACTACCGACTCCAAGACTTCTCTCGTGCTGCTCCTATCCTCTGGAATGCTCTACCCCAAGAAATTAGGACTAACCACAATTTGTATATAGTTTTAGGCTCTCCCTCAAAACACATTTGTTCAGAGCGGCCTATCACGTTCACTAATCAAAGTCATTCTCTGTGTAAGTGTGCGTGTGTAGCCCATTCACTATCTCCATCCATCCTTCACTCCCTCAAGATGGCTGGACCTTCATTGTAAATACACAATTGTAAATACACACCTGTACTTTGTATTTCCCTCACCTCATTGTAGATTGTAAGCTCTCACGAGCAGGGTCGTCTTATTTTGTCTTAGGCTGGTTTCACACTTGCACTTTTTTGCGCTGTTTTTTCCCCAATCTTTAACATGGGTGCGCATACACATGCGTTTGTACGCGTTTGTATGCGCATGCGTTTTTTTGGAGTGTGCGCCCGGGGGCACAAAATGCATCCTGTTGCATTTTTTGTGCGACCGACTTGCCCCCAAAAAACGCATGTGCACGCAATGCGTTTTTTTACAGCTACACACCCATTATAGTCTATGGGTGCGCATTGTAATGCGCATGTATGCGCAAAAAACGCATGCAGTTTTTAAAAACGCACCAAAACCCGCAAAAAAACACACAAACGCATGATGCGTTTTTTCATGCGTTTGTGTGCGCAAAAAACGCACAGCAAAAAAACGCAAGTGTGAAAGTAGCCTGATTTTGCTTTAATTATTGTATCGTTAACGTTGTTACTTATGACTTGTGTTTTGAAACTGTTAACTGTAAAGCGCTGCGGAATATGTTGGCGCTATATAAAATAAAGATTATTATTATTATAAAATAGCTCATGAGTCCAATTTTATGAGTCTCTGCTCACCTTTCCTGACTGCCAGCTTGCACTGAGCAGTGCGAGATCTCAGCAGAGAAGAGGGACACTGAGGCACAGTCAAACAGGTTAGGTGAGCAAAAATGGAGTTAATCTTTCATATAGGACCCTAAAGCCATACGGACATGGATTTTCAAAGTAAATACAACATCCTTATCAGGTCTAAGAGATTCATTTTTGTAATATATGCAGTATATATTGTAAAAGTGGTGACATATCTGTTTCAAAGAGTAAATATCACCTGTGTGGGGCTGCTCTTTTTATTAAAAGGAAACACTGGCAGCCGCTGACCTGAGACCTGTTAGTTACTAAATAACGTTAATTTTATTAAAAAAAATGCAGATATTGAGTTAACAAATAATCTGAGAACAAAGAACGTACTGGAAAAAGTCCAGAGAACATTGAAAAATAAATACAACTTACCAGTAAGCCCTTGAATATCAACTATAATAGACACAGACCATATCTGTCACCTCTCCACATGGACTACTAGGACATCCATAGATTACGAGAACCGGGAGCCCAAAGTACCTTGTGTGAATGTAGTCGTAGTCCATGTGTGACCGGTTCTCCATTCACTTCTGTCTGTGGAATCAGCAGTGCCCATGTGGCACCACCGCTCACAGACATTTCATGGAGCGGGTACACTACCCATCCACTCACACGGAAACTTTGGGGCCCCATTCATGATATCCATTTGGGATCTCAATGGCCAGATCCTCAGAGATCACACAATCATTTATCCTATGGTTGCTTATGGTACAAGCCTTTTAATCTATTTCCTTTGACTATGGTTACTAGTTTAAAATCTTGCAAAAATAATCACAAATTGACATTTATTTCTAATATTTGTGCAAAAGCACAGTTAAAGGAACACTCTGGCTTTTTTTTTTTTTAATTTGCCCCCTCTGTTACTAGTCAGCAATGGGTGTACCGAGATAATTAACACACCTATTGGTCGCCACGTCTGCTGCTTGCAGCACTGCTCTGACCGCTCTCCCGTATCGTGTGACCACAGATCATACTCATCAGCTGACACGGAAGACCGCTCCTCTTAATGTAAGTCTATAACAGCCTCATTCTCAGTCTCCTAGACCTACACTGAGAAAGTAACAAGGGTCCCAAACAGAAGTCGCCAAGTGAACCAGCAGGTCACAACTGCAATCAGGAGACGCCACTGGTGCGGTGTTGGAAATGGCAGAAGATAGTGGCCAGTAAGTATTTTAAAACATGGATTTTTGTGATAAACTCACCGTTAAATCCTTTTCTCCGAGACACTCATTGGGGGACACAGGTACTGTGGGTGTATGCTACTGCCGCCTGGAGGCTGACACCAAGTGAAAAAAAGAGGTTAGCTCCTCCTCCGCCGTATACACCCTCGCCCCGATTGCGGGCGGAATCAGTTTCGTGCAAAAGCAGTAGGAGATCAAACAAAAATCAGACATCAACCTTAATGCAGGTAACATCTCAAGAAAAAAACACCCTAATATCATTCAAAAAAGCATATTAATTAAACAAAACAGAAGCCAATTTGGCTATCAGGGTGGGTGCTGTGTCCCCCAATGAGCGTCTTGGTGAAGAGGAATTTTCGGTGAGTTTATCACAAAAAAACATGTTTCTCCTTCACCTCATTGGGGGACACAGGTACTATGGGACGTCCTAAAGCAGTCCCTGGGTGGGAAGTTGCCTCACCAATCCAAGCTACATGCAACACCTGTCTAAAGGTGCGCTACCGCTGCTTGGAGAATCCTTCTACCCAGACTCGCATCTGCCGAAGCCTGAGTATGGATATTGTAGTGCTTTGCGAATGTGTGCAAGCTGGACCAGGTTGCAGCCTTGCAAACCTGTTCCGCCGATGCCTGGTGCCGAAGAGCCCAAGAGGCACCCACTGCCCGAGTATAGTGCGCTCTGATCCCTGCTGGAACTGGTGTGCCTCTGATGCGGTAAGACTCCTGAATAGTCAAACGAATCCATCTGGCTATGGTCGATTTTGAGGCACTTAGTCCCTTCCTGCACTCCTCGGAAAGCACGAACAGCGTGTGTCCGTCTGACGAAAGGGTGCCGTCCGCGACACATACCTCCTGAGAGCTCTCACCAACGTATGAAGAGCCTTTTCCACACGGTGTATCAGTGCTGGACAAAAAGAGGGCAAGACAATATCCTCATTAATGTGAAACGAGAAAATGACCTTCGGCAGAAAAGGAGGGGCTGGTCTGAGAACCACCTTATCTTTGTAAAAAATAAAAAGAGGGGGAGCGCACTAAGGCGGTAAATGAGGGACACCAGCGTGTTTAACAAAGGTAATCCACTCACCTGATGTGGTTGTGAAGGGTCACAACCACCTAAGGAAGCTTTGGCCGCTGCAGATCCCGGGATGCAGATAAAACAATAGAAAAGAGAAAAGCCGGGGTTTGTCCGTGCTAGACCACAAGGAACCAACCGAAGATGCAAGCAAACCTTTATTCACATTCAAGCCAACGCGTTTCATGGCCTCCTGATGAAGTGGCCAGGAGGCCATGAAACGCGTTGGCTTGAATGTGAAAAAAGGTTTGCTTGCATCTTCGGTTGGTTCCTTGTGGTCTAGTGCGGACAAACCCCGGCTTTTCTCTTCTCTATTGTTTTACCTTATCTTTGTGGAAGACTAGAAACAGAGCTCGGCAGTACAGAGCTGCCAGCTCTGAGACCCGCTTGATTGACGTTATCGCCACAAGAAATACTACCTTCCAAGAAAGATAGGCTAAAGAGACCTCCTGTAATGGTTCAAATGGAGCCTCCTGTAGAACACTTAGGACCAGGTTAAGGTCCCAAGCGTCCAGGGGCGCCCTATAAGGAGGTACCAAGTGGGAGATTCCCTGAATGAAAGTCTTTACCTGCAGATTGGTAGCAATCCTGCGCTGGAACAGAACGGATAAGGCCGATATTTGTCTCCTGAGGGAACTTGGGGCCAAGCCTGAGTCTAGGCCAGACTGGAGAAACGCCAAGATGTTGGGAACAGAAAATCTTAGTGGAGAACAACCATGGTTCCGACACCATGTGAAGAAAACCTTCCAGGTGTGGTGATAAATACGTGCTGAGGCCGTCTTCCGGGCGCTAACCATTGTAGCAACCACATTGCTGCCGAATCCAGGATTCAACGGCCAAGCCGTCAAACACAGGGCCCCTGAATTCAGGTGGTAGATCGGGCCCTGGGACAGTAGGCTTGGGCGCTCTGGCAGGCGCCAAGGAACATCGGCGAGTAGCTGTACTAGGTCTGCGTACCATGCCCAAAGAGGCCAATCTGGGGCCAGCAGAATCACTGGTACCCCTTCTGCCTTGATCTTCTTGATGACCCTCGGAAGTAGTGGCAAGGGGAAAATAGGTATGGGAGGCGAAACTGGTTCCATGGCAGAACCAACGCATCCACGGCAATTGCCTGCAGGTCCCGGGATCGAGCGACAAATGCTGGTACCTTGGCGTTCATTCTGGAGGCCATCAGGTCCACATCCCGCGTCCCCCATCGTTGGCAAATCTGCCAGAAAATCTCGGGGTGTAGTGACCATTCCCCGGGTGCGAGACACTGCCGGCTGAGGAAGTCTGCCACCCAGTTCTCTACGCCCCGGATGTGGACTGCCGATATCACCGAGTGGTTTCTCTCGGCCCAATGAAGCACATGCCCCACCTCGCGCATGGCTGCCCTGCTGCGGGTGCCCCCCTGATGATTTTTGTAAGCCACAGCCGTGGCATTGTCTGACTGAATCCGAACAGGCCGGCCTGCTAGAAGGTGATGAAACTGTCACAGAGCTAGCTGGATTGCCCGTATTTCCAACAAGTTGATTGGGAGGCGTGCCTCCTGCGGCGACCACCGTCCCTGGGTCGTGTGGTGGCGAAAAACCGCTCCCCAGCAGAGGAAGCTGGCGTCGGTTGTCACCACCAACCAATGGTCTGGGGGAAAGGGCTTGCCCTGGAGAAGTGAGGCACTGGCTGTCCACCACCCGAGTGCCTGTGTGACCCGCGTGGACAACCGGCACCGGCGATCGAGAGAGAATGGGTTTTTGTCCCAGGCTGATAAGAGGGCATGCTGCAGGGGGCGAAGATGGAGCTGGGCAAATGGAATTGCCTCCATTGCTGCCACCATCTTTCCTAGGATCCTCATGCAGAAGCAGATGGTATGAGGAACCAGTTGGCGCTGTTTCCGGACTCGCTGCCGGAGAGCTAAGACCTTGTCCTGAGGGAGAATTACCAACCCTCGGGAAGTGTCGAAGATCATTCCTAAGAAGGAAATCCTCCGAGCTGGAAGAGGGGATTACTTTTTCAGATTGACCAACCATCCTAAGCGGGAAAGAGTATCTAGCGTGATGCTGACACTCTTCTCGCATGCCTGAAATGAGGGCCCCTTGACCAAGAGGTGGTCTAAATAAGGAAAGACAACTATGCCCCGGGAGTGCAGGGTGGCCATGACGACTGCCATGACCTTTGTGAATACCCTGGGGGCGGTGGCCAACCCGAAGGGCAGTGCTTCGAACTGAAAATGTAGGCCGTTGATGGTGAAGCGCTGAAACCTTTGGTGCGGGGGAAAAATGACGATGTGTAAGTAGGCATCTTGGATGTCGATAGAGGCCAAGTATTCTCCCCGCCCCATGGCAGATATGACTGAACGGAGAGACTCCATCCGGAAATGTCTGATCCTGATAAACTTGTTCAGGAGCTTTAGGTCCATAATGGGCCTGACGGCCCCATCTTTTTTGGGCACCGTGAACAGGTTGGAGTAGAACTCCTGATATTTTTAGCTCTCCGGTACGGGGACAATGACTCCGTTGTGCTGGCGTAATTTTATGGCCTTGAGTAAAGCCCTTGCTCGGGCGATTACTTTGGGAGGACGGGAAAGAAAAAACCGTCTTGGGGGTATTTGATGAATTCTATTTTGCACCCCGAGGACACCAGCTCTGTTACCCATGTGTCGTGTGAGACGGAGAGCCAGGCGTGGCGAAACCAAAGCAGGCGGCCGCCTACCTTGCCGAAGTCGCCTCGAAATTGCCTCAAGTCATTTGGCTGAAGATCTCTGGGATCTAGGTCCTCTTGATCTGGGCTGGTGGGTACGCATTCTCCCCAATGGGTTGGTTCTATATGAGACCTGCCGATCCCTGTCCTGGCTGGGACGACCTGAAGCGGCGGGACTGGTCACTGCAGCCCACCCGGGGTTGTGAAAGGACTGAAACCGTGTCTGAGGTTGGTGGTGAAACGGCTGTTTAACCCTTTGCTGAGGGAGGAAACTGCTCTTTCCACCTGTGGAATCACAGATGAGCTGATCAAACTTCTCCCCGAACAGACGAAAGCTCTGATAAGGCAAGGAAGTCAGGGATTTCTTGGAAGTTGTGTCTGCCCGCCATGTCCTCAACCATAAAGCCCTCCTAATGG
The DNA here is from genome assembly GCF_039654945.1 of Dendrobates tinctorius. Taxonomy (NCBI): domain Eukaryota; kingdom Metazoa; phylum Chordata; class Amphibia; order Anura; family Dendrobatidae; genus Dendrobates; species Dendrobates tinctorius. The sequence continues at coordinate 61,167,038 of NW_027361697.1, forward strand.
AGATCGCATTTGCCGCAGCGAGTGCCAGGCAGTTGGCCGCATCCAAAGATGCATTATTTAGGTAGTCCCCGGCCAAAGTGATTTGATTTGTGATCTCTGATACCTCTGCTGGTAGATCCATACCCTGCAGGACTCTGTTCAATGATTCTGACCAAGCCATCATGGCCTTTGCTACCCAGGTTGCCGCAAATGAGGGGGAGAGTGCGGAACCTGATGCCTCAAATACTGAGCGAGCTAGGCTCTCTATGAGATGGTCAGTGGGATCCTTGATAGAGGACCCACTAGATATGGATAACAGGGTCCTAGAGGCCAAGCGTGACACGGGTGGATCTATCGTTGGGGACTCTGCCCATTTCTTACGGAGATCTGGGGCGAACGGATACCTCACCTCGAGCGCCTTTTGCCCTGAGAAACGCTTGTCGGGCCGTTCCCTGTGTTGTTGTACTATGCCTTCAAGCTCTGGGTGAGAGCTAAACACTCTATGCAGCCGCTTTGCTCGCTTAAATGAGACCTTGTGACCTGAGGCCAAGGTGGAATCATCTTCGATCTCAAGGGTCTCGTTGACGGTCTCAAGGAGACTGTCAATTGTTTCCCGGTATTCTGGAGTACCTGAATCAAGCGGTTCATCAGAGTCGTAATCTGAGCTCCCGTTAACGACCCTTGATGAAGATGAGCAAGAGGTCAAGCTTATGGATGCCGAAGCACCAGATAGACCGGGAGACGCTGTGTGGGTTTGTTTCCCCCGCGTCTGCCTAGAGTGAGAGCGGCCCCTGCCGGCCGGAGGCTCCTGTGAGGTGGAGGACCCATCTAACACAGGCAAGCCGCTATCCCTGCCCCTATCTGGGGCTCGAAGGGACTCGATTGCTCTCGTAAGGGATGCCATGGACTGCAAAAGAGACAGAGCCCATTCCGAGGGGCTCGGTACACTGGCCTCAGTCGCAGGGGAGGGCTCCTGGGCACGTTCGGAATCGCAGGTTTCACAAATCTGCTTGGTTTGCGCATGTGGGAAGGCGGACTGACAGGAGGTGCATGCAACATATAAGAACGCTTGTGCCTTAGCTTTTCTGGACATGATGGCTGCTAAGTGATATGCCAAGGGCCAAAAGCTGCTTAGCCTCTGGAAAACACAGAGGGTGGCCTTTCTCCAGGGGTAGCACTTACCCCAGTCCTGTGTCCTCCGTCCTGGATCCTGTCAGACGTCCAGCCAGCCGACCAGCTGTTCCTTTTTTTTTCTTTCTTTTTTTTTATATAAATACAGCGCGCTTCGGCGTGTGGGCGGGCCTCCGGACGAAGAGGCGGCCCCAGGACGTCATGGGGCGGAACTTCCGTCCGCGGCCTAGTCCCTGGCAGAAGCCGGGGACTAAATTTCTGACGTCCGCCCGAGGCCCCGGGGGCGGGTCCGCCGGAAGCGGCCGTGTCACAGGGGGCGGGAGTTCCGCCCGCGGCCTAGCTCTGGCAAAAGCCGGGGACTAAATTTCCGGCGTGCGCCCGGACTCGGGCGGGAATGCCGGACACCGGGCCTGGACAGAGAAAGCATGCGCCGCCAGCTGCCACGCTATGTGGCACAACCCAGGAAGCCCAGGGATGCCCGAAAACGGCGCCACCTGGAGTGCCGACCATGGGGGTCTACAGGAGCCCTCCCAGCCCACCTCCTTCCATGCCTCACCCCTAGACGTCCATCTTGATCCTCAAGTTGGGGGGGGGAGGGGGGCTGAAAAAAAGCTTAAGGACGGTGCAGGCACCCTAACTCCATCTTCCCTATAGGGGATGAGAAGAGGGACCGTCCACCACCTTCCATCACCGCTGTCTGGCATTGGTGATGCAGTGGGGGCCGCACGGGCTGTTCGCAGACCTCTGTACAGCCTAGGGTTTCACTACCTTAGGGTGGTCAGGGCTCAGTCCGTCATCATGTCCCACGTAGCGGGAAAGGATACGTGGAGGTGACACTCGCACGTGCTCGCCCGTTGATTTGGGGAAATCGGACCCTTTCAATAGGATCCGCTGCCCCTGTCTTATCTTCATGGAAAAAATGACAGAGTCTGGAAAAAAAGACCAGACGTGTGCCTCCAATGGACACTAAGCAAAAACTGATTCCACCTGCAATCGGGGCGAGGGTGTATACGGCGGAGGAGGAGCCAACCTCTTTTTTTCACTTAGTGTCAGGCGGCAGTAGCATACACCCACAGTACCTGTGTCCCCCAGTGAGGCGAAGGAGAAATATTTACTGCATGCACACTACTGACTGGTAACAGATGAGGCAATAATAAAAAAAAAACAACAGAGTGTTCCTTTAAAGAGAATCTGTTGACAGGTTGCTGCAATCTTTTTTGAGAGCGGCATAATGTAGAGACAGAGACCCTGATTCCAGCGATGTATCACTTACTGGGCTGCTTGCGGCAGTTTCGATAAAATCCCTGCTTTCTCTGCTGAAGATCTAGCAGTTCTCTAATGCTGAGCTCTGATTGGCATGGTTCTGCTTATGCACAGCGTACACAGTGGCGGGGTTGAACAGAGCTCATGAATATAGAGGACTACCTGGCAAAAGGTTCCTAGTCTTCTAGTGATAATCTCCTGCTGATAAAACAGGGATTCATCAAGGCTACAGCCAGCAGCCCAGTAAGTGACAGGTCACTGGAATCAGAGGCTCCTCTCTACATCACGCCGCTCCCAGATTAGGCGTTGAAAACCAGAGGACAGATTCCTTTTAAATAGACTCACAGTTCACAATGGAAACAGGCATATATTTGGCCATATAATATTAAGAATAGGTAATAACCTCTGTCCATTAATATCGATAAGTGCAGTTGGTGAAATTACCAGTAAAATAAACACTCAAAAACAGAATAAAGCAGCAGTGAAGAAGCACAGTATTTTACCTCTTAATATAGAAACCACATTCTGTCGCAGTAAGTCCATACTATGATTGATATGCTGCAGCCCTGTACATAGGGGGCTGCGAACACTAAAGGACATGTCTTTCATCAGCAGGTCCACGTTTAGCTGGAGAAATTTAGGAAGAAGTTTTAAAAAAAAAATCTAGAAATCCTATTGTATTAAATTAGAAATAAAAAAAAAAAGATCGCATCATCTGCCATATATAAAATATATGAAATATTAGCCACCTCCCTAATGGCAATAACTTATAAGAATACACAATTACTAATGTTTATATCTTTACATTATCCATAAAAAAATATTCAGTTCCATCGCAAATTAGGTTTATTAGCAAAATGTATCAACTTTCTGCTGTTTGCAATGAACCTATGAAACAAGAACAATTCAAATAACTGAAAACAACTAATATAACAAATGAGGTCTCCAAAATCACCACAAAATTGCCTCTTCAGAGAGAAGATAGTGCCACCTGATGGAAGTAGCAATCCTACAAGTCAATACCAACCCTTTATTGAGCCGTGCCATATAACACCGTGTCTGCAAATTAAGATTATGGTTTGGCTTTTATCTTAAATCATGTGACAAGGCTCATTAACCCCTTAATGACCGCCAATACGTCTTTTTACTGACCTGAGATATAAGAAAATAGCATCCCCATACAGGTGACAATCCAGCAGCTATCAACTGTACATTATAGCTGACAACTTGCTGCATCACAAACAATCAGTGTTGGCACCGTCTATATCTGTTTAACCCCTTAGTTGCTCCTGGCAAAAGTGACTACATCTAATGAATGGTTAATAGATCGTGGGGGCTTCTGCTTTAATCTAATTAAAACAGTAGAGAAGAGAAAAGCCGGGGTTCGTCCATGCTGTTTTCTCTTCTCTATTGTTTTATCTGCATCCCGGGATCTGCAGTGGCCAAAACTTCCTTAGGTGGTTGTGACCCTTCACAACCACATCAGGTGAGTGGATTACCATTGTTAAACACGCTGGTGTCCCTCATTTACCGCCTTAGTGCGCTCCCCCTCTCTTTATTTTTTGCAGCTTTAATCTAATTGACACACTGAAATCATGATTGTGTGGTCCTGATGTTTTCCATAGCAGTTCATGGCCAAATAGTGGCCTTAGAGTCTCCCGGCTCTAGCAGTCGGTTCAGAAGTCAGCGACATTTAGCTGGTAAACAAACACTTTTTTATTCCTGCTATACCACTTTGCATTAATTCCTGAAAATCACCTGAAGGGTTAATAAATTATTTGACAGAAGTTTTCAATATGTCAGGGGGTGCTGTTTATAAAACATTTGGGGTCTTCCAATATATACGACCCCCAAAGTCACTTCAAACCTGGATAGGTCCCTCAAAAAAATAAATTTTGTAAATTTCCTTGAAAAAATGAAAAATTGCTGCTACATTTTTAAACCTCCTAAAAAGGCTGACAAAATAAAATAGCGTTTTAAAAATGGTGCTGATGTAAAGCAGACATGTGGGAAATGTTATTTATTAATGTTTTTGTGTGGTATGACTTATCTGGATTAACCCCTTAACGACCATGCCATTTTGTAGGTTAAAGACCAGGCCATAATTTTGAAATCGGACCACTGTCACTTTATGTGGTTATAACTCTGGAACGCTTCAACGGATCCTGCTGATTCTGACATTGTTTTTTCGTGACATATTGTACTTCATGTTAGTGGTAAAATTTCTTCGATATGACTTGCGTTTAATTATGAAAAAAATGGAAATATGGCGAAAAATTTTTAAATTTTGCAATTTTCAAACTTTTAATTTTTATGCCCTTAAATCAGAGAGTTATGTCACAAAAAATAGTTAATAAATAACATTTCCCACATGTCTACTTTACATCAGCACAATTTTGGAACCAAATTTTTTTTTTACTTAGGAAGTTATAAGGGGTAGAAGTTGACCAGCGATTTCTCATTTTTCCAACAAAATTTACAAAACCATTTTTTTTTAGGGACCACCTCACATTTGAAGTGAGTTTGGGGGGTCAATATAACAGAAAATACTCAAAAGTGACAGCATTATAAAAACTGCACCCCTCAAGGTGTTCAGAACCACATTCAAGAAGTTTATTAACCGTTTAGGTACTTCACAAGAATTGAAGCAATGTGGAAGAAAAAAATGAACATTTAACTTTTTTTCCCAAAAATTTTTATTTGGACACTTTTTTTTATTTTGTCAAGGGTATCAGGAGAAAATGAATCACAATATTTGTTGTGCAATTTCTCCTGAGTACGCCAATACCCCATGTGTGCAAAAGACCAATCTTTAGGCGCACGGCAGTGCTCAGAAGGGAAGGAGTATCATTTGAGATTTTGATTGTCAAATTGGCTGGAATTGAGAGCAGACGCCATGTCGCGTTTGGAGAGCCCCTGATTTACCTAAACAATGGAAACCCCCCATAAATGACCCCATTTTGGAAACTAGACCCCCCCAAGGAACTTATCTAAATGTGTGCTGAGCACTTTGAACCCCCAAGGGCTTCACAGAAGGTTATAACGTACAGCCGTGAAAATAAAAAATCATATTTTTTCTACAAAAATGATCTTTTCACCCCCAATTTTTATTTTCTCAAGGGTAACAGGACCCCAAAAGTTATTGTGCAATTTGTCCTAAGTATGCCGATACCCCATGTGGGGGTAAATTACTATTTGGGTACATGGCAGAGCTCGGAAGGGAACGAGTGCCATTTGCCTTTTTTGGCTGGAATTGAGATCAGACGCCATGTCACATATGGAGAGCCCCTGATGTGACTAAACAGTGGAAACCCCCCACAAGTGACCCCATTTTGGAAACTAGACCCCCCCAAGGAGCTTATCTAGATGTGTGTTGAGCACTTTGAACCCCCAAGTGCTTCACAGAAGTTTATAACGTAGAGCCGAGAAAATAAAAAAATCTTTTTTTTTTCCACAAAAATGATCTTTTTGCCCCCAAATTTTTATTTTCCCAAGGGTAACAGGAGAAATAGGACCCCAACAGTTGTGGTGCAATTTGTCCTGAGTACGCTGATACCCCATATGTGGGGTGGATCCACTGTTTGGGCGCATGGCTGAGCTCAGAAGGGAAGGAGCGCCGTTTTGGAATGCAGACTTTGATGGAATGTTCTACGGGCGTCATGTTGCGTTTGCAGAGCCCCTGATGTGCCAAAACAGTAGAAACCCCCCACAAGTGACCCCATTTTGGAAACTAGACACCCCATGGAGCTTATCTAGATGTGTGGTGAGCACTTTGAACCCTAAGTGCTTCACAGAAGTTTATAACGCAGAGCTATGAAAATTAAATAATCATATATTTTTTTCCAAAAAAAAATGATCTTTAATGAGCTATAATTTTTCCACATTTTGGCCTACAGAGTCATGTGTGGGCTTGATTTTTGCGGGAAGAGCTGACGTTTTTATTGGTACCATTTTTGTGCACATAACGTTTTTTGATCGCTTTCTATTCTGATTTTTCTGTTAATTTTTTGAATGAACAAAAACCAGCAATTTAGGAATGCTTTTTTTTCCCCTCTGTTCCGCATGTGGTAAAATTAGTATGGCAGCTTTATTCTTCGGGTCACTACGATTACAGCAATACCTCATTTATATCTTTTTTTATGTTTTGGTGCTTTTTACACAATAAAAACTTTTATAGAAAAAATATTTTTGCATCGCTTTATTCTGCGAGCTATAACTTTTTTATTTTTTCGCTGATGATGCTGTATGGCAGCTCGTTTTTTGCGGGACAAGATGACGTTGTCAGCGGTACCATGTTTAGTTTTTTTTGATCGCGTGTTATTGCACTTTTTCCAAGCGGTATGATGATACCGCTTGGAAAAAGTATAATTTGCTACTTTTTTGTGTTTTTTTTTTTTTACATCGTTCACTGAAGGTATTAACTAGGGTGACACTTTTATAGATGGGATTTTTACGGATGTGGCGATACCAAACGTGTATGTTTTTGTTTATTTTATTTTTTTTTTTTACATAAAAATGTGTAATTTTTAGGGATTTTTTTTATTATTTTTTACACATTTTTTTAAAAAATGTTTTTTTTTTTTACCTTGTCCCTTTATGGGACTTTCACTTTCGCTTTGACTTTAGGTATAATACATTGCAATGCTCCAGCATTGTAATGCATTATACCAATGCTGAAAGCTGGTGACACCTTGCTGTGAGCATGGTCTCACCAGCTTTCCGTAGGTAAATGACCCGGAGGTTGTCATAACACCTCCGGGTTATCATGGCACAGGTCAGGCCCCGCGATTACATCGCGGGGACGCCGACCTGAGGCAGAGGGAGCCCCCTACCCTCTGAACACTGCGATCACGCTCGATCGCAGCAGTGAGGGGGTTAACAGCCAGTCCTGCCAAGACGGACTCTGCACGTCCATAGACATTAAGGGGTTAAAGGAATAATCGTTCAACGTTTCAAAATTGCATTTTGTTTTTTACATTTTTGTCAAATTTGTGATACTTTTTATAAATAAACACAAAACTAATCGACCTAAAATTTACCATTATCATAAATTATAATGTGCCACGAAAAAACAGTCTCAAAATCAATGGGATTTGTTGAAGCGTTCCAGAGTTATTACCACATAAAGTAACATTGGTCAGAATTTAAAAAATTGGCTCCGTCACTAAGGGGCTAAAGGGTCTATATTGACATTTAGGATTGCTACTTCCATCAGGTGGCGCTAGAGTGCCAAGTCCTCTTCCTCTCTGAAGAGGCAATTTGCATATTTAATTTCCCAGAGGAGTAATGCATGGCATATAAGTCTCCTCACTCTGACATGCCAGCCCTGGCTTGTCACTCTCCACAAGGAGAAATGTTACCCCTTAGATCAAATTACCGTATACACTTGAGTATAAGCCGAGGCACCTAATTTTACCACAAAAAAACTGGGAAAACTTATTGACTCTAGCATAAGCCTGGTCTGCATGGCTCCTCATCCCTATGCTGGTCTGCATGGCCCCCTCATCCCTATGCTGGTATGCAAGGCCCCCCTCACCCATATCCTGGTCTGCGTGGTCCCCTCATCCCTATCCTGGTATACACGGTTCCTCATCCCCATCTTTGTATGCATGGCTCCTCATCCCTATCCTGGTGTGCATGGCTCCTCATCCATATCCTGGTATGCATGGCTCCTCATCCCTATCCTAGTATGCATGGCTTCTCATCCCTATCCTGGTAGGCATGGCTCCCTCATCCCTATCCTGGTATGCATGGCTCCCTCATCCCTATCCTGGTATGCATGGCCCCCTCATCCCTATCCTGGTATGCATGGCTCCTCATCCCTATCCTGGTAGGCATGGCCCCCACATCCCTATCCTGGTATGCATGGCCCCTCATCCCTATCCTGGTATGCATGGCCCCCTCATCCCTATCCTGGTATGCATGGCTCCTCATCCCTATCCTGGTATGCATGGCCCCTCATCCCTATCCTGGTAGGCATGGCTTCTTCATCCCTATCCTGGCATGCATGGCCCCTCATCCCTATCCTGGTATGCATGGCTTCTTCATCCATATCCCGGTATGCATAGTACACTCATCCATATCCTGGTATGCATGGCTCCTCATCCCTGTCTGGTTCTGCATGCGTCCTCATCCCTATCCTGGTCTGCATGGCTCCTCATCCCTATCCTGGTCTGCATGGCTCCTCATCCCTATCCTGGTCTGCATGGCTCCTCATCCCTATCCTGGTCTGCATGGCTCCTCATCCCTATCCTGGTCTGCATGGCTCCTCATCCCTATCCTGGTATTGGCATGGAGGGCAGTGAATATTCATTCCCTTAAGTATAGGGCACACAAGATCGCCTGGCAGCTGCAGGACGCCGGCGGCTGCGACTACTGTGCCCGCTATTAAAGAGTAATGAATAATCACTGCCAGCGCAGGGAATATACATTTCTCTTTAGCAGCAGGCACAGGCTTTAGCCGCATTAGCCGGCTCCTGACTCCTGTGCCCCGCTACTTCCCCTCCGTTTTCTGGAACCGTCCCTCAAGTATAAGGCAAGGGGGGCTTTTTCAGCACAAAAAAAATGTCCTGAAATCTCGGCTTATACTCAAATATATACGGTAATCAGAAAAGGTCACTTTTACTGACTACTACTGTCTCAGAATTAGTCACCTCTTCAGTACTTATAAGAGGCTCTTTGGCTCCTGTGACTCGCTGCAAACATGATGTAACTACAGACACTAGCTTCTGGCAGCAATCCTGAGGAATCGTGGCCCAATCCTCATGGACATTGGTGACCAGGTCACTAGTATTTTAGGAATTTTCATGCTGCAGCATTTTCAATTAATTTGAAGAAAAAACTTCTTGTATTAATTTTCTTCATCTGTTTACCTTGTTCTGGTTTGGTTTATTGCAAACAGCAGAAAGTTTGCAAATTTTGCTAACAGATAAAATATTCAATGATGGCCAAATAATTGGAATTACAACTCTATATTACATGAAAAACAGTAAGTCGTACCTTCTTACAAGAAGCCAGGCTATTCTGCACGAAAGACGATAATGTGTGAGAGTTCTTCTTTATGTCTTCAAGAACCTAGAAAAAAATCATTGACTCTGGCTTAAAGATGAGGTCCGAAACTAAAATATATTTTAATCCTATATGTTTGGCTGTTTAATGATGCTGGGATTGTCAAACAAATCGTTATCAGGGGGCAGAGGCTATGGTCACTGCTGCAGCCTCTGCCCCCTCCCTGAAGAAAAGCACCATCAGTAATATTCATTTTAGGAGCTGGTCTAGCGCCTTGTGAGGGTGACGCTGGTCACTGCTTTTCCTGCATGCTGAGTATTCTTCTTACAATGCGCTCTAACAGTGTGCTCTTTTATTGGCTAATTACTTCCGATCAGAACTGTCGAGGGAGTGCACTGTCACTATGCAGATTTCAGAATGACAAGAATCTACTGAACATACGTCAACAAAATTGGAAACAGACTCATGCTCAGTAGAGCTGGGATTATCCCAAGCCCTGAACCTGACGACACTGATAATGCTTTGTTTCAGGGAGGGGGCAGAGGCTGTGGCAGTTACCGCAGTCTCTGCCTCCTGATGACGACTCATTTAACTATCCCAGCATGAACTAGGGATTCTCAAAGGAAGTGTCCACAAAGAGGAAGTAGTACAATAATCTCTATATATAAAAATGAATGTGTGTATCACCAACCAATCACAAAGCATCTTTCACTTCATCAGAGCTGTTTAAAAGAAGCTGAGCTGTGATTGGTTTCTATGAGCAACAGTTTTCTCCGTTGTCTCATTGGGGGACACAGGAACCCGTGGTGTGTGCTGCTGTCACTAGGAGGTTGACACTATGCATGAGAAAAAGGTTAACTCCACCTTCGCAGTATACACCCCTCCGACCGGCTGTAGGACAATCAGTTTTGCTTAGTGTCAGCAGGAGGTGGACAGAGGTCTCTCGCAGACCCATGCCTACCTCAATGTGCGTCGTTCCTTTTCAGGTAACCATGGAGGGATACAGAGTAGATATGCTACGCGACTAGTGGTGGAAACCACGTCTGGATCCCTACACCCCAGCGCCTAAATAGGACCTGTTGTACTGACAGACCCATGTAAAGGAAGTGAGCAAGTAAAAGCCTCCCCTGCCAGTATCCATTCAAATACTTTTTTCCATATACTCACCTTATCTTCCTGTGTAGACTGCTCATCGCTATAACAGCCAGCTGTACTACTTTCTACACTCTTGCATATAACAGGATTTTGGCTTTCCATGGGCATATCATACAGGCAACTCCATTATAAGTAAAGATTTTTTTGCCTAAGCAGTGAATTGGATATCTCTTTATAAGAGACTATTACATATAACCTCACCTTAATAGTGAGCTGGATGGTTCACCATCACAGTCCTCACAAAAGGAATTGACACATCTTTTACTACACTAACGCCTTACCTAATTATCTTAAGCAGTCGGACTGGCGAAGGCCAGGTTGTTGGCCGAAACGTTTTTGCAGACTGCCTAAATAAAATTCTTCTCCAATCTCATGAATACTAGAAGTTAAGTGCCAAGTTATTTTCATTATGCCTACCTACATGTCCCCATTTTCCAGGGACAGAGGTTTCTGCGTTTTGCTGTCCAAAAGCAGCATTTCCAGTTTGTGGCCCTGCCATTTGGGCTGGCAACAGCCCCCAGAATTTTTACAAAAATTATGGCAGCGATGGTGGCTATATTAAGGGTCAGAGGCATAATATTGGTACCATATCTCGACAATATTCTCGTCAAGCGCCCTCCTTCGCTCAGGCCCAGGAAAATCTAGCGGTAGTTTTAAACACACTCTCCCGGTTTGGTTGGATCATAAACAGGGAGAAATCGCACCTAACGCCAACACAACGCCTAGAATTCTTAGAAATGGTAATCGACACCAGCCGCTCAAGGGTCTTTCGCCCAGAAAGAAAGTGGATTACCCTCCAGCAGGGAATTCGCTCTCTGTTGAAATTCCGGATTCTATCCTTTTGCGCTGCCATGAGAGTCCTGGGAAGAATAGTGGCAGCTTCAGAGGCAATACCCTTTGCCCTGTTCCGTTCCAGGATACTGCAGAGGAACATCCTCCTTCAGTGGGACAGGTCCATCTCTTCGCTGGATCGCCCCTTCCTCCCTTCCATTCAGACCAGGGAGTCCCTCAAGTGGTGGCTGACCTTCCCCCTTGTTTATCTGGGACGGCCTTTTCCCCCTGTCCACTGGCAGGCAGTAACTACAGATGCCAGTCTCCTGGGCTGGGGTGTGGTATTCCGCCACCTGACTGTCCAGGGACGATGGTGGAGGCAAGGATCCTCACTATCAATCAACATTCTAGAACTGAGGGCGGTCTTTCTAGCACTTCTACATTGGGAAAGATACCTCAACAACCAGCCAGTCCGGATTCAAATGGACAACGCCACGGCGGTGGCATACATCAATCACCAAGGGGAAACAGAAGTCCCCGGGCACTGGCCGAGGTATCCAGAATATTCAAATGGGCAGAAACCACAATTCCGGCAGTTTACATTCCCAGCACAGACAACACGGCCACCGACTTCCTCAGTCGGGAGGGGCTCGCGGCAGGGGAATGGTCCTTACACCAGGAAGTGTCCCGTCAGATATGCCCAGCTATGGGGGACTCCAGATGTGGACCTCCTGGCGTCGCAACAGAACAGAAGGGTCCAACAGTTGGTCTTAAAATACCGCGATCCTCTAGCAATAGGGGTCGACGCGCTGGTCATTCCCTGGACACAGTTCAGACTCTCTTACCTGTTCCCTCCCCTTCCTCTCCTGCCCAGGCTGCTAAAGAAGATCAAGGCGGAAGGGGTGCCGGTCATATTGATCGCCCCGTACTGGCCCAGGAGGGCCTGGTTTGCAGAAATTATCAATCTTCTCACAGGCACGACCTGGAGACTCCCCGACAGACCAGATCTCCTGGCTCAGGGGCTGTTTTACCACCCGAATTCTCGGTTGCTCAGTTTGACGGCATGGCCGTTGAAACCACAATACTGAGAGCAGCGGGTTTTTCGGACCGAGTTATTAATACAATGATCCAGGCTAGGAAGCGTTCCTCTTCCAGGGTCTATTATCGTGCCTGGAAGGCCTATTTTGGCTGGTGTGAGTCTAATCACGTCACACCTATACCCTGTTCCCTGCCATCTGTCCTAGCTTTTCTCCAGGCAGGGTTAGATGGCGGTCTGGCCCTAAGTTCCTTGAAGGGCCAGGTATCTGCTCTCTCTATTCTTTTTCAAAAGAATTTGGCCTCCCGCTTACAGGTTAAGACCTTTCTGCAAGGAGTGGCACATGCGGCCCCTCCTTAAAGATCCCCTGTGGCTCCATGGGATCTTAACTTGGTCTTGGAAGCCTTGACAGGTTCACCCTTTGAACCTCTACAGGTAGCTCCCATGTCTTTGTTGTCCTGGAAGGTGGTATTTCTCGTAGCCATCACCTCTATTAGGCTGGTTTCAGAAATAGCGGCATTGTCCTGTCGTCCTCCATTCCTAATTATGTACCAGGACAAGGTTGTTTTGCGGCCTCCTCCTAACTTTCTTCCCAAGGTGGTATCAACCTTCCACCTGAACGAGGATATAATCCTTCCATTATTTTGTCCCGCTCCAACCCATCCTCTGGAGAGTTCTTTGAACAAGCTAGACCTGATCAGGGCTATAAGGATCTATCTGACCAGGATCGCTCCTTTCAGGAAGGCGGATTCGCTCTTTGCTATCCCCAATGGGGTGAGAAGAGGCCTGCCGGCCTCTAAGGCAACAATTGCCCGCTGGATCAGAATGGCATTTCTGGAAGCCTACCGGGTAAAGGACAGGGTGTCCCCTGCTGGGGTCAAGGCCCATTCAACCCGGGCGGTGGGCGCCTCCTGGGCGGTACACAACAGGGCATCAGCCATGCAGTTGTGCAAGGCTGCCACATGGTCATCCATGCATACCTTTTCAAGGTTCTATAAAGTCCATACCTATGCTTCAGCGGATGCCAGCCTAGACAGAAGAATCTTGCAGGCGGCAGTGGTGAGTTCTCCGACCTGAAGAAAGTTTGTCTTTTCCCACCCCAGGGACTGCTTTTGGACATCCCACGGTTCCTGTGTCCCCCAGCGAGACGAAGAAGAAAACAGGATTTTGGTTGCTTACCGTAAAATCTGTTTCTCAGAGTCTTCATTGGGGGACACAGCACCCTCCCATGATTGTATTACGTGTAATGAATATATGATTACTTACATGATAATGTCTCCTCCTACTGCTTTTTCACTAACTGATTGTCCTACAGTTGGTCGGAGGGGTGTATACTGCGGAGGCGGAGGTAACATTTTTTTCATGCATAGTGTCAACCTCCTAGTTGCAGCAACACACAACCACGGTTCCTGTGTCCCCCAATGAAGACTGAAAAACAGATTTTACGGTAAGCAACCAAAATCCTGTTTTCCCACTCCAGAAAACACCTCAGCAGATACTGACATGGGAGAAATCTAGCATCCCCGGGAACATAAGCTTCCAGCCATTGTCTGCCCCCAGAAAGGAGCAGAGAGCATGACAAAAATGAATCCCCCCCTCCTGTGCCCATATACACATCACACATCCTCCATCCATAGGCACAGCTTCCCTCTTAAAGGGATCTCCGGTATGTAAGTCAGAGCAAATCCATCCAGCGCTTTGGTACTGACCCTAGGCCTCTCTTAAAGGGATCCCCGGTATGGAAGTCAGGTCAAATCCACTCAGCGTTCTGGTTCTGACACCAGGCTCTCTTAAAGGGATCCCCGGTATGGAAGTCAGGGCAATTGCCTTCAAATGCTCTGGTACTGACCCCAGGCTCTCTTAAAGGGATCTCCGGTATGGAAGTTAGAGTAAATCCCTCAGCGCTCTGATTCTGACCCCAGGGTTCTATTAAAAGGATCACTGGTATGGAAGTCAGGGCAAATCCACTCAGCGCTCTGGTTCTGATCCCATGCTCTCTTAAAGGGATCCCCGGTATGGAAGTGAGGGCAAATACACTCTGCGCTCTGATTCTGACCCCAGGCCCCTCTTAAAGGGATCCCCGGTACGGAAGTGATGGCAAATCCATTCTGCGCTTTGGTACAGACCCCAGGCCTCTCTTAAAGGGATCTCCGGTATGGAAGCTAGGGTAAATCCCTCAGCGCTCTGATTCTCATCCCAGGCTTCTATTAAAGGGATCCCTGGTATGGAAGTTAGGGCAAATCCACTCAGCACTCTGGTTCTGATCCCAGGCTGATGGGATGATGTGGGATATTAGGGGGAGTAGTCCGGTGGCTCTGGCTGACAGGATGATGTGGGATATTAGGGGTAGCTGTCCAGCGGCTGTGACGGGATGATGTGGAACATTAGGGGTAGTAGTCCAGCGGCTGTGACGGGATGATGTGGGATATTAGGGGTAGTTGTCCAGTGGCTATGGCTGACGGGATGATGTGGAATATTAGGGGTAGTAGTCAGGTGGCTCTGGCTGACGGGATGAGGTGGGATATTAGTAGTCCGGTGGCTCTGGCTGACGGGACGATATGGGTATTAGGGGTAGTAGTCCGGTAGCTCTGGCTGACGGGATGATGTGGGATATTATAGTGAATGTGGCTATGCGCAGTGGGTGGGGCTCTACACTCAGCTTTATATATATAGATATAGTCATTATAAATTGTTATAACTAACCGTATTTAGTTACTATGCCCGGGCAGCGCCGGGATCTTCAGCTAGTAAATATATAAATCAGAGTAAAGACAGAACTGTAGAGAGTTTTTATATTACAGAACATTAGAAAAGAAAATATATTAATAGGATTAAAATACATTTTTGGTTCGGACCACCCCTGTGTTACATATTCAAGGTGTATTTCTATCTCATACATTTATAGCAAGTTGACAGGATACACCATAAACTTATGCTAGATCTGGGTCGCACCTGGGGGACCTACATGTGATATGAGGAGGAGGTCCCGTTGAGATGCATTCAGGAATGAAGAGGTGGGGGTGCAAGAATTTCTGATAGCTTAGATACAAGTCCCACGTGTACCAATCATTTATGGCATATCTTGTGTATACCCCGTTAAAAAATAGAACAGACTTATAATTAATAAAAGGGGACAAGCTGGACAGAGATCTAAAGGGTTGGCATTCTCATACTCTGGGTTTTGCATAACTCCCACAGTCCTGAAAAATTGGACAATTTACTGTTAAAACAATTTTACCCGAAAGTAAACATCCGAACAAGTTCAGGACGTAGACTGATCACATACCTTATCATGCACAGAGCACCTGTCCACATCTCTCTGCATCATATATGACGCCTGCAGCCCACTGTCGATTATACTCTCCAATCCAGACCGCAGTCCCATGTAAAGTAGCTCACCGATAGACTTCTGGCAGGACAAGAATACAACTTAGAATCCGTTCACATCGGCATTTTCAATCTCAGATATGCAATTCATGCAGAGAATGGATTGGTTATATAACAAATGCAAACACCACCATTGATTATAATGGAGTCTGTCTGGTGTTTACCAAAAATAGTGCAGCACCAAGACAGCTAAAGCAGCAATGTAGTATTAGGATGCAGAACTATACAAAGATATAATAGGTGGCAACAGCACTATGTGACCACAAACAGGAGAAAAAAATGCAGTCCCAGAAGTTTGCCACACTCTTATTTAAAGGAAATCGGTCATCAGGTTTTTGCTCCCTATCTGAAGGCACCGTGTTTTACGGACAGAGACCCCGATTACAATAATGTGTCACTTACAGAGCTCCAGCTTTGATAAAATATCTTTTTTCTGCTGCAGATCTAGCGGTTCTCTGAAAGCTCAGCTCTTTTGCTCCACCCACAGCACTGATTGGCTGCTTTATGTGTACACTGCATAAGTAGAAAGCTGCCAATCAGTGCTGAGGACGGGGTAATACAGAGATCATGAATATGGAGGACTACATGGCTGCAAGCTTACTAGTCCTCTAGTGATAATCTCCTGCTGATAAAACTCTGATTTTATCCAAACTACAGCCAGCAGCCCAGTAAGTTACATATCGCTGGAATCAGGTTCTCAGACTCTACATTATGCTGTTCTCAGATTAATTGCAGAAACCTGGTGACAGATTCCCTTTAAAACGTGAATGAAATGGGTTTTCTTCACTTGTTCATTGAGGAGATGTCAGGCATTTCTGCTTGTGTTGATTTTATACCTGGAGACCATGATCTTCCACGGTTTCCTCTTCTGACAGATGTAATTCAATGTCATTCAGTGCAGCCAGGCTTCCAACGTTCTGCAGTATCTGCTCTGTTGTACAGTTGGCTTTTTCTTTTGCTTCTGTAACCATGGCTGAAATATCCGAGCAACAACCCTACCAAAAAGTTAAAGTCGTTAGCTACATTAAGTATTAAGAATCTGTGAGTAGGATCGCCCCTTCTGAGCCGCCTATATGGGCATGTAGGTCATAGGAAGCTGAATACAGGGATTATTATTATTATTTATTATTATTATAGCGCCATTTATTCCATGGTGTTTTACATGTGAGGAGGGGTATACATAATACATACAAGTACAGTAATCTTAAACAATACAAGTCACGACTGGTACAGGATGAGAGAGGACCCTGCCCGCGAGGGCTCACAATCTACAACGGGATGGGTGAGAATACAGTAGGCGAGGGTAGAGCTGGTCGTGCAGCGGTTTGGTGGATCGGTGGTTACTGCAAGTTGTAGGCTTGTCAGAAGAGGTAGGTCTTCAAGTTCTTTTTGAAGGTTTCCATGGTAGGCGAGAGTCTGATATGTTGTGGTAGAGAGTTCCAGAGTAGAGGGGATGCGCGGGAGAAATCTTGTATGCGATTGTGGGAAGAGGAGATAAGAGGGGAGTACAGAAGGAGATCTTGTGAGGATCGGAGGTTTCGTGCAGGTAAGTACCAGGAGACTAGGTCACAGATGTACGGAGGACTCAGGTTGTGGATAGCTTTGTATGTCATGGTTAGGGTTTTGAACTGGAGTCTTTGGGTAATGGGGAGCCAGTGCAGGGATTGACAGAGGGGAGAGGCCGAGGAATAGCGGGGGGGACAGGTGGATTAGTCGGGCAGCAAAGTTAAGAATAGATTGGAGGGGTGCGAGAGTGTTAAAGGGGAGACCACAGAGCAGGAGGTTGCAGTAGTCAAGGCGGGAGATAATGAGGGCATGGACTAGGGTTTTTGCAGATTTTTGGTTGAGGAATGTACGGATCCGTGAAATATTTTTGAGTTGAAGTTGGCAGGAAGCGGAAAGGGCTTGGATATGTGGTTTGAAAGAGATCAGTGTCAAGGAAAACCCCGAGGCAGCGAGCTTGTGGGACTGGAGAGAGTGGGCAGCCGTTTACTTTAATGGATAGGTCTGTTGGGGGGTCACGTGAGATGGGCGAAAGATGATTAATTCTGTTTTGTCCTTATTAAGTTTTAGAAATCTAGCGGAGAAGAAGCATGAAATAGCAGACATACATTGAGGGATTCTGTTTAGTAGGGAGGTGATATCTGGTCCAGAGATGTAGATCTGTGTGTCATCATCATACTGAAAGCCATGAGATTCTATGAGCTGTCCGAGGCCGAAGGTGTAAACGGAAAAGAGCAGGGGCCCTAGGACTGAACCTTGCGGGACTCCGACGGATAGGGGCGCGGTGAGGAGGTGGTGTGTGAATGGGAGACGCTGAATGTCCGGGATGCCTTTATATCATAGAATGTAAAAGTTGGCAGGGGCCTCCAGGGTCAACGTGTCTAACCCCCTGCGATCCAATGACTTATCACAGAGACAGACATTTTACTTATATGTAAATGAGCTGTTAAGATCTATGGCCGGACACTGATCTCCATGGGAATCTGCCTCCAGAGATTATCGTAAATGAAAGGGGCATTTACCAGTGTGATGTGTAATTGTCGCTCTTCGCTCTAATCTCAATGCAGAGCTGAGTTTTGTCTCATTACAAACACCTCTGCAGTTGTAGGCCTCCTCTCACAATGCTGTCAGCTCCACTGTACTCACCTCCCCCCACACTTACTGCCCGAAAGATAGAAGCTGAAGAAGTATTAGTTGTAATCACACACAGCTCTGCAGTGAGATCAGGACAGCAGACTTGTCAGCCATTCCATGTCTCTTACCGGTATGCCCCCTTTGATGTGAAGTAAGAGAGAGATCAGTGTCCGCCCATTGATCTTAACAGCTCATTTACATATTAAGAAAATCATGGATTCTCCTGGAATAAGGGTACGTGCACACGCTGCAGATTGCAGTGCGGATTTGGCTTCGCGGATTTTGTAAAATCCGCAGGTAAATCTGCAGGTCAAAAGACCTGCGGTTTTACCAGCGGATTGCTCTGCGGTTTGGCCTTGCGGTTTTTCATCTCCACAATGGAGGAGATGGCAAACCGCAGCGGAATCTGCAGAAAGAATTGACATGTCAATTCTTTCTGAGGTTTCAAAACCGTGCGGAAAAATCCGCACCGTCTGCACTGCGGTTTTTTATTCCCATAGGGAATAATGGTACTGTACACTGCAGCAAAAACTGCTGCGGACCCGCAGCGGCCAAATCCACTGCGGAACCGCAGCAGAATCCGCAGCGTGTGCACACACCCTAAGACATCAGATCGGAGATATCAAGGTAGCATTGTATTCAGCTCCCTTTGACATACATGCCCATATACTGGGTGCAGAAATATTAGGCAAGTTGTATTTGAGAGGATTCTTTTTATTATTGAATAACAACTATTTTCTCAATCAACCCAAAAGACTCAAATACCAAAGCTTAATATTTTTGGAAGTTGGAGTGGGTTTTTTTTAGATTTGGCTATCTTAGGAGGATATCTGTTTGTGCAGGTAACTATTACAGAGCAGAATTATTAGGCAACTTAATAAAAACCAAATATATACCCATCTCACTTGTTTATTTTCACCAGGTAAACCAATAGAGCAACACAAAATTTAGAAATAAACATTTCTGACATTCAAATACAAAACAAAAAAATCAGTGACCAATGTAGCCACCTTTCTTTACGATGACACTCAAAAGCCTTCCATCCATAGATTCTGTCAGTTGCTTGATCTGTTTACGATCAACATTGCGTGCCGCAGCCACCACAGCCTCCCAGACACTGTTCCGAGGAGTACTGTTTTCCCTCCCTGTAGATCTCACATTTTATGAGGGACCACAGGTTCTCTATGGGGTTCAGATCAGGTGAACAAGGGTGCCATGTCAATATTTTTTCTTCTTTTAGACCTTTACTGGTCAGCCACGCTGTGGAGTATTTGGATGCATGTGATGGAGCATTGCCCTGCATGAAAATCATGTTTTTCATGAACGATACCGACTTCTTCCTGTACCACTGCTTGAAGAAGGTGTCTTCCAGAAACTGCCAGTAGGTCTGGGAGTTGAGCTTCTCTCCATCCTCAACCCAAAAAGGTCCCACAAGTTCATCTTTGATTATACCAGCCCACACCAGTACCCCACCTCCACCTTGCTGGCGTCTGAGTCGGAGTGGAGCTCTCTGCCCTTTACTGATCCAGCCTTGGGCCCATCCATCTGGCCCATCAAGAGTTGCTCTCATTTCATCAGTCCATAAAACCTTAGAAAAATCAGTCTTAAGATATTTCTTGGCCCAGTCTTGACGTTTTATCTTCTGTTTCTTGTTGAATGGTGGTTGTTTTTCAGCCTTCCTTACCTTAGCCATGTCCCTGAGTATGGCACACCTTGTGGTTTTTGATACTCCAGTAACATTGCAGCTCTGAAATATGGCAAAACTGGTGGCAAATGGCATCTTGGCAGCTTGACTTTCCTCAATTCATGGGCAGTTATTTTGCGCCTTTTTTTTTAATCAACACGCTTCTTGCGACCCTGTTGGATATTTGCCATGAAACGCTTGATTGTTCGGTGATCACGTTTCAAAAGTTTGGCAATTTCAAGACTGCTGCATCCCTCTGCAAGACATCTCACAATTTTTGACTTTTCAGAGTCTGTCAAATCTCTCATTTTGCCAAAGGAAAGGAAGTTGCCTAATAATTAAGCACACCTTATATGGGGTGTTGATGTCATTAGACCACACCCCTCCTCATTACAGAGATGCAAATCACCTGATTTACATAATTGGCAGTTGGCTTTCAAGCCTATACAGCTTGGAGTAGGACAACATGTATAAAAAGGATGATGTGACCAAAATACTCATTTGCCTAATAATTCTGCACCTAGTGTATAGACGGCTTAGGCCTGTTTCACACATCAGTTTTTTCAAATCAGTCAAAATCCGCCGTTTTGCAAAAAAAACGGAGCCGCAATTTTGCTTGGTGGATCCGTTTTTTTCCCCATTGAGTTGCATTACCGGCGGATCTTGACGGATGGCCATCCGTTGGATCCATTTTTTTGCGGATCCTCCAAAATTTTGGCGTCCGCCGACCTGCCTGGACTGCCAATGCAACGTTTTTTCGGGCGGCCGGATCCGCAATTTACATTGCGCATGCCCGGAGGATTTGTCTCGGCCGCAAATTTAACCCTAAACCCTGTTCTGGCGACTGAAAAAAATTCTCTCTCTCTCTCTCTCTCTCTCTCTCCTCCCCAGGCAGCGGTTCCTTTAAAATTCTTCCTTCGACGGATCCGTTAAAACAACGGTCCGGTGCCAAACGTTGTGGTCAGTACAGGAACGGATCCGTTGTCCGCCATTTTAGCGGATTTTAACTGACGAAAAAAAATGATGTGTGAAACAGGCCTTAGGAGGGGTGATCCTACAGACAAATGCCCTTTACAACACATTTTCTAAATAAAAATAAATTATTAATATATAAATTTAAAAAAATTATAGGAGATATAAGACGAGCAGTGAGATAATAGTTTTAACATTCCAACCTTTGAAAACGGGATTTTTGGGTTGCTTACCGTAAAATCTGTTTCTCGGAGCCTTCATTGGTGGACACAGAAACCATGGGTGTATGCTGCTGCCACTAGGAGGCTGACACTATGTACAGAAAAAGGTTAGCGCCTCCTCCGCAGTATACACCCCATCGACCGGCACTAATTTCCTCAGTTAGTGAGAAAGCAGTAGGAGAAGTAACAAAACAGAATGAAAACAGAACAGATAACTCAACTGTAATCAACAAACAACATAAGAACAGGAGTTGCAGAACATGGGAGGGTGCTGTGTCCCCCAACGAAGGCTCCGAGAAACAGATTTTACGGTAAGCAACCCAAAAATCCTGTATTCTCTATCGCTTCATTGGGGGACACAAACCATGGGACGTCTCAAAGCAGTCCCTGGGGAGAGAAAAGCAAACTTCCATTAGGTCCGTGGACTCACCACCGCCGCCTGCAGGATCCTTCTGCCTAGGCTGGCATCCACCGAAGCGTAAGTGTGGACCTTGTAAAATTTGGCAAACGTGTGGATCGAAGACCAGGTTGCCGCTTTGCAGAGCTGCTGTGCAGAAGCTCTGTGGTGCACCGCCCAGGAGGCACCCACTGCCCAGGTAGAGTGAGCTCTAATTCCAGGAGGGGGCACTCGATGCTTGACCCGGTAGGCCTCCAAAATTGCCGATCTAATCCAGCGCGCAATGGTAGCCTTGGAGGCCGGCTGACCTTTCCGCGCATCATCTGGAATGATGAAAAGAGAGTCTGTCTTCCGCAAGGGAGACGTCCTAGCCAGGTAAACCTTCATCGCCCTGACCAGGTCTAGCTTGTTCAAGGAGCGCTCCAGAGGGTGGATTGGACCTGGACAAAATGACGGGATAACAATGTTCTCATTTAGGTGGAAAGTGGACACCACCTTAGGAAGAAAGGAAGGCGGGGGCCGCAGAACCACCTTGTCCTGATGGAGCACCAAGAAAGGGGGCGACAAGAAAGGGCCGCTAATTCCGACACGCGCCGGATGGAGGTGATGGCCACCAGAAAGGCCACTTTCCAAGAGAGAAGGGACAGGGAGACTTCCGTGAGAGGTTCAAAGGGAGACCGTTGAAGAGCCTCCAGAACCAGATTGAGATCCCATGGATCCACAGGAGCGCGGTACGGAGGTGCTGTATGAGCCACTCCCTGAAGAAAGGTTTTGACCTGCGGACGGGAGGCCAACGTCTTCTGAAAAAGAATGGAAAGCGTCGAGACTTGACCCTTCAAAGAGCCGAGGGCAAGGCCCGCATCTAGGCCTGCCTGGAGGAATGCCAGGATAGAAGGGAGAGAAAAGGACATAGGCGGAACGTCATTGTCCTCGCACCAAGTGAAATAGGCCTTCCACGTACGATAATAAATTCTGGAAGACGATGGTTTTCTAGCCCGGATCATGGTGTGAATAACCCAATTTGAAAAACCTGACCGCTTCAGAACAGCGGTTTCAACAGCCACGCCGTTAAATTGAGCGGCAGAGAATTGGGGTGGCAGATTGGACCTTGAGACAGCAGATCTGGTCTGTCTGGAAGCTTCCAGGGGGCATCCGCGAGAAGGTTGACGATGTCCGCGAACCAAGCTCTTCTGGACCAATCCGGAGCGATGAGGATGACTGGTACCCCTTCCGCCTTGACTTTCTTCAACAGCTTGGGAAGAAGAGGAAGGGGAGGGAACAGATAGGGGTCGCTTGAACTGCGACCAGGGAATGGTCAGAGCATCGGCGCCCACTGCGAGAGGATCTTGGGCCCTGGATACGAACTGTGGGACCTTCCTGTTCAGTCAAGACGCCAGCAGGTCCACGTCCGGAGTCCCGCAACGACAGCAAAGCTGATGAAAGACGTCCGGATTTAAGGACCACTCTCCCGCCGCGAGACCCTCGCGGCTGAGAAAATCGGCGGCCCAGTTGTCCACGCCGGGAATGTGTACTGTGGATATCGCTGGGACAGATACCTCTGCCCAGTGGAGAATCCTGGACACTTCCGCTAGAGCCGAGGAGCTCCGTGTCCCCCCTTGGTGGTTGACATATGCCACCGCTGTGGCATTGTCTGTCTGAATCCGGACTGGCAGGCCCCTGAGAAGCCTTTCCCAGTGAGTGAGTCAGATAAATCGCCCGTATCTCGAGGACGTTGATCAGCAGAGTTGTCTCTTGAGACGACCCCCGACCCTGAACCGTCTGATTTCGAAACACAGCTCCCCAGCCGAGAAGGCTGGCGCCCGTTGTCACAATCTGCCAGTGAATCGGAAGGAATGACCGGCCTAGGGAAATGAGAGGTGACGTCAGCCACCAATTGAGGGACTGTTTGACCTGGGACGAGAGGCGAATTGGACGATCCAGGGAGAGAACGGACCTGTTCCACCGAGACAGAATGGCCTGTTGAAGCGGTCTCGTGTGAAATTGAGCAAAGGGGATCGCTTCGGTCGTCGCCACCATCTTTCCCAAGACTTTCATGGCTGACCGGAAAGATGGAAGCTTCGGGCTCTGCAGCGATCGAATATCTCGTCGCAGAGAGATCAACTTTTCTTCCGGGAGAAAGACCCTTGATCGATGGGTGTTGAACAATAAGCCTAGAAATACAAGACGCTGAGTCGGAACGAGGCAGGACTTCTTCTTGTTTACGAGCCACCCGAATCTGGACAGGGTGTCGAGAACGATGGTTAGGCTTTGGAGAGTCTGGTGAAAAGACGGAGCTTTGATTAGAATGTCGTCGAGGAACGGGAAGAGTACGAGACCTCTGATCCTCAACAGGGCCATCAACGCCGCCATGATCTTTGTAAACACTCTGGGCGTGGTGGCGAGACCGACCGGCAGGGCGACAAACTGGTAGTGGTCCTGATGAATCGCAAAATGCAGGAATTTCTGATGCCCGTGAAAGATGGGGACATGCAGATAGGCATCTTGAATGTCTATTGAGCACATGAATTCCTGCGCCTTCATGGAAGCGATTACTGAGCGAAGGGACTACATCCTGAAATGTCGCAAGCGGACCCTCTTGTTCAGCAGTTTGAGGTCCAGAATGGGCCGAACCGCGCCGCCTTTTTTCAGCACTACAAACAGGTTTGAGTAAAACCCTGTGAAACGCTCTGTTTCAGGAACGGGCACAATCACCCCGGAACTGAGAAGAGAGAGTCGATGGATGCAAAGAAGCCCGGAACTAAGGCGGTGTCTTTTGGAGGACGGGACTCGAAGAAACGATCCCGGGGCCGAGAAACAAACTATCTTGTATCCTGAGGATACAACTTCACTGACCCAAGCGTCTTCCACGGAGGCAAGCCAGACGTCTCTGAAGAAAGAGTCGGCCGCCTAGTTGGAAAGGTGCCTCAGGACTTTGTAGATAGTCATGCCGAGGTGGCCCTTCCAGTTCTGGACCTGGAGGATCTGCCCTGGGAGGAGTGAGATTGCCAGGCTGGAGTGGGTGTAAGGAGACCTTCTTCCTATCCTGGAGTGCTTGCGGCCTTTGTTGGTCGGAAAAAGGTTCCGCCACCGCGACGCGGCGGAAAGACTGAAAGGGCCGAAACTGACGCCTTGGAGGGGGTCTACGAGACTTGGACTGAGGGAGAAGAGAGCTTGTGCCCCCAGTGGCATCCTTGATAATCTGGTCCAGCTGGGATCCGAAGAGACGCACACCCTGAAAGGGCAGATTGGTAAGGGACTTTCTTGAAGACAAATCCGCCTGCCAAGCCTTGAGCTAAATTGTACGCCAGATTGCAACTAAGTTGCTGGACGCCTGAGTTGCGCAAGCAGCGGCATCTAAGGAGGCGGAGACCAAATATTCCCCTGCATGGGAGATCTGGTTGGCTAGCTCGGCCAGTCGCTCTGATTGGGCTCCATCAAGAATGCCTTGGCAGAGATCTTCCGCCCAAGTAGCTATGGCCTTTGCTACCCAAGTGGAGGCAAAGGCTGGGCTGAGCACAGTCGCAGCCGCTTCGAATGCTGACTTTACTACGGATTCTATGATCCTGTATTTAGAATCTTTCAAAGCCGCCACACCTGAAATCAGAAGGACTGTGCTGTTAGATAGTCTGGACACAGGAGCGTCTACAGAGGGAGAAGCCGACCAGTTGTCGGTAAGCTCTTGAGAGAATGGATACAACACGCCGAGGCACTTCCCTATTTGAAAGCGCCTAGTCGGATTTTCCCTTTCCCTGGTGAGGAGCTTGGCAAACTCAGAATGAGGAGCGAAGACTCTGGAAGGTGTTTCTGACCGTCTGAACGAAACCTCCTGATCTGAGGGTTTCGCAGGGGAGTCTGAGATCTCAAAAGTATGGTTAATCGCTGCAATGAGGTTCTGTACCGTAACCTTCATGTCCGCGGTATGGTCCGAATCCAGCTCTAAAATCTCCTCGGATGGCGCATCCGAGAACGCTTCGCCTGACTCAGGTGAGGAGGCACGGGAAGGAGACTGCTGGGAAGGACTATGTGGAGAGATGGAGCGAGATGAGGAATTCGGCCGGAGATCCTGCCTGGGTCTTTTGCAGCTCACGCTGGCTGGTTCAGATGGACTACAGATGTGACTATTCACTCTGTATCCCGAACCTGAAAAGAAAACGACGCACACTAAGGTAGATATGGGTCTAATGAAAGACCCGTGTCCACCTCCTACTAACACTAAGCTAAACTGAGGAAATTAGTGCCGGTCGGTGGGGTGTATACTGCGGAGGAGGAGCTAACCTTTTTCTGTACATAGTGTCAGCCTCCTAGTGGCAGCAGCATACACCCATGGTTTCTGTGTCCCCCAATGAAGCGATAGAGAAAACCCTATAACTGGGCTTGTTAATAAGATCAGATCATCCATTATTTTCCTGTCAAGGATTTTTTTTTTTTTTAATATATCATCAACTAGTGGCTGATAAAACAAACAAAAATGGAGATATGGTAAATACACGTCTCGGACAATGTGAAGCTCACCTGTAAGAGCAGTTGCAGGTATCCTCCCAGCTTCCTAATGGCCAGCACCAGGCTGTCAGCTAGCCGGGAGCTCTCCGGCTTCTCAACCAGACGCTCCAACCAATGCTTGCTCAGCACAGCCAGCTGCTGGAAGGCAGACGTCAGCCGGACGCTCTGTAATTGGGCCACGTGATTCACCAGGAACACTGGAGAGACAGCAGAAGAAGGGATTGTAGGAGTCCATGGGGTAACTGTGTGATGCATAGGGTGCTGGGTCACATTACAGCAATATTGAGATTTCTGTTGAGCTATTTAGAATATCATTTAAAGGAGTCATACTAATATTGGGAGTTATCCCCTATCTGAAGAGCCCTGTGTGAACGGAGGGTGGTGGATCATGCGCACCTCCACTGCGCTCATTCTCTATGGGACCACCAGAGTGTAGTTTTCGGCTGGTCTTCGGCACTACTATAAAGAATGAAAGGAGTGGAGTTGCGCATGGGTAACCACTGCTCCATTTACAAGAGGCTCTACAGATCACGACTCTTGGCACCAGTGGGGGTCCCAACAGTTGGGATGTTGCCACTCCTATGGATGGGGGATAACTTCCAAACTCCGTATAACCCCTTTAAAAGGAACTGCATAAATAATATTTCCATAATGTGCATATACAGCATCTAGAATGCTAAAGGGCTTGTGAACAACATATGAGTTTGTAAATGGGTGATCTTAAAATTAACAAAAAAAAAAAAAGATATCCCACACGTTCTAGTCTTTCGGACCCCACTGCTCTAAATTATGGTCTGCCATTGCACCGTGGTCTCCTGGCTGTCATTTTCTCCAGGCCAGAGGAGCTACTGAGCGGTGTCCTCCAGCTCCGATGGAAAGTGACCAATGAGGCGACACAGGGACATAAGCATGGCTACCACTGTCCGCTGATGCCCCCCACCAGAAAAGGAAGTTAGGAGACCAGCAGGATAGAGGAGCAGATGGGAATCCGCTAGACAATTCTATTTGTTAGGACAACCATTGACTATTTTTCATTAATACTAAAGAAAGCCAAGTTCACAAGGCCTGTGTAATCATCTGGGCTCGGAGCATCACAAAGATGTACAGTCCTCTCTAGTAATACTATACAGTCAACTGTGACACCCCCAAAACCACAACCAGAGTCATCAACCACTGCAAAAGATATTCTAAAAAAATTAAACCTCTGATTAAAAAAAGCAATTTAGCCAGAATTGTGGAGTAATTTGGTTTGAAAAGTTGCACATTTTTTGCGCAATTTGGGAGATGCTTAAAAATGTTGATACTTTTCATGTTTTCATTCTAGTTAATCCCAGCTCCACAAAATGGGAAGAGCTGGGGCGGGACATGGACGTGACACCATAGATCCTCTGACTAATGACAAGCCTTGAGCATTCCTTACTCAGAAAGCTCACTCCAGTCAAGGAGCGGAGTAAGATTTGTAGCGAGATGCATGCAGGAGCACGCCACTTGTCAGACGCTTCTGGTTCATTAAGAAGAATGCACTCTCTCATGAATCAGGAGCGTCTGACTCCATCAAGATTGGCAAGATTCATTAAGACATAGGTTCCGATTCAGCAAGTCGGGAGAGAGTCATTAAGGCCTCTTTCACACTTCCGTTTTTGACAATCAGTCAAGATCCGCCGATTTGGAAAAAAAACGGATCCGCCATTTTTCTTTGCGGATCCATTTTTTTCCCCATTGACTTTCATTATTGCCGGATCTTGACGGATTGCCGTCCATTGCATCCGTTTTTGTGAGGATCCGCCACAATGTTGGTGTCCGTCAACATCCTCAAAGATTTCCAAACGGAGCTTGCAACTTTTTTTTGGGCGGCGGATCCTCCAGACACTGATTTAACCCAAAATTGTGTTTGGGTGCCGGACAAAAAAAAAAAAAAAATTCTCTCTCTCATTCATTCTCTCTCTCCTCGGCCAGCGGTTCCTTTAAATTTCCTCATTTTGCGGATCCGTCAAAAAACGGATCCTGTGCCATCCGTTCACATCAGTTACGAACTGATCCGCTTGTCCGCCTTTTTGGCGGATTTTAACTGACACAAAAAACTGAAGTGTGAAAGAGGCCTAAGACGCAGACTCCGATTCAACAAGTCCGGAGAGATTCATTAAAACATAGGCTCTGATTCAACAAGAGATTCACTAAAGACGTAGGCTGCGATCCATCAACTCTGGCGATTCTCTCCCCTTGTCTTGATGAGGGGGGGTGCTGGAGTCAAACACTCGCGATTCATTAAGACGTGCATGGCCTCTTAATGAATGAGGGGTATCTGTCAAGTAGCATTC
Source organism: Dendrobates tinctorius (assembly GCF_039654945.1). NCBI lineage: Eukaryota > Metazoa > Chordata > Amphibia > Anura > Dendrobatidae > Dendrobates > Dendrobates tinctorius. Next base: position 61,195,497 of record NW_027361697.1, read on the forward strand.
ATCTCCATGTGCCACTCCAGAAATCATACTCCAGTCACTGACTGGAGTGAGATTTCTAGCTTCAGTAATGCCACAGCTTGCAATGAATTAGACGAGCTGTAGCGTCACTCCCCCGCCGCACCCTAACATCGCCACAGTTTCGCTCACTTTGGCGGAGCTGAGAGAAACTGGTGTGAAAACGCCAAAAGTTGCCACATTTTTGCAAAACGCCTAGTTGTGGCAAAATTTTGTGATTCCTTTTTCAACGTGATTTACCCCAGAATTCTAGGGAAATTGTTTTGATTAATCAGGCCAATATTTTTTATTCAAAATATTAAAAATATACAGCACAAAAGAGGCCCATCGCAGAAGGAGGAGTGCACAGAAGCTTGCTACACACGGGCAGTTACTAAGTATTTAGGGAAGTGGTTTGTTGTCTGCAGTGCAGGGTCACAAGCACAGCATAGTGCTGCCTTAGTGCCGCCATCATGGCATTGGTGCACTCATTCTAATCGTTTACTATGGACCTTGTTGTGTAACTGCTGTATAATCTCCCAACATCTGATTCTCTCTGGAATGGACCCATTTTATGATGTAGATGGTTTATGGTGTATAATTGGGGTTTTTTAGAGAATAGTTTCTGGTGTATGATGAACCTGGGAGTGATTTTGTAGGTACTAACCCCAGCAATATTGATGATTTATCAATCTCAACTAGAAGGCTGTCCAATTCAGCACCCCCACTAATCAGCTGATTGACTGGGGTCACCGAGCACTGGATTTTTATTTACCAAGTGACGAAAGGTGACAAAGAGTATGGTCACCATTAAAGGAATGTCATGCTTTTCTAGATTACTAAATGCCAAAAACACAGATAAGCAACAATACATTGCCTTAGCACAGAGGAATTTTCTAGGAAGAGCAATTTTATCAAGAAAAGCAAACTGACAGCTCATTCCCTTAGTATAGGCCCCGTCTAATCATGAGGAACCTCACAAATTGCAGGTGTGTCACAACATTTCTAAAATGGAGTCTCTCCTTCCATGCAATCTTCTGAATGTTATAGTGGCTGCACAGTGTCGCTGATTGCTGGAGGTCTGTTTCCTCATCAATCGGTCCAAACACCTGGTCCAAACACCCGGATGAGCTGTGTGCACAGAGCAGAGCAGGGGATAAATATCTAATGCGTCACACAACGCTCTGCGGGAGCTTTATGGACCCATAGACTCACTATAGAGCCCGTAAATGATCAGGAGATGCACACTTCAGTGTGGTGGTTCACTGAGCAGTGTGGGTCTAAGGACCATGATCACCACCGATCAGCAATAGGCGATTGTCACCCTGTTTTACAACGCATAGCGATTTTTGCTAAACTGTAGCATGAGACGCAACAGCCCGAACGTTGCCCCCTTCATTCAGCTGATCGTGGGGGTTCTGAGTGTAGGACACCCAACAATAAATGGCTCATTGTTCATGGAGGGAAAAAAGAGAGTTTGGTAATAATCCTAAATTCATGTTTACAACAAGAAAATACAAGATGCAGCATAAGATGGCTTTCCACTCACAGGCATCGGTGCTGTCATCGTCCTGCTGTTCATAGGCCCCAGACAGAGCACGGACTCCAGTGCACACAGTACGGAGACAGCAAATCACACTGTCCGCTATGTTACTGTCATCTGCATGACTGCGACTCATGAAATCCAGGGCAGATCCGATTAGATCCTTACAGATCCCAGGAAGATGGGAATCTGTAGGGTTGGAGCAAACACTGCTGGACTTACTCAGGAAACTGCTCGATTTGTTCATTAAACCTATAGGTAGACATAGAAGCATAAAAAGACAATGCAGTATTTCTGCTACATCCGCACGCTCAGCAAAAGGTTACAGATCAGTATCTAGCTTAGGAGAAAGTGAAGCATGTGACTGCGTGTAATATATATATATATATATATATATATATATATATATATATATATACACACACACACACACATATATAAAATTGTATATATATATATATCTGTAGGTGCATGTCCGGCGCATGTGTAGGTCCGCACATGTATGTCTACGTATGTCCGTGTGTATGTTTGTGTGTGTTTTTATTCCAAAATAAAGTGTGACCTGAAAACTAACCCGATGAGTGTCCAGCTTGTAAACTTTGGATAGGGTGGACTCGTATCTCATAAAGACATCCAGAGATCCTCTTGTTTTTCATGAGACTTTTGCTCCTTTAAAAAAAAATAAAAAATCTCTGAAGCGGCTGCAACGCCCAGCACTAATAGAAGCCTGGACCATAACGCAGGACATGCACGCTGGTTTATTTTCAGGCGCTGAACATTGCTAGTCGACCATCATGCTGTACTTTACCTGCGTCTTGAGAAATGTGACACTGATGATTTTGATAAGTCTGCCTCCCATTCATCTCCTGGGTCATAAAAGATGTCATCATCCTTTGCACTGCCATTGCTCTATAGATGGAAAAATCACAGCTATTTAGCATTTAAAGGGAAATGGTCACCTCCAAAAACACTGTCACCTGCAGCTCTAGTGTTAACCCCTTCACGCCATGGTCATTTTCCATTTTTATCTCCTCCTTCTTCCAAAAGCCATAACCTTTTTATTTTTCCGTCCATATAACTGTAGGAGGGCTTGTTTTTTATGGGACAAGTTCTAGTTTTGAATGACGCCATTCATTTTATCATGCTATGCGATGGATAGCGGGAAAAAAAACATTCCAACTGCATTAAAATTGCAAAAAAAAAAAAACAGTGCAATTTAATAATTGCTTTTTGTTTACCATGTTCACTATATGGTAAAACTGACCTGACAATATGATTATCTAGGTCAGTATGAGTAAGCCGATACCAAATGTGAACCGTATATTTTCTTTTTTATTTATGTGGTGAAAAAAAAAACAGCACAACTTTCTTGTGCCGCTGTTTTCTGAGACCCGGAATGTTTCCACTTTTCAGGATATGGGGCTGGGTGAGGGCTTACTTATTGCAGCCTGAGCGGACGTTGTAATTGATACCATTTGGGGTAGATACGATATATTGATCTCCTCTTACTGCATTCTATTGCAGTGTTACGGCGACCAAAAAAAATGTAACTTTCAATCCGTTTTCTCATTACGCCATTTACTGTTCCGATTAAGTTATTTTATATTTTTATCTGACTTTTAAGAATACAGCGGCACCAAATGTGTACTTATTATTAACGGGGCAAAAAGGGGGTGATTTGAACTTGTGTTTAATTATTTTTGTATTTCAAAAACATTTTTTTTTACTTTTCACTGTAAAGTACTGCTAGTACTTTGTAATTGTCCTCCTTCCCCTTATTCTTGTGCCTTCAGGTTTCCTATAACATTATTTGTAGGAACTGTGAGGAGATCTGTAACCCGCTGGACACATCCAGATGCATTTGTGCAATAGCTAAAGCGTATAATTGTCACTGAATAAAACCAGTCACATCAGGCTCGTCAATCACCTCGTACAACTCCTTCATTGCAGCCAACTTGTACTCAAATTTCTCAAGACTCCAAAATGTCACAATGCCCAACTTGAGATTTCTAACCAGGATCTGTACAGAATCTCCAGGTTGGTTTTCTTTATCCGTATCGGATATATGATGCCTGGAAAATAATAGATGTTTATCATGAGAAATAACAAATAGATCTAGCAAAGATATTGAAATAAAGGTCGTAAAAACTAAAAACGTTTAAGTGGAGCTTTGACAATATTTTTCTACTGTTCTTTAAATTTTTATTTCAGAAAGCAATAGGACACTAAAATCTGTGCTCAGTAAAAAACAGATTTTTACATTATTGAGATCGGAGATGGCATTTGGTGCTTATAAAGTTCTATGGAGACGGGAGGGGGTAGAGAAAAGGTTGCTCCCTTCTAATCCTCCTTCATGTCCTATATAAGAGATGACAGTTGGTGCTTATAAAGTTATATGGAGAAGGGAGAGGGAAGAGACGAGGTTGCTCCCTTCTAGTCCTCCCTCACCTGTACATAGAAGATGGCAGTTGGAGCTTATAAAATTCTACAATAGAGAAAACCTCCCATCAGAGCTCTGCTAAAGGCATAAATGCACATATATTACCCAGAATGAGGAAGATCCATGAATGATCCCATAGATCAGGATCCTGAGTGGAAAAAGGAGATTTTTGTGTACTCACCGTAAAATCTCTTTCTCTTAGCCTTTAATTGGGGGACACAGAACCGTGGGTGTTATGCTGCTGTCCACTAGGAGGCGACACTATGCATAATCTGAAAAAGATTAACTTTGGCTCCTCCTCTGCAGTATACACCCCTGGACGGCATCAGCCTTCTCCAGTTTTGTGCAAAAGCATTAGGAGGAATATACCAGAAACATAACCATGCCTGTAAGAAGGCTACTATAAACGAGCTCAAACAATATGAGAACCCAGCTCAAACAATATGAGAACCCAACCGTAACAACGGCCCGCAAGGGCAACAGGGTGGGAGCTGTGTCCCCCAATTAAAGGCTAAGAGAAAGAGATTTTACGGTGAGTACACAAAAATCTCCTTTACTCTGTCGCCTTATTGGGGGACACAGAACCGTGGGACGTCCCAAAGCAGTCCCTGGGTGGGAAGCAGTGGACGAATATTGTACTGACAGTTCCCTAAATTTGGGGTACTGCCGTCTGCAGGACCCGTCTACCCAGGCTCGAATACGCTGAGGACTGGGTATGCACTCTGTAGTGTTTTGTAAATGTGTGCAGGCTAGTCCAAGTGGCTGCCTTACACACTTGATGTGCCGAGGCTTGATGCTGAATGGCCCAAGAGGCCCCTACCGCCCGCGTAGAGTGAGCCGTGATACAGGCTGGAAGAGGAGAATTGTTAAGGCGGTAAGCTTCTTGAATGGTGGACTTGATCCACCTAGCAAGGGTGGCTTTGGAAGCCGGTAGGCCCTTGCGAACGCCTTCTGGAAGAAGGAAAAGTGAATCAGACTTCCGGAAGGGAGCAGTCCTAGACACGTAAATACGCAATGCCCTGACAAGGTCAAGCGTATGCAGAGCCTTCTCCACTCTATGAACAGGAACCGGGCAAAGAGATGGTAGTGAGATTTTCTCATTGAGGTGGAAGGTGGACACAACCTTCGGAAGGAAGGATGGCACTGTATGGAGAACCACCTTGTCCTGATGAAAAACCAGGAAGGGTTGCCTTCAGGAAAGAGCTGAAAGTTCGGACACCCTGCGTAGCGAGGTGAATGCCACCAGGAAAAAAACACTTTCTGTGATAGAAAGCGGAGTGAGACTTCCTTTAGGGGTTCAAAAGGAGGTGTCTGTAGTGCTGTCAAGACCAGGTTGAGGTCCCACGTCTCCGACGGATGTTTGTAGGGGGGAACCAATCGAGAAACCCCTTGGAGAAAAGTCTTCACTTGCGGCTTGTTAGCAATATGCCTCTGAAAGAGCACTGGAAGCGCTGACACTTGGCTCTTAAGCGAGCCCAGGGATAGCCCGGCGTCCAGGCCTGACGGAAACCGAGGACCTTTGGAAGAGAATAGGGGAGATGGATGTGCCCACGAGATTCGCACCATGTGAAGAAAACCTTCCAGGTATGATAGTAAATCTTGGCTGAAGTTGGCTTTCGAGCCCTGATCATGGTTTTAACAACGTCCGATGAAAAACCTGCTTGGGTCAAAAACCAGGTCTCAATGGCCACGCCGTCAAATTGAGAGCCCCTGATTTCTGGTGGAAGAACGGGCCTTGTGACAGAAGGTCGGGACGTATGGGGAGACGCCAGGGAGCGTCTGCTGTGAGTTGCACTACGTCGGCGTACCATGTACGCCTGGGCCAGTCTGGAGCGAATAGGATGGTGGGAACACCCTCTTGTTTGATCTTCCTCAGGACTCTGAAAATCAGGGGAAGGGGTGGAAAATGTACAGAAGCTGGAACTGGGTCCAGTCCTGAACCAGGGCATCTGCTCCGAGCGACTGCGGATCGCGCGTCCTGGCCATGAAATTGGGAACTTTGGCATTGAGATGGAATGCCATCAGAACCACGTCCGGGGTCCCCCAACGATGGCAGATCTGATGGAAAACTTCGGGATGGAGAGACCACTCCCCCGAGTCCATTCCTTGACGGCTGAGATAGTCGGCTTCCCAGTTGTCCACACCCGGAATGTGGACCGCAGAGAGTACCGACCTCGCATCCTCCGCCCAGTGTAGGATACGTGTTACTTCGTTCATCGCCTGGATGCTGCGGGTGCCGCCTTGATGGTTCACGTATGCCACCGCCGTGGCATTGTCCGACTGCACTCTGATATGAGAGTCTGCTAGCAAGTGATGGAAGGCTTTCAATGCCAGGAAGATGGCCCGAATTTCCAGGATGTTGATGGGCATGGTCACTTCCATTGGTGACCACTTGCCTTGCGCTGTGATGTAGGTGTACCACGCCCCAACCCGTAAGGCTTGCACCGGTGGTCAAAACCTTTCAGTGACCGGAGAGAAAGGATTTTCCCATTGCAAGCGAGGTTGGCTGGAGCCACCAGTGCAGGGACCTCCTGGTTTTCACTGATAACAAGAACTCTCTGTTGAGGGAGAACAGATTCCTGTCCCAGGACTTGAGGATGGGGTCTGAGGTGAAACTGGGCAAATGGTACCGCCTCCATTGCCGCTGCCATCCTGCCCAGTCCGCTCGTGGCATACCGGAGAGATCGGGGAAAAACCGCGGAGGAGAGTGTGAACTCCCAAACGGAGGGCCAGTGCCTTGTCCCTGGGGAGGATCACCAGACCCCTGGAGGTGTCGAATAGCATCCCCAGGAAGGTCAGAGACTGACTCGGGGTAGTCGAGGACTTCTGAAAATTGACTAACCATCCCAGGCGACTCAGAGTGTCGATCGTGATTGAGACGTTGACCTCGCAGTCCTTGAAGGTGGGAGCCTTGATGAGAAGGTCGTCCAGGTATTGAACGACTACTATGCCTCTGGAGTGCAGAACGTCCATGGTAGCTGCCATGTCCTTTGTAAATGTTCTGGGAGCCGTGGCGAGACCAAACGGGAGGGCCACAAACTGGTAATGGTCTTGGTTGATGGCGATTTTGAGAAATCTCTGATGGGCGGAGCAATCGGTATATGCAGGTATGCGTCCTGTATGTCTATGGAGGTGAGATATTCTCCTTCCTCCATGGACGCAACGATTGACCGGAGGGATTCCATGCGAAGGTGACGAACTCTGACATACTTATTGAGTTGCTTGAGGTCTAGTATGGGTCGGACGCTGCCTCCCTTTTTGGGCACCACGAACAGGTTGGAGTAGAACCCTCGTAAGCGCTCGTCTGCTGGAACCGTTATTATGACTCCTGCTTGCAGGAGGGATGAAACCGCTTGATGGAAGGCTCGAGCTTTGAGTGGAGGTTTTGGAGAGACAGAGACAAAAAACCTGTGCGGTGGGCTGGTAGTAACTCGATCTTGTATCCTGAAGACACTATTTCCTTGACCCACCTGTCTTCTGTAATAGGCAGCCAGACCTGCTGAAAGAGTAGCAGTCGTCCGCCTACAAGTGGGGTGTTTTCCGGAGGGGATGAGTAATGATGAATGAAAAGTCTGAGCTTTCCCTCCCTTGGATTTTGCCTGGCTTGCCTTTGACTGCCAGTTTCTGTCCGGCCTCTGTGCCGCCCGTGTGTTGTCCCTGCGAGAGGAACTGTTATGATTTTGTGCCGGGCGCGAGACGGACTAGCCTGAAGATTTCCGAAAGGATCGGAAACGAGATTGATTACGTCTTTTAAACGTGCGTTTTGGTTTTAGCTGAGGGAGGGAAGTACTTTTACCCCCGGTAGCATTGGATATCATTGTATCCAGCTTTTCACCGAAAGGACGGCCCCTGAAGTACGGGAGATTTGTTAGGGACTTTTTTAAGGCCGCATCCGCCTTCCATTCTCTTAGCCAGAGAATATGCCGGATTGTGATGGCGTTTGATGCTATTTCCGTTACCCCTCTTGCAGAATCCAACGCTGCATGGACCATGTAATCTGCCACTACTGCAATTTGCACCGCCTGGTCCGCCAGCTGAGGATTTGAAGCTTGGAGGCCCTGTTGTAATAGATCAGCCCAGGCCATAATGGCCTTGGCTGCCCAAGCTGAAGCAAATGCAGGAGCCAAAGAGGCACCTGCCGCCTCAAAGATTGAACGAGCCATGCGTTCTACCTGTCTGTCTGCTGCGTCCTTGAGGGTTGAGCTGTCCGGCAGCGAGAGAAGCGTTTGTGCCGCCAGCCTAGAGACTGAAGGATCCACTTTAGGCGGATCTGTCCAATCCTTAGTGTCCTTCTGTGGGAAGGGGTACTTTGCGATTGGCGAATTTTTTCTCAGGCTGCGAAAAATGCTTAGAAAGTATTTTTTTTTTAAATTCCGGGTGATCAGGAAAAACCTCAGATGGTTTCTGAACACTTTCAAAGGAAATCTTGTGTTCTGGTACTTCAGGGGTTGGACCAGAAAAGTCTAGCACCCGAAGGATGGAAGAGACGATATCCTCAACTAGCGCAGTATTGCTAGGGGAACAAGGGAGCAGAGCGTTCCTTGTTTCGTTATCTGAGTTGGAGTCACATATGCCCTCTGAGTCTTGCGCATCACTAAGGAGCTCCCTAGCGGGCGAACTAGGGCTGTTCTGTGGTCTGGAATCGTTGTGGAGATCTACATTGTCTCTCTCTATCAGAGGACGGTCTCGGTGACCTGTAGCCACTGTGCCTCTCCCTGGAGGGGGACGACCTAGTGCTATGTGAGGACGCAGATGAACGCGACCTGTGGGTCCGCTTATGTCTCGAACTGTCGTAAGCGGCCTGTTCCTGATACCGGACGTCCCTTTGCTGGGTAAAGTTCATAGCCGAGACATGACCCTGCAGAGCCTGCAGTAGTGTGGAGGTCAGGTTATCTATAGACTTTGTCATAGACTGCGACATCTGAGTCGCCCATTCCGGCGCAGTAGCGGCCGCAGAAGCGTTGCTGTTCTTTGGGTACAGTCCCAGCAGTGCGGGTACGTGCTGCCGCTGGGGAGAGTGGCCTTGCAGGCTGTGCAGACTGCGTAAAAGCAGTCTTGCCTGATCTTTTTTTGAGCCCGACATAGTACCTATTCGCAGAGGCCCTACAGGGGTATCTACGGAGAGGAAAGGAAGAGTAGGGGAGCGTTATAGGTTACAGGGACTCACAGCTGAGTACAAAGAACCCAGCTGTGATCTTACCCCACCGGTGCTCCCCCTAGGTCCAGCGCTGATAAATCCCACGTCTTGTGCCCCCCAGAGACTGTTGTGCTGCCTTCAGTTTCTTCAGGTGCACCAAGATGGCCACCGGATTGTGAGGTGGAGGGGGAAGGGGGCGGAGAGCTGAAAAGGGCGCGCGGAGCTATGTAAAAGCGCGCCCTTCCTGTCTCGATCCGCCCCTTCTATGACACTGTAGTGTCATTTTTTCGTCATCCGGGGGGCGGGCCGGGGGGGCGGGAATAAGGCGGCGACTTCGGCTAGGCCGAAGCCGCGGCCTAAATTTGATAGCTCATGCCCAGAAGGGCTCTAGGACGGCGCGGTTGTCCGGGGGAGGGTCAGATTCCAACCAGACCCCCCCCGGATTGAACGGTAGGCTAGCGGTGGGGACATGAGCGCCACCTGGGCCCTGTGGGGGGTCCCTTTGAGGCGCTATGCAGCTGGTGCTGCCGCAGAGACAGGGGTGCCGGGAGCCCTGTCTCTGACAAGTGCCATGCCTGCCTGCACCTCCCCCGGTCCAAACAGGAGCCCACAGCTGGGCTGGGGTCCCTGGACATGTAAGTGGCCGAATGGTGCCTGGTACAGGCCCTACCTGCGGTGTCACGACCTAATGCCCCCAGAGGGGGATTAGGGAGGGTGCTGCTGTCACCGTCAGGGGGCTTCGTCCTACCCTTGACCTCAACCCAGAGCCCAAGGAACTGGGGAAGGAGGGGGGGGCCTCGACTTCAAACCAGTACCCGAGGGACTGGGGAAGGAGCGACATGGGGAAGAGCCATCTCGACCTCAACCGGGTACCCCTTAATAGGGGACCGAGGAGGGAGCCATGCCGGGAGTCTCACTGGAGACCCACTTTTCTTCATCTGTAATCCGTTGAAAAAAATTAAGGAAACGGAAGAGAGAAAAAAATCTTAGGTGTGCCTCCTTGCGACACTAAGCAAAAACTGGAGAAGGCTGACGCCGTCCAGGGGTGTATACTGCAGAGGAGGAGCCAAAGTTAATCTTTTTCAGATTATGCATAGTGTCGCCTCCTAGTGGACAGCAGCATAACACCCACGGTTCTGTGTCCCCCAATAAGGCGACAGAGTAAAGACGTGGCCCCACGTGTATCGCCCCCACAGGCGATACACGTCTGACGAAGCCCCGCCTGTGGGGGCGATACGCGTGGGGCCACGTCTGTGGGGGTTCCTCTTGTGGGTTTTCCAGCGTTTTTTAGATCTGGGGTTTAGGTGGTAGTTGGGTCTCCCCTTCCTTGGTGGTCCCCCTACCTGCCTTTCATCCATGGGTGATCCCCTTTATATGGAGAGGGAAAATATTCATATGGTTACATACTCCCCTCCCTTTCTCGCCCCATGAGCCTGCAGGATTAGGTCTGAGTATTTTCATGAATTTATTTTTCCTGGATTATTACTGTATTCTTTCATTTTGCGTAGATACTGATCTAAGGTTTTTAATTGTATTTTAGTTGTAATTGTGTATCAATAAACTTTATGTTATTCTTTATATTATATTGCAGTGGTGTGCATATTTTCCAGTAGTGCTTTTTCTCTTAGTTGTTTTACTTCTGGCGACTGGACTGTCATTTTGATGTACCAAGCAAAAGTAACAGCCTATCCATGCAATATCCACTTACCTACTAAATATAGTGTTCTTTTTCAGTCTGGCACTGATGGTGTTCGCTTCCTGAATCATCACAGACAGTTTTAAAGCGTTCCAAGTCGGCTGAACTAAAGGGGTAAATGATACATTCACAACTATAGAAAATCACAATGCACTGTTATCATGCAGAATAATAATACTTGCCTAATGGGATAACTATACTATACTATACTATACTATACAAGTCTCACATATTCCATCTCCAAATCCTTTACCTAGCTCTTTTTTAAAGGGAGTGTCAGCACATAATGACTGTTGAAACCAAGTACAGGCGCTCGGTGACTCATGGCGGAGCCAAGTATTTATACACACCTTCCCATCCGCCGGTTTTCCATCTATCTCCACCTACATCTTCTTTGATTGACAGCTTTGAATTCATAGACCCAGAGAAGGGTGGAGATATACGGAAACCAAGCAGGTGGGAAGGTGTATATAAATGTTTGGCCCCACTACGAAGCACTGAGCACCTGTACTTGGTTTGAATAGTCACGCAGAGTCCTTTTAAATTGGTTATCAAGTCTTATGGTGAAAGTCTGCATTATGTGACTGCAGACTTCTGAATCCTTGCAGCATGTGTACCGCACAATGTCAAGATTCTCCAATGTTGCTGCTGCTAAGGTCAGGCGTTCATGTGAGCATGCATGTCATTTGCATACTTCTGGCCATATTTGGACTAGACTAAACTAGTCTAAAATAAACTAGGTGCTTGGCCTCCTTAAATTCACTTGTGTTGAGCAAGGCCGAGCAGGTCTAATTAGCATGTGATCGCATTTATGCAAATTGCAGTCATGTGACAGCCTGGTCTCAGCATCGATACTGGAGAATCCTGACAGTGTATGGTGTACGTGCTGTAAGGATCTAGAAGTCTACAGTCATGTATAGTGACTGCAGACTTTCACACCTTTAAAGAGGAAGAGTCATTTTTTAACTTTAGAAAACGTAATAAAAATTATATCATCAGAGAAAATACAGATTATACAGATTGCCAGCTCACTGAGGAATGAGGGGTTAATTGCTGCTAATAAAAGTCTATGGAGGGAGTCAGACACAGACATGCTGCTATAAGTTCACCTGAAACAATATTTATACTTTGTAGCCCAAGATTAATGATTTTTTTTGTCTGGTCTTTCCCTCTCTTCAGAAGGATTTTGCTCCATTCATCAAAAGTCAAAATGTGGGCTCAAAGATCGATATACAGAATTAGCGCAAACTCAAAAGGTAGTGTTTTTTTCTTTGTGCCATATTAGAGTAACAAGGTTCCAAGATCCTTTCAATAAACTTTAAAATTTTGCTCATTAGTCTTCAACTGGACAAAAAAAAAAAAAAAAAAATGATTTTGTAGTGAAGTACAACTGCAAAATAATTTGGCAAAAATTCGAAAAGTCGCAAATGACTAAATAGGACAATCCACGCCCGTAATAAAAAAGACGAAACTAAGGAAACATATCAAAGGAGCAAATGAAATAATGAATAAGACGAGAAAAAAAGTCACTTTTAGAACCAACTTTACTCCAGAAAAAAGGTCAAAAGCAATGATAAATCAGTCCCGAAGAGCAGAAGAGGTTCTGCGTGGGCGAGTCTAACAATTATTACAGGTTATTCTAATATGTAAGAAGTGGTCCTGACTCTGCCATGAAAATAAATGTGTTGCCAAAAGCAGAGAAGCTCCTTATTCCCTCCTCCCCACGAGCTGGACTTACTTCTGTATTGGGGGGTTGCAGAGGAAAACAACGCTCAGCCATTTCGGTCAGTCGCGTAGGTAAGGACCTGTTGTGCATTTCTGACCATATTCGGCCACCGTGACTGGCACACTTGCACAATGTAACATACGTCTTATACCCAAGAGTGCCCGATAAAGACCATATTCATGTACCTGACACATTTCTGTCTCTATTGTTTTTCTCATGTTGTAACATTTCCACTTCTTTAGCAATTTTTTGCTTTTCCATCTCCAGAGCTTGCAGAATTTTGGCATGCCGTATTGTGTGGTCTTCTAACGCCTACAGGCACAGAAATCACATGTTACAAACTGGCGGCTTTGTCCCAAAATATATTTACTATGTTTTAAATAAAAAAAACAACAAAAAGGAGAACAGAGCGCCACCTCAGCTCTATTAGTGATGAAACACTTGCCACAATATAATGAAATGTCATTTTTATGAATTAGATTAAAATACATGAAAATCCAAACAACATACCATAAGCAAGATAGATCTATAAAAATGTAAATTATATGTTGGACACACTAAACGCCCCTTGCACGTAAGAATTAACAAACATTTATGAAACATCATAAAGAAATTTGTGGGACAGCCCTTGTCCAAACACTTTATGGAACATCAAGGAGGCTTAGTGCAAGATATGACAGTAACTGGCATAGAACGTGTTAAGAAACATTGGAGAAAGGGTGATTGTATAAAGCAGATGTCACAGGCTGAGACCAGTTGGATATTCCTACTGGATTCTTTGAAACCGAAAAGTGTTACATACCGAGGTTGAACTGTTTGGCTTCTACTGACCCACACCTGACAGGCATTAATGAGGGGATTTAAAAGAAGCACGCCACGAGGAGGACCATCCCTGATGAAGGAAACCAGAGATTTCCAAAACGCGTAGGAAACAGTGGTCTCAGCGTTTCTTACCGTCCAATTCACGCAGGCTACACGTGACCACCGACGACACACAGGTCCTGCAACTACTAGACTTGGCCAGCACACAGGATTCCACTGCGGCGCCTGCACGCCCACGTCTGACCGGAAGAGCCGCACGGAGCGTCTGTCACTGGCCAGGACAGCGCTCCGCTCCCCTACCTGTCCTCATATATCAATCGGACGACAAGGAAGCGACGCACCTCTAGCCCCCGAACCTGAGATCAGGCACCTTATCCGGCATGGGAAAGGGTGCTTTTAATATTGATTCGAGTACCCATACTGGGGAACACCGTGACTTTTATTTTATCTCATTGCAAGTGAATGCGGTTAGGATCAAGTGGACTCCTTGTATTATTGATTTAGGACACTTTGCAACCATTAGACATTGACCTGATATATTCCTATAGTGTGGCACTACCTACGTATACTACTGGACACCCTGTTTACTCATCATTCTGGTGTCCATATCTTACTGGAGCCATAGTAACCAGCTGTTACTATAGGTAATGCAGTCAGAATACCCACCTTTCTGTGTGGTTTTCTATTGTTTTACAATTTTTCTTGTACTCTCACATTTATCAACATTGTGCCTTCTGCCCTATCTCCCTCCCAGGTAGGAATCTTAGTGCAAATACTATCCTATACTGACGTGCAGATTGTCTGGTTTTCGATAGTCGGGTGGTTACTGTCCTATTTTTACAGCTCAATCTTCCCCAGTGGGTACTGGCCCTCTGACCTCCCACTCTATCAGTTCTCCTTTTGTTGTTTCATAAGAGTGTTTTTCCCGTCACTTTGATGGATCCATACTAGACGGCTCTTAGATTTTGCTTATGTCTTAAAAATAAATTGAAATGTTTCCAAATGAATACAATATTAGAAATGGAGCATCATAAGAACAGTCATCCACCGAATATATTGGCCCCAGAGCCAAGTGGCTGACTGCATAAGGCTCTTGGTTTTAGCTCAGGCTGGCCATAAAGAAAAGACAGATTTCAGTCTAACCCACCAATTTATTCTAAACATTGAACATGCTGATCCTTTATTCCAGTCACCCTAACAAAAACAAAACATGCTACAGACATGTTTAGACTTTGAGGAGTCGGCAAAATAGATTTTAGTGTATTTGCGTATTATTTAGCGTATTTGCGTATAAGTGTATTTGCGCACGGAAATCTTAAAAGCAATCCACCACGAAGAGCACCATGCCACTTTCAGAAAGTACAGCATAAAAGGTTTTGAGAAACAGGCCGTACACAGGGAGAGGAGTCTGCGGAAAGGCTCCCTCTGGCTTCTCTCCGCCCAGCTCAGCTTGATTGTCAGCTCTCTCCCTGTATGCTAATAGGGAGAGACCGGGCAATCAAGATCGGTCAGGAGAGAAGAAGAAACTGCTAAGAGGAACCTTCTCCCACAGCTTGGCAAACGACACAGCAATTCATAGTCAAAGAAGTTTGTAATCAAACAGTCTGTCTGTATGTCATGATGTCTGTGGTTTCCTTCTATAGTGATAAATGGGTTGAGTAGGTCATAATAGATAAAATACCTTATAGGTCTCTGGCTCAGTACCGCACCTGTCACCCAACCATCTACCTGTTTAGTTGCGATCGTCTCCATCTCAAGTCTCCTCTTGTTAAGCTGCACTTCTTGCTGAAGTTGCATCTTTGCTTCTTCCAGCTCCTGAATTTTGCTCATAGCTTTCTTGCTGCTCATCTCCTGCTGTTGTTTCTTCAGAGTCTCCTCTTTCTAATTAGATACGGTAATTAAAGAAGACAAAAAAACTGATCAGCACCTCCTAATGTGAACATGGGCAAGCTGCGAAGACTGTGCTATAGAGACAAAAAAGAACACAGCAGCACATGTGCATGAATCTAGGCCATGTGAAAACACAGTTAAACATCAAAAACACTCAATTTAGCAAAAATTTTTTTACTTACAGTAATAGATGAAAATACGAAGGTTCGTAGTGCACAAACTGGCCAATTCATGCATGCCCATCAACCACGGCAAGGTGACCTCCCTCTGATGGGTCCCTGCTCTACACTACAAGCCACTTTCGGGCCACCAGCCTACAACTTTGGACAAACATGTCACTACTGGGCTCAGCCTACATTTTATGGGCTGGTAGAGCTGATTGCAGCACCTGCAATGCCAAATGGGAGGGGTGCAAGATCAGAAAGTGGCTTGTAGTGTAGAGCAGGGACCCATCAGAGGGAGGTCACCTTGCCGTGGTTGATGGGCATACATGAATTGGCCAATTTGTGCACTAAGAACCTTCATATTTTCATCTATTACTGTAAGTAAAAAAATTTTTTATGAAAAAATGTTTTGGAAAATTTTGCGAAATTGAGTGTTTTTGATGTTTAAGTGTGTTTTCACATGGCCTAGATTCATGCACATGTGCTGCTGTGTTCTTTTTTGTCTCTCTAGATACGGTAATTAGGTATAAAACAGAAGAACAACTCATGGTCTTATACAGAGGATTCTGAATAATTAATACACATGGAGGCAAGCAGATGAAACTCACCAGCACTGTCTCTAAAGCCCGGATCCTGTCCTCGTACACCGTCCTCTGGGAGCTGAGCTCCTGTTTTGCCATTTCTTTTGCAATCTGGATTCCATGAATCATTTCTTCTTTTGCTCTCAGTCGAGCTTCCTTGATCTCTTCTTCTAACCTACAATGTAAAGATCACGTGTGTACTTTTACAGTGATTTGAACATATCGGATAAGAAATTATTGGTCTTCCTAGTGTCATCTATAGCCATCTATATCTATATATATATATATATATATATATATATATAAAGCTGAGTGTATGTATGTGTGTGTGTGTGTGTGTGTGTGTGTGTGTGTGTGTGTGTGTGTGTGTGTGTGTGTGTGTGTGTGTGTGTGTGTGTGTGTGTATCAAGCCAAGCCCACTCCACAGAGCCCGCCCACTCCACATAGCCACAGGGATCCCCGACAACATATGTGACACATAGCTTGGCCTCACATACATTGCACACACAGCTCTGCTGCAGGGACCCTCTGATCTCATGTATACGGGATTACTATACTTCCCCCAGTGATGTGATATAAGACACATATCTACACGTTTTTATGATGGTGTGAAATAAAGAAGAATTGGTTTTGATTATTCAGCTGTGTGATCCGACAACTTTTTTTTTTTCTTCCTTTCGATATAAGACAACTCTGTGACACGAGCTGACACTTCTACTCCAGCACCAGCACTGCGTCTGACTCCTCCTCCCAAGCATGTGACTGGTCACATGGTCGAGACATCATCACAGGTCCTTTATAGCTGCCAAGGATCTTGCAGCTACCTAGAGTTAGAGTTCAAGCAGGGAAGAGAGAGGAAAAAAGCCTAGAAACTCCCGGCCCTGGGATTGGATCTGTGCACCGGCTGCTGGCCTGGCAGGAAAGAGGAAAGAAGATACTTACTATACACACGTAGAGTCCCTGCTGTCAGTCTGCGCTGGAGAAGAGCAGCGACATGAACACCAACATCATGTACGCCAGCAGGAAACCCGTGCAGAAGGCGTAAGTCACCCCCCGTGCCCCGATATTGGTCCCCGCAGGCCTAATAACAGTGGTGTGCGGCACCTACAGCCACGGGATGACATGTCAGTGTGCGGCCCGGGCACTCAGGGATTAATGGGAAGAACTTGAGAGCGGTGGAGGTCCACTGCTGGCATGGAGGGGACGGGGCACTGCTGGTATGGAGGGGACTCTCCGGATCAAGTGTTTCAAATTCTATATGGAAGAGGAGTGTAAGGTGCTGCCATAGGTAACTATAAAGGAGAAAAGCTGTGCTGCAGAAAAATGCTGTGTATAAAGGAGGAGCATGAGGTGCAGGAGGAGGCTGTGTAAAAAGAAGGAGCATGAGGTGCAGGAGGAGGCTGTGTAAAAAGAAGGAGCATGAGGTGCAGGAGGAATAAGGCCCCATAACTGCCGCCGTTATTTGTTATAACTAACCACAGTTAGTTACTATGCCCGGGCAACGCCGGGCTCTTCAGCTAGTAACTAATAAAAAGTTTCCTCTTACTTAGATCTTTGTGCATGCAGAAGTTCATTCTTTGCAAACTCAAAGTCCTTGGGCCGTTCTGATGGTAGAGTTGAAATTCTTGATGGTCCTTTCATTTGCTGGACCTCAACGGGGTGATTAAATCTGAAATAATGGTCACCTCCCAGAATAACACGATCACCCTAAAAATGATCAAACGTCGCTATTTAAAAGTAGATTTAGACAAACATATACATTTTTCGTGTATTTACTCTCGTCACAGACATAAACGTTAGGGGCATTGTGCCAACCATTGCTCCAATGCAACAAAGTTTGTGTTAGCAGCTCCTATGCATCTCCACAGTTACACATGACAAGCAAAATAAATCCTGTAGTTAATGGGTGTCCTATACGGACAGTAGGGGAGCAAGAAGTGGCAGCAGATGGACAGGACTAACATATGAGTGCAGGATAAGGGTTTTTTGCAGCCTGTAACCGTTCAGACTCATAGAATTGTGAAAGAGTAGCGTAAAACTAATAAACCTTTAGCCTTTATTATGTTTAAATGTGAAGAACAGGAGCATATTCTGTGCAATTCCCGTATTAGGAAATGATGGAGATTATATGGGCCGCTTTATCTTGCACATTTCCAGTGATCGCTATGGAGGGTGCATAACATAACCATTTAAACCAGTCTCTTGTATTTAATGCCACATTCTTAGGATCCTTCAATATGGTGCAATCTAATTAAAAAAGGCACATACGTGGTGCAAAACCGTTGAAGATGAAATCTGATTTCCATTGACATAAGTCTTGGCATCTGCTGCAGGGGTAACCGTCACTGTGCTCTGGATATTTATGATGATGCTATAGGGACAAAAAAAATAATGCAATATAAAAGTTAAAAAATCATACCAAGACGAATCATTTCAGAACGGTTTCCACCTTCAGTGTCACCCATGTGTACAAATGCAATGAGAAACAAACTGATACCATTATGAGGAGGAACTGAAAATAAAACTAAAATAATGTGGTTGCAGAAGTGTGAACACCCTCTTATAATTGGGTCGGTGATTGTGTTCAGCATTAACCAATCACAGTTACACTTGTGGTAAATGGTAGTCAGTACACAGATGCCATCATTTACAGCGATTCTAATTAACCCCATATAAAGTTTAGCTGTTCCGGTAGGATTTTCCAGAGATTTTGTTAGCAGAATCTTAAAGCAAAAGCCAAGGTGCCTAAAAGAGCTCACAACACAGCAAAGGGATTTTGTTGAAAGTGATCAGTGAGGAGAAAGGGAACAAAAAAAAAAATGTCCAAAGCATTAGATAACACTGGTTACTCAGTGAAGATTATCATCAAAGTATGGCTTAAATAGGCACAAAAATGACATTACCTAGTACTCCACTTCCCTCAAAAATTGATGAAAAGACTATGGAAAAATTGGTATTGGAGGCTGCCAGGAGGCATACAGCAACATTAAAGGACCAGCAGGAATTTCTGGCAAATATCATTTGTGTACTACAGGCGAAGATCTCCCATGTTTTTTATATGTCTAGTCTGTGGAGCAGGGTGGCAAAACGGAAGCCTTTTCTTACAAAGAAAAATATCCAAGCCCAACTACTGTATGTTTTGCCCAAGCCTACATCAAATCTTTCAAAATCATGAAGAAAAACATGTTATGGTCTGATGAAACCAAAGTTGGACTTTTTGACCATAATTCCAAAGGTATATTTGGAGCAAAGTCAACACTTCACATCACCAAAAGAACACCATACACCCAGAGCGAAACATTGTGGAGGAATCATCATGCTTTAGAGTGAACTTCTGGCAGCTGGAACTGGGAATTATAAACAGTTTGAAATACCAATTTTGCAACATAACTATAAGGTCGCTTCTATTTAGCTGAAGAGAAATTTCACCTTTCAGTACGACAATGACCCTAAGCATACCTCCAAATCAACAAAAGAATGACTTCACCAGAAGATCAAAGCTTTGGAGCAGCCAAGACAGAGCCCGGACCTGAATCCAACTGAAAATCTATGGTTGACCTCAAGAGGGCGCTGTAGATGAGAGATGCACTTGCAATCTGACAGATTAGGAGAGAAACTGCAAGGAAGAGTGGGCAAAGACTGCCAATTCTAGATGTGTCATGCTGATAGACTCTTACCCAAAAAGTATGAATGCTGTCATAAATTAAAATGTTACTTAAAAAAGGGCTTAATTCATTTATGGGTCTTCATATTTTTGCAAGCACATTATTTCAATCTAATATATAAAGCTCAGTGTGTGTGTGTGTGTGTGTGTGTGTGTGTGTGTGTGTGCGTGCGTGCGTGCGTGCGTGCGTGCGTCCGGGATTGGCATCTGCACCGTCGCAGCTACAGCCACAAAATTTGGCACAGTCACACGTCTGGACCCCGAGAGCATCCTAGGCTATGTTGTGAGGCGAAATTTTAACCCCGCGCATTCCAATTCACCAAACAATTTTGCTCCTATCTACATAATGGGGAAAAGTGAAAGGAAAAGTGTTGGAGGCAAATTGACAGCTGCCAGATGTGAACAAGGGGGACTTAAAGAATGAGAGCGATGGCGCCAAAGAGTATATACCGTACAGTTGCTAAGGTGGGGCCCTGACATGGGATATTCACCACACATGGGGATATGAACACACACAAAATGCGCCACACACTACCACGTGCTTCAACACATATACCACCCTCAGCACACATTTCACCACACATACACCAACCTCGCCACATAAAAGTCCAAACACAAAAGTCGCCACTCAAAACTCGCCACGCTGTCCCAGAGCTGTTTAAAAGATGAAAAATGAGCTGTGATTGGTTGCTATCAGCAACAGTTTTCCTTGTAGACAGTTGTGGTAACTGAGGCCTATTATTCTTATCATTTCTATGGTGTTATCGTCCTTCTGTAAAGCTGGAAATAACACAATTTATTACCATGCCCACCCAGACCACCCTCTGACACAGACTGCAGGGGGAGCCCAGTATCACACAGGATAGGATTAGATACACGGCTCAGCAGTCAGTATCACACCGGATAGGATTAGATACACAGCTCAGCAGTCAGTATCACACAGGAGATGATTAGACACATGGCTCAGCAGTCAGTATCACACAGGATAGGAATAGATACACAGCTCAGCAGACAGTATCACACAGAATAGTATTAGATACACGGCTCAGACAGTATCACACAGGATAGGATTAGAAACACGGCTCAGCAGTCAGTAACACACGAAAGGATTAGGTACACGGCTCAGCAGTCAGTATCACACAGGATAGGGTTAGATACACGGCTCAGCAGACGGTATCACACAGGATAGGATTAGATACACTGCTCAGCAGTCAGTAACACACACGATAAGATTAGATACATAGCTCAGCAGAAAGTATCACACAGGAGAGGATTAGATACACAGCTCAGCAGACATTATCACACAGGATAGGGTTAGATACACAGCTCAGAAACAGGATGTGCCAAAGGAGAGGACATTTTCATTCCAAGAATTCCACTCATTCCATCTGATTTGTTTTTTGATGTTAAATGCCTCCAGTTTCCAGTTCAACTGCTTTTTTCAATTTCCATTAACAGTGCTCAGGGACAGTCCTTGAAAGTAGTAGGGATCGATTTGCAATCTCCATGCTTTTCTCATGGTCAACTTTACGTGATCTGTTCAAGAATTGGAACTGCCAAAAATCTGTTCATCTTTGCACCGAAAGGAAAAACCAAAAATGTTGTTTATCAAAAAGCTCTTGAAATGAGTTGAAAATAAAATACTATCAATACTTGGGTAATCGTTAAGTTAATTTGTGTTGCAAATCTGTAGTGTTGAATATATGATGTGAAATGTTTTTATGAGCAATATAATCATTATAATTTGTTATAACTAACCACAGTTGGTTACTATGCCCAGGCAACGCCGGGCTCTTCAGCTAGTTCTTTATATTTCTTTTTCCACCTAAAAAGATTTCAGTTTATTTTTCAATGGATTTGTACAGATTAGGAGTGACATTAAGGCTATGTACCCAAGTTGCAGAGAAGCTGCGGAAATTTCCCGCCGCAGGTAAAACGCATACGAACTTTTCCCGCCGAAAACAAGCGTTTTTCATGCGATTTTCGCGTGCGGAATTCAAGCGCATTCCAAGCGATTTGAAGCATCGCTTGGAATGTGCTTGACAGGTTGGTCACACTCGTCAAACATAGTGTTTGACGAGTGTGACCAACTTTTTACTATTGAGGCTGCTTATGCGGCATCAATAGTAAAAGATAGAATGCTAAAAATAATAAAAAAGAAAAAAAAAGGAGATTTTTGTGTACTCACCGTAAAATCTCTTTCTCTTAGCCTTTAATTGGGGGACACAGAACCGTGGGTGTTATGCTGCTGTTCACTAGGAGGCGACACTATGCATAATCTGAAAAAGATTAACTTTGGCTCCTCCTCTGCAGTATACACCCCTGGATGGCGTCAGCCTTCTCCAGTTTTGTGCAAAAGCATTAGGAGGAATATACCAGAAACATAACCATGCCTGTAAAAAAAAAAAAGGCTACTATAAACAGGCTGAAACAACAATATGAGAACCCAACCGTAACAACGGCCCGCAAGGGCTACAGGGTGGGAGCTGTGTCCCCCAATTAAAGGCTAAGAGAAAGAGATTTTACGGTGAGTACACAAAAATCTCCTTTACTCTGTCGCCTTATTGGGGGACACAGAACCGTGGGACGTCCTAAAGCAGTCCCTGGGTGGGAAGCAGTGGACGAATATTGTGCCGACAGTCCCCTAGACTTGGAGTACTGCCGCCTGCAGGACCCGTCTACCCAGGCTCGCATCCGCTGAGGACTGGGTATGCACTCTGTAGTGTTTTGTAAATGTGTGCAGGTTAGTCCAAGTGGCTGCCTTACACACTTGATGTGCTGAGGCTTGATGCCGAATGGCCCAAGAGGCCCCTACCGCCCGCGTAGAGTGTGCCGTGATACCGGCCGGAAGAGGAGAATTGTTGAGGCGGTAAGCCTCTTGAATGGTGGACTTGATCCGCCTAGCAAGGGTGGCTTTGGAAGCCGGTAGGCCCTTGCGAACGCCTTCTGGAAGAAGGAAAAGTGAATCAGACTTCCGGAAAGGAGCAGTCCTAGACACGTAAACACGCAATGCCCTGACAAGGTCAAGCGTATGCAGAGCCTTCTCTACCCTATGAACGGGAGCCGGGCAAAGAGACGGTAGTGATATTTCCTCATTGAGGTGGAAGCTGGACCCGACCTTCGGAAGGAAGGATGGTACTGTACGAAGAACCACCTTGTCCTGATGAAAAACCAGGAAGGGTTGTCTGCAGGAAAGAGCTGAAAGTTCAGACACCCTGCGTAGCGAGGTGATTGCCACCAGGAAAAACCACTTTCTGCGATAGAAAGCGGAGTGAGACCACCCTAAGGGGTTCAAAAGGAGGTGACTGTAGTGCTGTCAAGACCAGGTTGAGGTCCCACGTCTCCAACGGACGTTTGTAGGGGGGAACCAATCGGGAAACCCCTTGGAGAAAAGTCTACACTTGCGGCTTGTTAGCAATACGCCTCTGAAAGAGCACTGAAAGCGCTGAGACCTGGCTCTTCAGCGAGCCCAGGGATAGCCCGGCGTCCAGGCCTGACTGAAGGAACCCGAGGGCCTTTGGAAGAGAATAGGGAAGTGGAATCTGCCCACGAGAGTCGCACCATGTGAAGAAAAACCTTCCAGGTACGATAGTAAATCCTGGCTGAAGTTGGCTTTCGAGCCCTGATCATGGTTTTAACAACGTCCGGTGAAAAAACCTGCTTGGGTCAAAACCCAGGTCTCAATGGCCACTCCGTCAAATTGAGAGCCCCTGAGTTCTGGTGGAATAACGGGCCTTGTGACAGGAGGTCGGGACGTGTGGGGAGACGCCAGGGAGCGTCTGCTGTGAGTTGCACGACGTCGGCGCACCATGTACGCCTGGGCCAGTCTGGAGCGATCAGAATGGTGGGAACACCCTCTTGTTTGATCTTCCTCAGGACTCTGGAGATCAGGGGGAGGGGTGGAAAAATGTACAGAAGCTGGAACTGGGTCCAGTCCTGAACCAGGGCATCTGCTCCGAGCGATCGCGAATCGCGCGTCCTGGCCATGAAATTGGGAACCTTGGCATTGAGATGGGATGCTATCAGATCCACGTCCGGGGTCCCCCAACGATGACAGATCTGACCGAAGACTTCGGGATGGAGAGACCATTCCCCAGAGTCCATTCCTTGTCGGCTGAGATAGTCGGCTTCCCAGTTGTCCACGCCCGGAATGTGGACCGCGGAGAGTACCGACCTTGCATCCTCCGCCAACTGTAGGATACGCGTTACTTCGGTCATCGCCTGGATGCTGCGGGTGCCGCCTTGATGGTTCACGTATGCCACTGCCGTGGCATTGTCCGACTGTACTCTGATATGAAAGTCTGCCAGCAAGTGATGGAAGGCTTGCAACGCCAGGAAGATGGCCCGAATTTCCAGGATGTTGATGGGCATGGTCGATTCCCTTGGTGACCACCTGCCTTGCGCTCTGTGATGTAGGTGCACCGCGCCCCAACCCATAAGGCTTGCGTCGGTGGTCAAAACCTTCCATTGACCGGAAAGGATTTTCCCCTTGCAAGCGAGGTTGGCTTGAGCCACCAGTGCAGGGACCTCCTGGTGTTTGCTGATAACCGGAACTCCCTGTCGAGGGAGAACGGATTCCTGTCCCAGGACTTGAGGATGGCCAGTTGAAGGGGTCTGAGGTGAAACTGGGCAAATGGTACCGCCTCCATTGCTGCTGCCATCCTGCCAAGTACTCTCATGGTATACCGGAGAGATCTGGGGGACTTGCGGAGGAGTGTGTGAACTCCCAGACGGAGAGCCAGTGCCTTGTCCCTGGGGAGGATCACCAGACCCTTGGAGGTGTCGAATAGCATCCCCAGGAAGGTCAGAGACTGACTCGGGGTAGTCGAGGACTTCTGTAAATTGACTAACCATCCCAGGCGCGTCAGAGTGTCGATCGTGATCGAGACGTTGACCTCGCAGTCCTTGAGGGTGGAGGCCTTGATGAGAAGGTCGTCCAGGTATGGAACGACTACTATGCCTCTGGAGTGCAGAACATCCATGGTAGCTGCCATGACCTTTGTAAATGTTCTGGGGGCCGTGGCCAGACCGAACGGGAGGGCCACAAACTGATAATGGTCTTGGTTGATTGCGAATCTGAGAAACCTCTGATGGGCGGGAGCAATTGGTATATGCAGGTATGCGTCCTGTATGTCTATGGAGGCAAGATATTCTCCTTTTTCCATAGACGCAACGATTGACCGGAGGGATTCCATGCGGAAGTGACGAACTCGAACGTACTTGTTGAGTTGCTTGAGGTCTAGTATGGGTCGGATGCTGCCTCCCTTCTTGGGCACCACGAACAGGTTGGAGTAGAACCCTCGGAAGCGCTCTTCTGCTGGGACTGGCACTATGACTCCTGCTCGCAGGAGGGAAGAAACCGCTTGACGGAAGGCCTGAGCTTTGAGCGGGGATTTTGGAGGGACAGATGGAAAAAACCTGTGCGGTGGGCTGGTAGTAAACTCGATTTTGTATCCTGAAGACACTATTTCCTTGACCCACTTGTCTTCTGTAATAGGCAGCCAGACCTGCTGAAAAAGTAGCAGTCGTCCGCCAACAAGTGGGGTGTCTTCGAGAGGGCATGAGTCAGGATGAGGGAAAAGTCTGAGGTTTTCCTCCTTTAGGTTTTGCCTGGCTTGCCTTTGATTGCCAGTTCCTGTCCGGCCTCTGTGCCGCCGTGTGTTGTCCCTGCGGGGGGAACAATTACGGTTTTGTGCTGGGCGTGAGACGGACCAGCCCGAAGAATTCCGAAAGGATCGGAAACGAGATTGATTACGCCTTTTAAACGTGCGTTTTGGTCTTAGTTGAGGGAGGGAATTGTTAGGGACTTTTTTGAGGCCGCATCCGCTTTCCATTCTCTTAGCCAGAGAATACGCCGGATTGTAATGGCGTTTGATGCTATTCCCGCTATTCCTCTTGCAGAGTCCAACGCTGCAAGGACCATGTAATCTGCCACCACTGCAATTTGCACCGCCTGGTCCGCCATCTGAGGATTTGAAGCTTGAAGGCCCTTTTGCAATAGAGCAGCCCAAGCCATGATGGCCTTGGCTGCCCAGACTAAAGCAAATGCGGGAGCCAAAGAGGCACCTGCCGCTTCAAAGATTGAACGAGCCATGCGTTCGACTTGTCTGTCTGCCGTGTCCTTGAGGGTTGATCTGTCCGGCAGCGAGAGAAGCGTTTGTGCTGCCAGCCCAGAGACTGGAGGGTCCACTTCAGGCGGATCTGTCCAATCCTTGGTGTCTTTCCAAATACTTGCGATTGGCAAATTTTTTCTCAGGCTGCGAAAAATGCTTAGAAAGGATTTTTTGGAATTCCGGGTGATTAGGGAAGACCTTCGATGGTTTCTGAACACTTTCAAAGGAAATGTTGTGTTCTGGTGCTTCCGGGGTTGGATCTGAAATGTCCAGCACCCGAAGGATGGAAGAGACGATATCCTCAACTATCGCAGTATTGCTAGGGGGACTAGGGAGCAAAGCGTTCTCTGTTTCGTTATCTGAATTGGAGTCACATATGCCCTCTGAGTCCTGCGCATCGCTAAGGAGCTCCCTAGCGGGCGAACTAGAGCGGAGGTTTCCCGTAGTCTGGGATCATTGTGGAGATCCGCATTGTCCTTCTCTATCAGGGGACGGCCTCGGTGACCTGAGGCCACTGTGTCTTTCCCTGGAGGGGGAAGACCTATTGCTATGTGAGGACACAGCTGTACGCGACCTGTGGGTCCGCTTACGCCTCGAACTGTCGGAAGCGCCCTGATCATGAGACCGGACGTCCCTTTGCTGGGTAACGTTCATAGCGGAGACATGACCCTGCAGTAATGTGGAGGTCAGGTTATCTATAGACTGTGTCATAGACTGCGACATCTGAGTTGCCCATTCCAGCGCAGTAGCGGTCGCAGAAGCGTTGGTAGGGACTTCTTGGGGTTCTGCTCCGTTTTTTTGGGTACAGTCCCGGCAGTGCGGATACGTGCTGCCGCTGGGGAGAGTGGCCTTGCAGGCTGTGCAGACTGCATAAAAGCAGTCTTGCCTGGTTCTTTTCTTTGAGCCCGACATAGTACCTAGGCTGATTAATAGAGACCCTACAGGGGTATCTACGCAGAGGAAAAAGGAGTAGGAGAGCGCTATAGGTTATAGGAATTCACAGCTGAGTACCAAGGACCCAGCTGTGATCTTACCCCACCGGTGCTCCCCTTAGGTCCAGCGCTGATAAGCCCCATGTCCTGTGCCCCCCGGAGACTCTGTGCTGCCTTCCTCCAGGTGCAGCAAGATGGCCACCGGATTCTGAGGTGGAGAGGGAAGGGGGCGGAGAGCTGGAAAAGGGCGCGCTGGGCCATGTAAAAGCGCGCCTTCCTGCCTCGATCCGCCCCTTCTATGACACTGAAGTGTCATTTTCGTCATCTGGGGGGGCGTGCCAGGGGCGGGCCGGGGGGCGGGGAAAAGGCGGCGGCTTCGGCTAGGCCGAAGCCGCGGTCTAAATTAGAGGCCTGATGCCCAGGAGGGCTCCAGAGCGGCGCGGTAGTCCGGGAGGGGGTCGGATTTGCACCGGACCCTCCCAGAATGGGCGACTGGCTAGCGGTGGGGGCAGCAGTGCTAGCGGTTCCTGTGTGGGGGGTCCCTGGAGCGCCATGGAGCCACTGCTGCTGCAGAGGCAGGGGCGCAGAAAGCCCTGTCTCTGCTGTGCCACGTCTGCCTGCACCCTCCCCCGGCCCCAGCAGGATCCCACAGCTGGGCTGGGGTCCCTGGTGCAGAATGCTGTCTGTACTCCGACCCTACCTGCAGCGTCTCAACCTAATGCCCCCTGCGGGGGATTAGGGAGGGTGCGTCTGTCACCGTCAGGGGGTCTTCATCCTTGCCTCAACCTCAACCCAGACCCTGAAGGGGGTTGGGGAAGGAGGGGGGGGGTCTCAACTTCGGACCAGTACCCGAGGGACTGGGGAAGGAGCGACATGGGGGACAGCCATCTCTACTTCAACTGGGCACCCCTAAAAAGGGGGCCAAGGAAGGAGCCATGCCGGGAGTCTCGCTGGAGACCCACTTTTCTTCATCTGTTCCGACGAAAGGAAAAAAAGAAAAAAAGGTGTGCCTCCTTGCGACACTAAGCAAAAACTGGAGAAGGCTGACGCCGTCCAGGGGTGTATACTGCAGAGGAGGAGCCAAAGTTAATCTTTTTCAGATTATGCATAGTGTCGCCTCCTAGTGGACAGCAGCATAACACCCACGGTTCTGTGTCCCCCAATAAGGCGACAGAGTAAAAAAAAACGTGATAAACTCACCTTCCAGCATCCTGTGCAGCGTCTCTGATCCTCGCGATGCTCCCGTTCCCAGCAATGCCTTGCGACAACGACCTTTGATGACGTAGCAGTCTCACGATACTGTAGCGGGCTCGCAAGACCGCTATGTCATCACAAGTCCTTGCCGCAAGGCATTACTGGGAACGGGAGTTGGCGGGAGCATCGGTAAGGCTGCGCGGGACGCCGGAAGGTGAGTATAACACGATTTTTTATTCTTTTTTTTTTTTTACAGAAATATGGTACCCAGGGCTTGGAGGACAGTCTCCTCTCCTCCAGACCGTGTACCATCCGCACATGATCCGCTCACTTTACGCATGGTGGGCATAGCCACATGCAGAAAGTAAGCGGATAAATGCATTTCTATGTGTGCGGAATCGTACACAAAAATAATGAGCCTGCTGCGTTTTTTCCCGCTATGCAATTCCGCTGCGGAAAAAAATGCAGCATTCGCACAGCATGTGCGGAATGCCATAGGAATGCATGGGGTGCGTTCTGTATGCGTTTTCACTGCAAAAAACGAGGAAAAAACGCATACAATCCGCAACGTGGATGCACAGTAGGGTGACCGGATCTCATATGGGGGGGAAAAAAATGTCAGAATCTTGTTCGTCTGGACCCCACAAAACGATTCCCCTTTCCAGATATTGAGAGAGCCAAAATTTGAGCTCGATCAAACGACGTTAACCCGTGCCGCTCGTCGCTCAAAGTTTGAAAAAAATCCAAATTGAGGTATTTTAAGATTTAGGTATTTTGCATAGTCTGTTAGACTATAAAGAATGTGACAACAACATTGCAGAAATAGCCCTGACCAAATTTTCGAACCATTTGTGGTATTTGAATGCAGAGTTGGTGGGATTATCGTTTTTTGATCCCACCATTACAGACAATGAAAAGTTGTTAATGGCTAATAAATTGCTCAGTAGCACAGATGAACCATCAGAGCACGCTAACCTACATGAGTTGATAATTTTACATAGTTATCTAATCTATTCTAGAGCTTTTGTTAAAGTAGTTTTTGAAACGTCAGAATATAATGCTCGGCATTTGCTTACAACTTGCAGGACATATTGCTTTTGTTCTTCATCTTTTGTCAGAAGGTCGTTAAAGTCGGTTACTTCCTACCTCTTTTAATTTTTCTTTCCTAACTTTTGGATTTACAACCCTAGCGTGCTCTGATGGTTCATCTGTGCTACTGAGCAATTTATTAGCCATTAACAACTTTTCATTGTCTGTAATGGTGGGATCAAAAAACGATAATCCCACCAACTCTGCATTCAAATACCACAAATGGTTCGAAAATTTGGTTAGGGCTATTTCTGCAATGTTGTTGTCACATTCTTTATAGTCTAACAGACTATGCAATCTTAAATCTAAAATACCTCAATTTGGATTTTTTCAAACTTTGAGCGACGAGCGGCACGGGTTAACGTCGTTTGATCGAGCTCAAATTTTGACTATCTCAATATCTGGAAAGGGGAATCGTTTTGTGGGGTCCAGACGGACAAAATTCCGACATCGATTTTTTGCGGTCACCCTAGTGCACAGCCTAAAAGATGGAAAAGTTTGGCAATGATTCTTCTAGGTTTGAGTTGTTTTTGCAATAACGCAAGTTATATAAGCAATAGGATATGTATAAGATGACAACATGACCGGTCTATTAATAGATAGTTATACATGGCCAAATTTGCCAGTTATTACAACCGTCCATGACATACCAGTGGTCTTCAGCAATGAGCGCGCCAGACAGCTGGATGTCGTGTGATGAACCTGACTGATATTTCCCCACTGTGGTCTTTCCTTCTTTTATCATGTAGAGCAACATCTCTGATAACTGAGGATCTTCGTTAAGATTCACAAGGTTTGGTAAACGATTATCCATCTTGAAAGTGATACCGGCTTTCTGGAAGACAATAAATGGGCACAATGTTGAGCACACACTGGTCTTCACAAACAATATGTACACTCCTATATGATACAAAGCACATTATGTGCAGTCTGAACAGATTCCAATCAGAAAATAACTTCAGACTACAACTCTTAGCCCCAACACACAGGAGCTTGGAATCGGCAATGTGTGAGGAGTCAAAGTGTCGGTAATCTACTGAAGGCAATGCCATGCTATATCTACCTGGACCTGCTGGATCCATCTTTTCCCATACAACTATGGAGCATCACCGCCACTTACAATTAATCAATGGCTATAAGCTCCACAGTCCAGATCAAAACCCACCTGGAATTCTTTTGTTTCCTCTTTCTTCCTTTGTTCTGCTTGCTCCAGCTTTTCTTTCCAGGCCCTTGATAGGAACCAAGATTATAAGAAATGAGAAAAATCAAAAATTCTTTTTTCCATAATAAAATTGATGGGGCATTAGTGTTCCCATATTAGTCGGAACCCTGCGGGTTTTATAACATGATCTGAAAGAGCCGGAGTCATTATCAGCTCTCTACAAATCTCGCGGCTCTATGCGGCAGCATCATTGAGCCGCCGTACACTTCCCGGCTTTAGAGCATGAAAGAAAGTGCAGAATATGTACGAGACCCTTCTTATGCACTACTGGTCACGCGCAGGCACCGCTGTAACCGAGAAGCACACACCTGGCTTCAGAGGATCAATGACGCTGCCGAATAGAGCCGAACACATGGGTGAGATTTCCAGGGAGCTGGGGATGACCCGGCTCTTGCAATTCATGTAATCACACCCACAGGGGCATGATAAAAAGAGAACCGACTAGTCTGGGGACACGAACGCTCCATCAACTGGTCAAAAGCCTAATTAGCATAGGAAAAGCAGAGGTTATAAATGCTTTTTCTAAACATGGATTTAAAATCATTAACATTATACAGGGCTGGTTAGGCAGGGAATTTAGTGATACATATGTGAATGTTACTCGGTTGTTGGGCATGGGGGACCTGACAGGTTCCCTTTAATCCACAAATGAGGAATCGAGGTATGACAGCGGCTGCAGTATCCTCAGGTCAGGAGACCCCGCCATGTAGAACAGTTGGTAAGAAGATAGGAGTAGTGGTCTGCACTGCTGTGCTAGATTCAACAAATCTGGAGGACATGACGAGGGATTACACCCTGCGGTTTATTCTCAACACGGTTCAAAGTTGAACCAACTTCTTCATCAGCAGAATCACAATATTCTACTCAATAATCAATTCAATACTGTGGTTCTCATGAAGAAGTTGGTGAATAAACTACAGGGTCTAATCCCTCATCATGTCCTCCAGATTTGTTGAATCTAGCACAGCAGTGCAGACCCCTACTCCTATCCTCCTACCAATTGTTAATAAAAAAAAAATAAATAAATTAAATATTCGTAATAATTGGTCTAGGTGATAGCAAAAGTTCTCTTGAAAAGACACAATTTAGCTAATTTTGGCCACAGTTTAGTTAGTTAATTTTGGCCACAGTTTAGTTAGTTAGAGATAATCAGCTGGTTTTTGCTCTTTAGTCTTAAAGCAGCATATTGTAAAGGCAGAGAGCCCGATTCCAGGAATGTGTCACTTTCTCCGCAGCTTGCTGTAGTTCAGATACAATCAGTGTTTTATCAGCAGGAGATCATTAGAGGACAAAGTGTCACAAGGCTGACAATCCAGCTAATCTCTAAAGGCCCCGTTACACATAACGATGTCCCAGCGATCCCACCAAGGATCCGACATGATGGGATCGCTGGAACATCGTTAGACAGCCCCACCAGCGATCAGGACCAGCGAGCAAGCTGGTTTCTAATGCAAACGTCGGGTATCCAGGAGCCGCACGACTCCTGGATACCCGATGTTTACCTTGGAAACCAGCGTGTACGCCGGTTTCCAAGGTAAACAGCGGGTAATCCAGGAGCCGCGGCTCCTGGATACCCGATGTTTACATTAGAAACCAGCGTTCAGCATCGCTGATCGCTGGTCTCTCGCTGCCACACGCAGCGATGCGCGCTGGCCAGCGGGAGACCAGCGATCGAAAAATGGCCCAGGCCGATCGAGCACGATCAGCGATACCCAGCAGGGCGGCCGGTCGCTGATCCCCGTCACACACAGCGAGATTGCTGTGTGTGACGGAGCCTTAACTCTCAATGTTAGAGAAAGCGGACAGCACGGCTGTTACCGTATGTTTGCTGGCAGTATGTGGCAGGCACAAGGAATACACTGTGGTTCCCGGGTGCTTGACCACGTAGTGCTCAAATCTTGAATATCATGAAGAAGGAAAAGGTCGCACTCATCGGGATAAATTTTTGCTGCTTTATTGACACATGAATGACATGTCAAGTCGGGATCGTGACAAGAAAGAGTGCGGATAGGCTGACAACGGCCGTTTCGCGCTGTTAGAGCGCTTCTACGGGTCCGGGTCCCGATGAGTGCGACCAGAGCCTTAAATCTGCCTCCACCTCTGATTGGCAGCCTGCTGATAATGTACAGTGTACGCAGAAAGCTGCCAATCAGTGGTGTGGGCAAGGCTCAGCATTCACAGCACCAAGAAGCTGTGTAAGTGATATTTAACTGGAATCATAGTCTCTGGCCCTATATCACACTGCTTTTAGATTACATAGCAAAACCTGTCAGCAGATTTCATAGCGTAACCTGCATGTATTTTTAAACAGATCTCTTAGACTACATGAGGCTGGGGTATAGACTTAAAAATCCACGTCACAACGGTCGTACTGTATAATCCTGATAATAAGATGAGAATTTTCCAGCTATAGAATGGAAGAACTCAGTAATCCAAGTGTACTCCATCTTCGCCCACCCAACTTGATTGACAGCTGCAGCTTGTATTGAGCAGTGCGAGATCACAGCAGCATGGAGGAATAACAATAAAGAGCTGTCAATAAGGCCAAGTGGAATGAGTAAAACTTTCATAAAGAGTGATACAGCCATCGTGGCATGGATTTTCAAAGTAAACCCATAAGTGTCATCAGGTCTAAGACCTATTTAGTGACGTGTGCAGTTTGTATTGTGAAGGCTGGTTACAAATCCACTGTAATTGCAGACAATTACTTGTTCTAGTTATTGCTGCAATGCTCGTTACAAGGCAATATATTGCAGGGGTAGGGACTACCTATTGCTATGTGCACGTTTGCATTTGGGCAATTCCATAGATTTGACTTCAATAATCCTGATTGATGGAGTTTATAGAGGTCCATTGGATCTGCCATACAAAGCTGCACACGGGCATCGCCAAGAGATCGTGCTCACCCCAGGTTTACAAGCCAATAAGGCAGAGATGGGCCCTATGGCCACTCATACCTGTACACATCTGTGTGGGCGACATGATATTAGTTTTTGAGCTTCCTTACCTGTGCAGCGCTGACATCTCCTTCTCTTGTTGGCTAAGCTTCAGCTTCAGAGATGTAATCTCATGCTGACACCGATGATACTTTTCAGAGTCTTTGCTCCTGGCAGAAAGCTGAGATGCTTTCAATTTCTCAATTTCGGATTTCAATTCTAAATGACAAAATATGAACATTAACGTAGGCAATGCAGCCACGTGTGCCGGACTTGTGCCACGCCTCAGAGAAGACCCCGGGCACTCACCTCGGATCAGTTTGGCGTTCATGTCCTCATTGACCTTGGCCACATTTATGATGAGCCGGGCCTGTCTTGCGTATCTCAGGGTGCTGAGGGTCTCCTCCACGTTACTGATGGCGGGGCTGATTGTAGCAATCATGGCCGTTTTTGAATTGCCCCCAAGACTTTCTTTTAACAACCTTTGTGAAATAAAAAAAAGTAAGAAACAGATAAATATAAGCCAGCACCTCATACAGACGTGTCAGATCATCCATCAGGGCTGTGGAGTCGGAGTCGGAGTTAGTTTTGGTTGGAGTCGGAGTCGGTAGAAATGTACCGACTCCAGCTTTAAAAAAAATGTATTAATATTTCATAATTGAACTTTCATATGAATTTTATAAATGTTACTCAAATATATATGTTCTATCAAACTATGAACAACAGTGATAAGCAGTTCTGCTGGAGATAGAGGGATTTTGGGTTCTTACCGTAAAATCTCTTTCTTGGAGCCTTCATTGGGGGACACAGAATACCATGGGTGTATGCTGCTGCTGCTAGGAGGCTGACACTATGCAAAACAAGAAAATTAGCTCCTCCCCGGCAGTATACACCCACCGACAGGCACCAAGCACCTCAGTTGGTGAAAAAGCAGTAGGAGAAGCAACCAACAACAATGAACATATGTACCAACCCAACAAGGGACCCGAAGACCCAGCACGGTACAACTTAAACAGGGAGGGTGCTGTGTCCCCCAATGAAGGCTCCAAGAAAGAGATTTTACGGTAAGAACCCAAAATCCCTCTTTATTTATCGCCTTATTGGGGGACACAGAATACCATGGGACGTTCCAAAGCAGTCCCGAGGGTGGGAACAGCAATAAAAGGAACGACAGAAGGAAGGGCTTAGGTCGGCCGGTGCGCGACCGCCTCCTGCAGAACCTTCCTACCAAGAGCTGCATCAGACGAGGCCTGGGTATGAACCCTGTAGAACCTCGCAAAGGTGTGCAAAGACGACCAGGTCGCGGCCCTGCGAAGTTGTGAGGCCGAAGCCTGGTGTCGCACAGCCCAAGAAGCCCGAACAGCCCGGGTGGAGTGGGCTTTCACTCCCGGAGGGGGCCGTTTCTCCTGAAGTCGATAAGCTTCCAGGATGGTAGACCGAATCCAGCGAGCAATTGTGGATTTGGAGGCCGGAAAACCCTTCCGGCAACCCTCAGAAATGAGAAGCGGTCCTGGCAAGGTAAACACGCAAGGCTCTCACTACGTCCAGTTTGTGGAGTGACTTTACCAGAGGAAGAGCAGGCGTAGGACAAAACGATGGAAGGACGATATCTTCGTTAATGTGAAAGGAAGATACCACCTTTGGAAGGAAGGAAGGAACTGGCCTGAGAACAACCTTATCTTGGTGGATAAGGTACGGAGAACGACAGGATAAGGCCGCCAGCTCATAAACTCTCCTGATGGAAGTAATGGCGATTAGAAAAGACACCTGCCATGAAAGACAGAGGGATGTCCTGGATTGGTTCGAATGGTGCCTACTGGAGGGCACCAAGAACAAGATTGAGATCCCATGGATCTATCGGAGAATGATGAGGAGGAGCCAAATGGGTGACTCCTTGGAGAAAAGTCTTCACTTGCGTAAGGAAGCTAGATCCTTCTGGAAGAGGATTGCTAGGGCAGACACCTGGCCTTTGAGAGTACTGAGGGATAGGCCCGCATCCAAACCAGATTGGAGGAAATGAAGAATGGATGGAATGGAGAATGACAGTGGAAGAACCTCGTTATCGCTCTAACGGAAAAAGGCCTTCCAGTACCTATGGTAAATGCGGGAGGAAGCTGGCTTCCGAGCCTTGATCATGGTCTGAATGACCCGGCTGGAAAACCCTGAATCCTTCGGAATTGCATCCTCAACGGCCATGCCGTTACACTCAGAGACTGAGAATGCTGGTGGTAACGAGGGCCTAGCGAGAGAAGATCTGTACAGTCTGGAAGCCTTCGTGGGACGTCCACGAGCATGTTCACCAACTCCGCGTACCAAGGGCGTCTCAGCCAGTCTGGAGCCACTAGGATGACTGGAATGCCCTCTGACTATCTTTTTTGACCACTCTAGGAATGAGGGCAAGGGAAGGAAAAGGTAAGGCAGCTGGAACTGGGACAACAGAATTACTAGGGCGTCGCAACCGACGGCTAGAGGATTCCTGGACCTGGCTACAAAGTGAGGAACTTTGTTGTTCATCCAAGATGCCATGAGATCGACGTCCGGGGTGCCCCAACGCTGGCATATTTGACTGAAGACTGTGGGATGAAGGGACCATTCGCCTGACGCTAGACCTTGGCGACTCAAGAAGTCGGCTGCCCAATTTTCCACCCCTGGAATGTGAACAGCGGAGATCGCCGGAACGTGACGCCCTGCCCAGCGCAGGATCCTTGCCACTTCTGACATTACCTGCCTGCTGTGAGTACCGCCCTGGTGGTTTTTGTATGCCACAGCCGTGGCGTTGTCTGACTGAATGCGGACTGGTTTGCCTACGAGGAGATGCTGCCAACGAAGGAGAGCAAGGAGGATTGCCCTGATCTCCAGAAGGTTGATGGGCAGGAGAGTCTCCTAGGCGTTCCAGCGCCCTTGGGCCGTTTTCTGATGGTAAACCGCCCCCCATCCTAGGAGACTGGCATCGGTGGTGAAGACCTGCCACCGAGGAGGAAGAAAAGACCTTCCACGGAGAACTGACTCCGGCAATGTCCACCAAGTCAGCGATTGTCTGACCCTGAGCGGAAGAAGAATGGGGCGGTCCAGAGAAAACGAGGTCTGTCCCAGACTGACAGGAGGAATAGTTGGAGAGGGCGAGAGTGGAATTGTGCGAAGGGCACTGCTTCCATGGAAGCTATCATCTTCCCCAGGACCCTCATGCAGGACCGAAGGGACTTGATCCTCGAGCGTTGTAGAGGCTGGATCCTTTTGGAAAGGGTTGAAAACTTGTCCCTCGGTAGAAACACCCGAGCTAGGTTCGTGTCGAACTCCATGCCCAAAAAGGTCAGACGTTGGGTAGGGCGCAGGATGGACTTCTCCTCGTTGACTATCCATCCGAGGCGGCTGAGGGCATCCAGGGTTATCTGAAGACTGTGAAGACAGTCTTGGCGGGACGAACCCTTGATCAGGAGATCGTCCAGGCAAGGGATGATAAGAATCCCTCTGGATCGAAGGATGGCCGTGACTGTTGCCATCACCTTCGTAAAGACACGGGGAGCGGAGGCTAGTCCAAAGGGGAGGGCCGTGAACTGATAGTGATTGTCCTGAATCGCAAAGCAGAGGTATCTCTGATGCCGCAGAGAAATGGGGATGTGGAGGTAGCCATCCTGTATGTCCACAGAACAGAGAAACTCTCCGGTTCTTCACGTGGCTATTGAGGAACTTGAGTTCCAAAATTGGACGAAGAGAGCCGTCCTTTTTCGGGACTACGAAGAGATTCGAGTAGAACCCTAAAAAACGTTCGTTTGCAGGAACGGGAACGATGACCCCTGCGGAAAGGAGGGAGGAGACGGCCTGAAGGAACCCTGGAATCTGTGATCGCTGTCTTGGGGATCGAGACAGAAAGAAGCGACTGGGGGAGAAGAAAACTCGATTTTGTATCCGGATGTGAGGATTTCCCTGACCCAAGCGTCGTCGATAATGGATAACCATGCGTCTTTGAAAGAGGAAAGTCTGCCTCCCACCCTGGAAAGATTTCCAGGTGGGGGTGACCCGTCACTTAGATGAAAATCTGCCGGATCGGGAGCCTGAAGACCTGGAGGGCTGACCTCTGGATCTCCAGCGGGGAGCTGGCTTATAAGAAGGCTTTCTCCGGTCTCTGGAAGCAGGATGCCGGTACTGCTGGGATGAACCTTCTGCGGGAGAGGAGGGGCGAAAGGACCTAAATGGCCGAGAAGCCTTCCTGTTAAAGAACCTCTTAGGGCGGGACCGGGGAAGGGAAATGCTCTTACCACCAGTGGCATCCGAGATTCGCATTCCACGACTTCAACCAAAGAAAGCGGCGTATGGCTATTATGTTGCTGTTAGCTCTTGCTACGCACCCAGCCGCGTCCAAGGAGGCAGCCAAAAGGTATTTGCCCGCCTGACTAAATTGGTCTGCTAAATCCGCCA
Organism: Dendrobates tinctorius; assembly: GCF_039654945.1. Classification (NCBI taxonomy): domain Eukaryota; kingdom Metazoa; phylum Chordata; class Amphibia; order Anura; family Dendrobatidae; genus Dendrobates; species Dendrobates tinctorius. The sequence continues at coordinate 61,233,056 of NW_027361697.1, forward strand.
GCTCGTCCTGAGGGGCTGCTGCTGAAATGCGTTTGCGCAGAATCTTTGCCCAAGCTGAAATGACCTTCGCCACCCAAGCGGAGGCGAAGATAGGACAGAGGGGAGAGTCGGATGCCTCAAAAATTGACTTAGCCAACAACTCTATTTGCCTATCTGTTGGATCTTTAAGAGAAGCTCCGTCCGGAAGGGAAAGAACCGTCTTAGAGGAAATCCGAGAAACTGGTGGATCTACGTCGGGAGCTTTGGTTCATTTCGTGACTAGATCTGCATCAAAGGGATATAGTACATCTGAGTACTTGCGGCCTGAAAAACGTTTCTCAGGATGTTGCCAGTGATTGGCTAAGGAAGTGTCGAACTCTTTGTGATTAGGAAAGGTTCGAGATGGAGGCCTCGCTTTCTTAAAGGAAACAGGGCATTCCTGAGGGGGTGCCTTATCCTCCTTTATCTTGAGAGTTTGGAATATAGCCGATATGAGACTATCTACCATATCCCGAGTTCTAGCTATGTTGTCCGCTTCTGAGTCAGATGCAGATTGGGAATCATCGTCTGACCTAGGATCGTCTGTTGAGGATGGAGACAAAGAGCGTAGCCTGGGAGAAGCGGAGGGACCCTGCAAACTGGAAGAAGAGCCAGACAGGACCCGCTTCCTAGAGCCCCTACCCGGCTTGTCCGTCTGAGGGTCGCGGTCAGGTGCTGGCGACTCACCGTGAGAGGAGGTCGGCGCACAGGTGGCTGCAGATAGCTGGGGTAACCACTCTAAGACCTGGACCAGAGATTGAGACACTTTCGTGAGATCAGAGACCGACTGAGACCGCCACAACCCACTCAGGGGGTGGGGTGCTCTCAACCCGGGGCTCGGAGTGCTCCTGAGGGGCAGACATGGAGGACGGGCTGCAGGGCGGACAGAAGGGAGACGACTGACCTGATACCCACTTCTTTTTACGCCGCGCGCAGGCGTAGTGAATAACAGTGGGTCCTAGAGCAGAGAGCCCCTGCAGGATTGGGCATATGTCAAAGGGGTAGAAACACTGCCTGATGTGGAACTGCAGATGGGAGCCAATTCTAGCGTCAGCTGAAGCAGCGCCGAGCCTACCGAGGTTCAGGTGCAGAAAAACCAGCGTTGTGTCCCCCAGAAAGAAAACTTGTGAAGAGAGAGGCAGGAAGAGACGCTAGCGATGGGCGGGGCTTAATCGCCAAGCCCTGATTGGGAGAGGACCGAGGAGGGGGCGCGGTAAATGTCCCACTGACAGGGCTGAAGTGAAAGCAGCCCTGTGATATGCTGTAAAAGTGCGCGAAGAAAGCGCGCGCAGGGAGAGGGGAGAAGCTTCCCTAACTTTTTTTTTTTTTTTGAAAACGAAAGTGAAAGTGCTCCCTCTGCCCTCATGAGCGACGGCGCGCCCGGAGCAAAGAAACCACAGGGACAGGACCCACAGAGACCGGGAGGCCACAGGGATAGGAAAGTCACAGGGACAGGGCAGCCACCGGGTAGGATGCTGCCTGTGGCGGCCACCGCTGAACCCCCCCGATGAAAAGCGCATCTAACAGCGCTTGGAGAAGGAAAACTGGCGGGAAATTCAAAAAGGTACTGATCCTGATAGCGTGGTTATTTTAATACAGCGCAGTACTGGCTGTAACGCTGCAGGGCTAGGGGCCATATTTGAGAGCGGGGCTGGAGGGGACATCTGGATCCGCTTACCTGACGTCCTTGAGGAGGATGACCGCAGGGGCCCACGATAGCCAGCAGGCCGCTGGGAGAAACGATCCTCAGTACCCGCACTATGTCCGTATGGTGCAGAAGACGGCCATGGTAGGGGAAACGTCACCGCTGGCGACCGCCGTCTTCCTCTCAGCCCTGTCCCGGGAGAGGGGTGAGGAGGGTACTCGGCTAGGACCGGCCACCGTTATAAGCCCATAGCACCCGAGGGTGATAGGGGAAGGTCCTGCCTGCGGTCCTGAGAGTTGCGATGTGGGTGACACGACACTGCTCGCTCAGCCGCATTAATAGGAAAAGCAGGATGAACTCACATCCCGTTTCCTGATGCTGTATCTGAAAAAGAAAGGGGAAATCATTAAAAAACACAACAAAAACCTGAAAAGAAAAGGATTAAATGCGGATCTGGGGAGATCCCGGTCCGTCTCCTACAGACACTAAGCACAAACTGAGGTGCTTGGTGCCTGTCGGTAGGTGTATACTGCCGGGGAGGAGCTAATTTTCTTGTTTTGCATAGTGTCAGCCTCCTAGCAGCAGCAGCATACACCCATGGTATTCTGTGTCCCCCAATAAGGCGATAAAGAAAGAGACATTTCTTACTTCTTGTGTGTCACTGTTCTCCACTGCCCTTATCTAATCTTATACTTGGTTAACCTCATGCTGCCCCAACCCCCCTACTTACAATGTATGAAACTGAAAGTGAAAATGTGTTGCAAATTCTTAGTAGTAAAGCTCCTCCTCTAGAGTAGATCATACTAGGTGTGCGTCTTCCAAGCATCTCACAGCTGCCTGCTACTCAGAAGAGGAAGACTGTAAGAAGTATTATCCTTTCAACAAACTTTGCATCAGTTAACTGTGAGTACATGAGGAATAATAACAGTATTACTGACCACTATATCAGTTGTACGACCTGGCAATAATTTTGTACAATTGTTTTTAGGAAAAACAATTGTCATTTGGATTGTGAATGCAGAATTAAAAACCTGAGAATGTCAAAGAAGCATCACATTAAATCAGCTGTATTTGAACATTTCACTATCACTCAAGATAGAAAACATTATGTCTGTCAGTGTATGACAAATGATCCAGACGAAAACAAATGCTGTGAAGCCAAGATGAGTGCATATTCAGGCAAAGATAAAAATGCTCCTACCAGAGCTTCTAATCTAAAGAGACATTTACAGCGCTTTCATCCAGAAGTACTGAAAGCAGTGGATGAGAAAGACTGCATCCAAACCAATGAACCAGTGCCCAGCTCTTCCAGCCAAACAAAGAAGCAGAGAACTTTGCAGCCATCAGTTGCAAGATATTTTGTCAGTGACAAAGTTACTGTGACAATGACAGTAGATACATTTAAAAAACAGATCATAGAGCTTGTTGTAAAGGATAGTGTGCCTATTTCATTATTTTCACGACCAGCTTTTATGTGTCTGAATGGGGAAATGACCCGCAAGCTTGGTGTTTCTCTGGAAAGAGAGAGTATTAGGAAATTAGTAATCGAAGAAGCTTTTAAACAAAAGGAAGAACTTAAAAAAACTCTCAAGGGACGCTTTCTGTTTCTTAAAATGGATGCCTGCACACGTCACAGAGTGAACTATTTTGCCATCAATGTCCGATTTGTTTGTGACAAAAATGAAATAGTTACCAAGACATTGGCAGTAAAAGACACCAAAGCTCATCACACCAGTGAGTTTCTCCAGGTCTTGGTGGAAAAGGTTCTGCAAGACTATGAACTTAAAAAAGAGCAAGTTCTTTCTGTCGTAACTGACAATGCTTCAAATATGATAAGTAGTATTAAGCTAATGAATGAGAGTAATGATGGTGACCAGCAGCTAGAACATCATTCTGGGTCCACAGACACAGAAATGTTTGAAATAGAGGAACACAGTATTGTAACTGAGGAGCAAACTGAAGTTGCTTCAGATGAACAGCAACATGATAGTTTAGATGATCTTGTTGAAACTGTGTCAATATGTTCTTTCATTCATCACATGCGCTGTGTTGTGCATACGCTACAGCTGGCTATAAGAGACAGTCTGCAAGAAGGACATGCTGCTGCACTGATTGGCAAGGTGAGAAAATTGGCTACTGTTGCCAGAACCCCTAAAGTTGACTCAATTTTGAAGAGACGTGCTGGAAAAGGGGCAATTATTGATCAAGCCACACGATGAGGCAGTACTTACTTAATGATTCAGCGCTTGGTTGAACTGAAAACCTTTCTTGTAGACATGGCTAACCCTCAACTGACGCTAAATGAAAGTCAGTGGAATCAGGTGACTGAGCTGGAAAAATTGCTAGAGCACCCATTTACAGTGACTAAAAAATTACAAGCAGAGGACTTAACTCCAGGTATTTTCTTAAAGGAGTGGAAGAACCTGATGTTTCGCCTGTCCCAAAGAGGAGGGTTAATTGCAAGTGGCATTGCTACATCAATGAAACGGAGAGAGGAGCTACGATTACAAAATAACATTCTTTTGGCAGCTGTTTATGTAGACCCAATGCATCGGATTCTTCTAGATGATCAACAGCTAAGTAAAGGAAAAGAAGCTCTGTTTGAAATAGCAGTAAGGATGAAAGGGTTGCAGAACAGTCAGGAGGAACAAGAAGAATTTGGTCGTCCTGCCACATCTTCACCCTCATCATCAACTGATGAAGAATTTAATTTCGAAAAATATTTGGATCACAAGGACCATGCAAAGCGTTCCCGCATAGAAGAAGAGTCATCCCCATCAAGGAACACAGCCAGTACAGTTCAGCAGAATTTTTCATGTGCACTAAAAGAAATTGAGAAATTTGACCGTTCATAAAAAATAACAGTGCAACAAGCGATTCCTCTGTATCCTGACATTGTCAGAGATGTTGCCCGAGTGGTTACTGCTTTGCCACCAACACAAGTTAGTGTAGAGAGGTTGTTCTCTGCTCTCAAAATAATTAGATCAGATTTGAGGGCATCCATGAAGGAGGAACTGACAGAGGCAATACTTTTTCTGAGGACAAATTTATAGATTTCTTCTTATTAACTGCATAAAAGTGTTTATTGCATATTTACTTACAGTTTAGAAAAGTTTATAAAAGTTATTTGCTATATTCTAATTGTATTCTAATAAATGTAGTTCTTGCTCTAAGTGGTCTGATTACTTATATGATGGTGAGAAACTGAATAAGCACGATGTTTAATATTTTACAACAGTAAATTTGTTGTTATGAATTGGCCATTTATGAAGGAGCCGGAGTCGGAGCCGGAGTCGGAGTCGGAGCCTGATAAAATCCAGGAGTTGGAGTCGCAACTGTGGCTTACCGACTCCACAGCCCTGTCATCCATCACTGCCTCTTCCTTTTATCATGGCAGCAATGTGATGTTCTCATAGTCTAATCCTCAATCCTTCTGTCGTATAGCTGTGCCTCCTCACCAAGGCCCTGTTCACACTGCGTTTCTGCAGGGCATGTAGAAGCTTCACCCAGTGTCTCCTGTAAACCGGCTTCAGACAAACCCCCAGAGCCGCAGAATGCAATCACATGAACAGACTTCAAATTAACTCCATTTGGATTTTTTTCTTAAAGCGTCTGTCTCTTCAGACACGCAGTAAATGCGGCCTATGTTTCTGTGCTATCTGAAAACATTATCATGGCATTTATATGAGCTCCGTCCAGGTCTCTGCATTTTATGGCCCCATAAGGCGTTCGTCTGGTTACCGTTTTTAAGGGGATTCGGGCAGAACCCCCAAATGCACTGCAGAAGCACAGTGTGAACAGAGCCTAAGCAGTAGAAAAATACAAGTTGGGGCTCCACGGCGCACTACACCTTGCAGTATTGCAGGACTAATTCTCTAAACATGTGATTGTTTCAATTAGCTTTTTTTATCAGTGAGACAAAACATGGCCACATTTCCCCATGGGTGTTATCGGGCAGGTCTGCATACACATTGAGACATTTTTTCCCAAAACTTGACAAAGCACCACAGACCCCTAGGGTGTAAATATATGGTAAATCATTCAGGATCTCTCCGTGATCTGCAACCATTATATCATTGATCTAAAAGGAAAAAAATACTAAAATTAGTTTCCCTAAAAGTATCCTATTTTGTTACAGCTCTTATACAGAATTATGTGTCTCCATAGTAACACACTAAACGTAACTTATGTACCATTGATCCTGCCACTACCATATGTTACCCAAAAGAACAGTCAACGAGAAAGGGTCCTCCTATAGGGGCAGAGAAAGGCAGCCATCTCTGAGGACGACTGCCGCTCGTAATACTCCATACTGGGATCAACAAATGTTACCACTGCTTATATAACACCAACATATTTCGTAGCACCGTACAGACATCACTGACCAAAGGGGCACACAATCTAGATTTGAACCACTCAGCCAGCTTTCAAACCACTGAGCCAGCCTGAAGCCATACTGCTATAGTTTTTAAGCCACATAAAAATGTGATCAGAAACAAAAGTGCTTTCGGCATTTCCAACTGCAAAACCGTAACGGCACCGCCTATGAAATATGTAATGGGATGAAGCACAGGAGATGTATAAATACTAAAGATAAGTAAGAACCAAAGTAACCTCATCACAGGCTGGTGTACATCCAGATTTACACATTACATTTTTATTACCACATGATACAGAGAGTGAACACATGATACATAAAAACAGGGGACCCACAGACAGGCAGACTATCAGTTCCACCCACAGTACACTGACCCACAAAGAGAAACCACTCTTGTCCTAGTACACCGTATAGCAGGACTGTACAACATGCAGCCAGCAAAGGTTTTTTGCGGGCCACAGGAAACGGGAGATGCCGGCTCCCTTCTTTCCTTCTTCCTATAATAAAATGTATTGACATCTAGGTTCTGGTGCTGTATTAATGTACTGAAGGTGGTTCTGGTGATGAATTCATGTAAGTAGCCCTTTAAAAAAATGCAACCTTTAGGATTGGTTCAGTCAAGATGGTCCTTGCACCCAAAAATGTTGCGCACCCCTGCCCTGTCGTAATAAAAAACTATAAAAAGGAGATTTTTGTGTACTCACCGTAAAATCTCTTTCTCTTAGCCTCTAATTGGGGGACACAGAACAAAGGGTGTTTTGCTGCTGTCCACTAGGAGGCGACACTATGCATAATCTGAAAAAGATTAACTATGGCTCCTCCTCTGCAGTATACACCCCTGGACGGCGTCAGCCTTCTCCAGTTTTGTGCAAAAGCATTAGGAGGAACATAACAGAAACAACATAACCATGCCTGTAAGAAGGCCACTATGTACGAGCTCAAAGAACAATATGAGAACTCAACCATAACAACGGCCCGTAAGGGCAACAGGGTGGGAGCTGTGTCCCCCAATTAGAGGCTAAGAGAAAGAGATTGTACGGTGAGTACACAAAAATCTCCTTTACTCTGTCTCCTCATTGAGGGACACAGAACCATGGGACGTCCCAAAGCAGTCCCTGGGTGGGAAGCAATGGACGAATATTGTGCTGACAGGCCCCTAAACTTGGGGCACCGCCACCTGCAGAACCGGTCTACCCAGGCTCGCATCCGCTGAGGACTGGGTATGAACTCTGTAGTGTTTCGTAAACGTGTGTAGGCTAGTCCAAGTGGCCGCCTTACACACCTGTTGTGCCGAAGCCTGGTGCCGAATGGCCCAGGAGGCCCCTACCGCCCGCGTAGAGTGTGCCGTGATACCGGCCGGAAGAGGAGAATTGTTAAGGCGGTAAGCCTCTTGTATGGTGGACTTGCTCCACCTTGCAAGGGTAGCTTTGGAAGCCGGCAGACCCTTGCGAACGCCTTCCGGAAGAAGGAAAAGGGAATCAGACTTCCGGAAGGGCGCAGTCCTAGACACGGATATACACAATGCCCTGACGAGTTCAAGAGTATGCAGAGCCTTCTCCACTCTATAAACCGGAACCGGGCAAAGGGATGGCAGTGAAATTTCCTCATTGAGGTGGAAGTTGGACACAACCTTCGGAAGGAAGGATGGGAATGTACGGAGAACCACCTTGTCTTGGTGAAAGGCTAGGAAGGGCCGTCTGCAGGAGAGTGCTGACAATTCAGACACCCTGCGTAGCGAGGTGATTGCCACCAGAAAAACCACCTTCTGTGATAGAATGCGGAGTGGGACTTCCTTAAGGGGTTCGAAAGGTGGTGCCTGCAATGCTGTCAGGACCAGGTTGAGGTCCCACGTTTCCAGTGGACGTCTGTAGAGGGGAACTAATCGGGAAACTCCCTGGAGAAAAGTCCTTACTTGCGGCTTGTTAGCAATGCGCCTCTGGAAAAGCACTGAGAGTGCTGACACCTGTCTCTTAAGCGAACCTAGGGATAGCCTGGCGTCAAGGCCCGATTGAAGAAAACCAAGTACCTTTGGGAAGGAATAAGGGAGTGGAATCTGGCCGTGAGATTCGCATCAGGTATAGAAAGCTCTCCAGGTACGGTAATAAATCTTGGCGGAGGCTGGCTTCCGTGCCCTGATCATGGTCTTAATGACGTCCGGTGAGAGCCCTGCCTGGGTTAGAACCCAGGTCTCGAGGGCCACGCCATCAAATTGAGAGCCCCTGAGTTCTGGTGGTAGAACGGGCCTTGTGACAGAAGATCGGGACGGTCGGGGAGACGCCAGGGGGCGTCTGCTGTAAGTTGTACAATGTCAGCGTACCATGTACATCTGGGCCAGTCTGGCGCGATCAGGATGGTTGGAACTCCCTCTTGTTTGATCTTCCTCACGACTCTGGAGATCAGAGGGAGGGGTGGAAAAATGTACCGAAGCTGGAACTGGGTCCAGTCCTGAACCAGGGCATCTGCTCCGAGCGACCGCGGATCGCGTGTCCTGGCCATGAAGTTGGAGACCTTGGCATTGAGATGGGATGCCATTAGGTTCACGTCCGGGGTCCCCTAGCGACGGGAGATCTGGTGAAAAATTTCGGGATGGAGAGACCACTCCCCCGAGTCCATTCCTTGTCTACTGAGGAAGTCGGCTTCCCAGTTGTCCACACCCGGAATGTGGACCGCAGAGAGTACCGACCCCGTGTCTTCCGCCCAGTGGAGGATATGTGCCACTTCCCTCATCGCCTGGGTACTGCGGGTTCCGCCTTGGTGATTCACTTATGCCACCGCCGTGGCATTGTCCGACTGTATTCTGATATGAGAGGCTGCCAGCAAGTGATGAAAGGCTCTCAGTGCCAGGAAGATGGCCCGAATCTCCAGGACGTTGATGGGCATGGTCGTTTCCAGTGTTGACCACTTGCCTTGTGCCCTGTGATGTAGGTGCACCGCACCCCAACCTTTCAGACTTGCGTCGGTGGTCAGAACCTTCCATTGACCTGAGAGAAAGGATTTTCCCCTTGCAAGCGAGGTTGGCTTGAGCCACCAGTGCAGAGACCTTCTGGTTTTCAATGTTAGTCGGAACTCCCTGTCGAGGGAGAAAGGATTCCTGTACCAGGACTTGAGGATGGCTAGTTGAAGGGGTCTGAGGTGAAATTGGGCAAATGGTACCGCCTCCATTGCTGCTGCCATCCTGCCGAGGACTCTCATGGCAAACCGGAGAGATCGGGGGGGATTGCGGAGGAGTATGCGAACTCCCAGATGGAGAGCAAGTGCCTTGTCCCTGGGAAGGAGCACCAGACCCCTGGAGGTGTCGAATAGCATCCCCAGGAATGTCAGACACTGACTCGGGGTAGTCGATGACTTTTGCAAGTTGACTAACCAGCCCAGGCGACTCAGAGTGTTGATTGTGATTGAGACGCTGACCTCGCAGTCCTTGAAGGTGGGAGCCTTGATAAGAAGGTCGTCCAGGTATGGAACGACTACTATGCCTCTGGAGTGTAGAACGTCCATGGTGGCTGCCATGATTTTTGTAAACGTCCTGGGAGCCATGGTGAGTCCGAACAGGAGAGCTACGAACTGGTAGTGATCCTGGTCGATAGCGAACCTGAGAAATCTCTGATGGGCGGGAGCAATCGGTATGTGCAGGTATGCATCCTGTATGTCTATGGAGGCGAGAAATTCTCCCTGCTCCATGGACGCAATGATGGACCGAAGGGACTCCATGCGGAAATGACGAACCTGTACATATTTGTTGAGTTGTTTCAGGTCCAGTTTGGGCCGTACGCTGCCTCCTTTTTTGGGGACTACAAATAGATTGGAGTAGAAGCCTCGGAAGCGCTCGGTTGCAGGAACCGGTACTATGAAGGAGGGAGGAAACCGCGTGGCGGAAGGCACGAGCCTTGTCTGGCGGCTTTGGGGGAACAGAGAGGAAGAACCGATTCGGTGGGCTGGAAGTGAACTCTATCTTGTATCCGGAAGACACTATTTCCCTAACCCACCTGTCTTCTGTAATAGGCAGCCAGACTTGCTGAAAGAGTAAAAGTCGTCCGCCTACGGGTGGGGTGTCTTCCGGAGTTCGCGAGTCATGATGAGGAGAAAGTCTGAGGTTTTCCTCCTTTGGGCTTTGCCTGGCCTGCTTTCGGCTGCCAGGTCCTGTCCGGCCTCTGCGCCGCCCGTGGGTTGTCCCTGCGTGGAGAGCGGTTACGATTTTGTGCTGGACGCGAGACGGACCAGCCTGAAGAATTCCGAAAGGATCGGAATCGTGTTTGGTTACGCCTTTTGAACGTGCGGTTAGGTTTTAGTTGAGGGAGAGAGGTACTCTTCCCCCCAGTGTCATTGGATATCATTGTGTCCAACTTTTCACCGAAAAGTCGCCCACCGAGGCACGGGAGGTGTGTTAGGGACTTTTTCGAGGCCGCATCCACTTTCCATTCCCGTAGCCAAAGGATACGCCGGATTGTGATGGCGTTTGATGCTATTCCCGCTACACCTCTTGCGGAATCCAGAGCTGCATGAAGCATTTAATCTGCTACCACTGCTATTTGAACCGCTTGGTCCGACAGCTCAGGATTGGAAGCTTGGAGGCCATCCTGCAAATTTTTGGCCCAAGCCAGAATGGCTTTGGCCGCCCAGACTGAAGCAAACGCGGGAGCCAGGGAGGCCCCTGCTGCTTCGAAAATTGAACGAGCCATGCGTTCTACCTGCCGGTCTGCTGCGTCTCTAAGGGTTGAGCTATCTGGCAGTGACAGGAGGGTCTGTGCTGCTATCCTAGAGACTGGAGGGTCCACTTCGGGCGGATCTGTCCACTCCTTGGTGTCCTTCTGTGGGAAAGGGTACCTTGCCTCCAAATATTTGCGATTGGTGAATTTCTTCTCGGGCTGCAAAAACTGCTTAGTAAGTATCGCCTGAAATTCCGGGTGATTAGAGAAGACCTTATGCGGTTTCAGAACACGTTCAAAGCAAATCTTGTGTTCTGGGGCTTCCGGGGGTGGATCAGAAATGTCCAGCACCCGAAGGATGGAAGAGATAATGTCCTCAACTAGCGCTGCATTGCTAGGGGTACCGGGGACCAGAGACCTCTCCATTTCGTTGTCTGAGTCGGAGTCACAGATGCCTTCCGAATCCTGCGTATCGCTGAGGCGTTCACTGGTGGGCGAACTGGGGCGGAGGTCTCCTGTGGTCGGGGATCGCTGTGGAGATCTGCGTTGTCTGTCCCTAGTAGGGGACGGTCTAGGTGACCTGGAACTACGGTGTCTCTCCCTAGAGGGGGATGACCGTGTGCTATGGGATGACGCAGATGAACGCGACCTGTGGGTCCGCTTACGTCTGGGAGAGCCAGAAACGGCCTGTCCCTGAGTGGAGCTAGCCCTTTGCTGGGTAACGCTCATAGCCGAGACATGACCCTGCAGAGCCTGGAGTAATGTGGAGGTCAGGTTATCTATGGACTGCGTCATAGACTGCAACATTTGAGTAGCCCATTCCGGCGTGGTAGCTGACGCTGAAGCATTGGTAGGAGCCTTTTGGGGTTCTGACCCAGTATTTTGGATACAATCCCGGCAGTGCAGGTACGTGCTGCCACTGGGTAGAGTGGTTTTACAGGCTGTGCAGAATGCATAAAAGCAGTCCTGCCTGGTTCTCTTGTACCTTGAGCCCGGCATAGTGCACAAGGGCTGGCTATGCAGAGGGCCCTACAGGGGTGGCTATGCCGAGTAAGAAAACCCAGCTGTGATCTTACCCCACCAGTGTGCCCCTAGGTCCAGCGCCATAGATTCACAGTCCTGTGCCCCCCGGAGACTGGTTGACATGCTGCTGATGTCACAATGCCTTCTCCTGCAGCAATTCTGACCCAGAAATGGCCGCTGAGAGGACGAGGAGGAAGGGGGGCGGAGAGCTGAAAAGGGCGCGCAGAGCTATGTAAAAACGCGCCCTTTCTGTCTCGATCCGCCCCTTCTATGACACTGTAAGGTGTCATATTTGTCATCCAGGGGCGGGGAGGAGGCGGCGGCTTTAGCTAGGCCGAAGCCGCGGTCTAAATTTGAAGTTTGATGCCCAGAAGGGCTCCAGGCCGGCGCGGATGTCCGGGAGGGGGTCGGATCTGAACCAGACCCCCCCCCCCCCCCGAATCTAAAGGCAGGATAGTGGAGGGGCTAGTAACAGGAGCGGGGCCCTGTGAGGGGTCCCCCTGAAGCGCTATGGAGCTGGCGCTGCCGCAGAGACAGGGGCACAGGAGCCCTGTGTCTGTGTGTGCTATGCCTGGGTGCACTCTCCCCCGACCCCTACAGGAGCCCGCAGCTGAGCTGGAGGTCCCTGGGCTTGGAGCCGCAGAATGCTGCCTTGTACAGGTGTGGCGCCCCTGAGGCTCAGTCGCCACAGAGGTACTGCACCTCCTCCTGAGCTGTGGTGCCCCACCATCCAGGTAATTTGGAGGCTCCTGACCATGCTCCAACACTCGCATCCCACACATCACAGTAGTTCAGCAAAGCCACATTGCGGCTCCTTGCTTAGAGAGTAGCAGAGCACCTTTGGTGGCTCCCTGCTTGGAACACGAAACGTGCTGGGAGGCGGGTGGAGTTTAGAATACATAAAAGAGCGGGAAGGTTTAGGAATACAGGTCAGTCTGGGAGAGGAAGCCACTCAGAGAGGAGTGAGGAAAGAAGATCCCTGAGAGAGGGATGGAGGAAGGAGGTGCTGCAGCAGACCTGAGTGACCTAAGTCTGCAGGCACGGGAAAGGAAAGAAGGAGTTTCACTCCACTGAAACTGCCCTAACTAAGGTCACCAATGACCTACTAGCCGCCAAGGACAAGCGACACTACTCTGTCCTCCTCCTCCTGGACCTGTCCTCTGCCTTTGACACAGTGGACCATTCCCTATTACTACAGACCCTCTCATCTCTTGGTAACACAGACTTGGCCCTATCTTAGATTGTGTCATACCTAGCAGACCGGACATTCAGCGTCTCCTATTCGCACACCACCTCCTCACCGCGCCCCCTATCCGTCGGAGTCCCGCAAGGTTCAGTCCTAGGGCCCCTGCTCTTCTCCGTTTACACCTTCGGCCTCGGACAGCTCATAGAATCTCATGACTTTCAGTATCATCTCTATGCTGATGACACACAGATCTACATCTCTGGACCAGATATCACCTCCCTACTAAACAGAATCCCTCAATGTCTGTCTGCTATTTCATCCTTCTTCTCCGCTAGATTTCTAAAACTTAATATGGACAAAACAGAATTAATCATCTTTCGCCCATCTCACGTGACCCCCCCCAACAGACCTATCCATTAAAGTAAACGGCTGCCAACTCTCTCCAGTCCCACAAGCTCGCTGCCTCTGGGTTATCCTTGACACTGATCTCTCTTTCAAACCACATATCCAAGCCCTTTCCGCTTCCTGCCGACTTCAACTCAAAGATATTTCACGGATCCGTACATTCCTCAACCAAGAATCTGCAAAAACCCTAATCCATGCCCTCATCATCTCCCGCCTTGACTACTGCAACCTCCTGCTCTGTGGCCTCCCCTCCAACACTCTCGCACCCCTCCAATCTATTCTTAACTCTGCTGCCTGACTAATCCACCTGTCCCCCCCGCTATTCCTCGGCCTCTCCCCTCTGTCAATCCCTGCACTGGCTCCCCATTACCCAAAGACTCCAGTTCAAAACCCTAACCATGACATACAAAGCCATCCACAACCTGAGTCCTCTGTACATCTGTGACCTAGTCTGCCGGTACTTACCTGCACGAAACCTCCGATCCTCACAAGATCTCCTTCTGTTCTCCCCTCTTATCTCCTCTTCTCACAATCGCATACAAGATTTCTCCCACGCATCCCCTCTACTCTGGAACTCTCTACCACAACATATCAGACTCTCGCCTACCATGGAAACCTTCAAAAAGAACTTGAAGACCTACCTCTTCCGACAAGCCTACAACTTGCAGTAACCACGATCCACCAAACCGCTGCACGACCAGCTCTACCCTCGCCTACTGTATCCTCACCCATCCCGTTGTAGATTGTGAGCCCTCGCGGGCAGGGTCCTCTCTCATCCTGTACCAGTCGTGACTTGTATTGTTTAAGATTACTGTACTTGTATGTATACCCCTCCTCACATGTAAAGCGCCATGAAATAAATGGCGCTATAATAATAAATAATAATAATAATAGTGAGCCGGGATTCAGGAGTAAGGAGTCCCCGAAGCAGGCTACAGCTGTCTACCGTACAAGTAGAGTTCTTGGGAACATCTGTCAGGAGGCACTCCAGTGTAACTCAGTACTGGGAGTACTTCACACTTAAAGGCGCTATAGAGGAGACGTTCAGAAAGGCACATGTTGGCGGAGTGTTGGAAGGGAGCATTTCATCTTGCCTGGAGGTTGACTGAGTCCCTGACCCGGAGGACATGGCGCGAAGGCAGGCACCTGTGTGTACTACAGACTGTGAGTAAAGCTTTGGAACTACAAGCCCTGGTGTCCTCCATTCATTCTCGCGTCAAAACACCCAGCACCACTACATCTGGGTACCAGCTTCTACACCGCTTGTGCCTCTCCTCTAATTCCACATCTACACTGCCCTGGGACTACAGCTCCACCTGTGGGGAGCTTCACCATCTTGGCTGCAACACACCATCAGTCCCAGAGGCTCTGCATGCAGTGTCGGCCTAACACCTCACTTGCCGAACACCACAGGTGGCGTCACGAACTATTCCATTAACTATAAACCACCATTAAAATTCCCCCCATTAATTGGGCGCCCAGGGCCACGGTCCGGGTCACCGCTGCTGTGACACATCCCGCTGACACCGGCCCGGTACCGAGTACCCCACGGCTCTGGGAAGGCGACCCACAGGCCCTACCTGAGGGGTCTCAACCTAATGCCTCCAGAGGGGGATTAGGGAGGGTGCTGCTGTCACCATCAGGGGGCTTCATCCTTGCCTCGACCTCAACCAAGAACCCAAGGGAATTGGGGAAGGAGGGGGGTCTCGACTTCGAACCAGTACCCGAGGGACTGGGGAAGGAGCGACATGGGGAATAGCCACCTCAACTTCAACCGGGCAGCCTATAACAGGGGCCGAGGAAGGAGCCATGCCGGAGGTCTCCCAGGAGACCCACTTTTCTTCATCTGTAGTCCGTCAGGAAAAAAACGGAAAAAAAAATAAAAAAAATCGAAAATATCTTTAGGTGTGCCTCCCATGCGACACTAAGCAAAAACTGGAGAAGGCTGACGCAGTCCGGGGGTGTATACTGCAGAGGAGGAGCCATAGTTAATCTTTTTCAGATTATGCATAGTGTCGCCTCCTAGTGGACAGCAGCATAACACCCATGGTTCTGTGTCCCCCAATGAGGCGACAGAGTAAGGATGAATACACAAGTGCTAGTGTACAAAAGAAGAAACAATATACGAAAAATAATGTACTGTAGATATACTGGAAACCAGAAGCAACAAGTTCCTCATCCAAGAATACATACTGCAATGAATATTAGACAGGCAGAAGTAGGCGAATGAGTGTGCAATACATTACAATAGAAGATCCTGAAGAATTATGATAAAAGGAAAATAGGAAAGGCAGTGAATGATTCCCACGTGTTTCGCTATTCACAGTGTCATCTGGGGTAATGGTGACACACAGTGCGGAATACAAAAAAGTACTCACATGTTCCAATAGGTTTAATTTGGGGGTGGGACTGAATATAGCAAGATAGTAGAAGCTAGTCAGTGCCTGGAAGTGCATGAACAGCTGCACATGGGGCATACCAGGAAATAAATGTGCTCGCCTATAAGTATCAGCAGTTGCGTCAAGCCTCTGTGCCAGTGCAAGACCCTGCACCCCACACAAAGATGGAAACATTGCCAAGCGCAGGCACACACAATATGGCAGTATGGCAAATGCACGAGCGTAACTGCTGATCAGAGGTGGATAGAATGGGAGAAACGTATGTGCCTGTAATAGTGGGGACTTCAGACTGTGCTGCTTCCATGATTACAAGATAATGCAAAGGAAGCGCTCCTGCACATGTCCCATCTGATTGGTGACAGGGGTCTACTCACCAGGTGAGGACGGATTCCCTGTATGGGATGAACACCTTCTTCTTCATCTGAGAGTTTTCCGATAGCGCAGAGATCACTTTTCCCAGGGTCAACAAGGACTTGTTGATGCTGACGCCTTCCTGTAGGTATTGGGGAGACATTAATCATGCGACATACAACGTTATACATTGTCCATTACGGTGTGCTTCTTTGGGGTCTCACCTTCAGGCGCTCTCCGCTGGTCTTCGCTGAAGTGCATCGTTCACTGCCTGCCAGATCCACAAGGTTGATCCTGCTGGTCACCCGGTGATCATGCTCTTCCCCATCCACCATCTCTCTCTGCAAGGAAATCAAAAACATAAAGGAATGCATATAATAACAGAAAGGATACATGTATTTGTAACCATCAGTTGTGTAAGATGGAAGGACATCCTGTATCTGCCACAGATAGAGAAAACAGGGAGACTTCATTACATATGTGGCGGCAAATAATAGATCAAGACAGGAAGCTAAAGAAATCTATATTGTTATTACATTCTCGGAGGAAAATTTTACGCTTTGGAAATCTCCATTACCCCAAATGTGGAATCCTAGCATTTGTGGTCAGACATGTAATAAAGCTTTATGGGCCTCTGTGGAGTACCTGTCATTTTCATCTCTTTTTTTAACATCAATAGTAAATAAGAAATTTTTTACTATATTTTATTAGAGAAATCTTCTTCTTTCTTCTCCTGAATTTATCAGTCATTTTCAAATTTAATCAGTTCAGCGGTAAAAATCTGTCTTCAGTGAAAACAGATTTTTCCGATAGGAGATGGCTGTTGGTGCTCATAAAATTCCATGGAATATAGAACATGAAGAAGAATGTCTGTTTGCCTCTAGCTCCTCTCCACCTTTCTCCTCTCCATAGAATGTTACGGGCACGAATTGTAATCTCCTGTCTAAGTGATGTGAAAGTCTATCGTCACTGAATACAGATTTTTCTTATGAACGGAGATTGAAAGATCAGTCAAGGAGGAGGAAGAAGCAGATTTCTCTAAGACATACGGTATTACAAAGTCTCTTATTTTTAGGTGTACTATTGATTTCTGAAATAAAAATTAAAAACGACGGTTACTGTTTAAAACCTTTATGATTAAAACGGTTTCTAGATAAATGCTCGTTTATGCAGAATGAATATCAAGATACACTTTTCCTCCAATAGTTACATTAAACTTACAATTTACGTTCCCCCCCTCTTCAAATTTTACCTCCTTTGCTAATAATAATTATAATGTTTTCCTACATACTCCTGATAAAATATAACATGAAGCTATTCCATGGATACACTGGTGTTATACTCAATTTTTTTGCTGTAACCTCCCCACAATCTAAACATTTTGTCTAATTTACCTGTGTCTAAAGGTACTGTCACACTAAGAGATATCGCTAGCAATATCGCTATAACTTGTGACGTTATAGCGATATTGCTAGTGATATCGCTGTGTGTGATACTTACCTACAACCCGCGCCCCCGCTAGTTATCGCTGATCGCACGAGAACCGGCTGGACTGTTTCTCTTCGTCAGCTTCCTGCGGGGCTTCCTGCTGTGATGACGAGCGACGTGTGGAGCCGGGCAGGAGGACGCAGGATCGCCTGGTGTGACAGGTAAGTAGCGACCCCCGTCCCCAGCGATGTTGCTGGTGAGATCTGCCTGTGTGGCAGCTCACTAGCGACCACTTAGCGATGTACCAGCGATCCTGACCGCGTCATATCGCTGGTCGGGATCGCTGGTACATCGCTAAGTGTGACAGTACCTTTAGGCTGGTTTCACATTAGCGCTTTTAAGAGCAGCGCATCGTGCGCGTCCATGCGCATGCGTCATGCGCCCAGGCTATGTTTAACATGGGGGCGCATAGTCTAGCGCAGACCTGGGCAAGGGGTGGCCCCTGGGCCGCATCCGGCCCGCCCACTGCCTGTGACCGACCCGCGGAGGGGTCCGGGACTTCTCCGGTTCCTGCTTTACTCATGAATCATTCATGAGGAAAGCAGGAAGCAGAGGAGTCCCAGCAGACGCGGCGGTGAGCGGAGCGGACCCCGACCTCCTGAGAGCGGCGCAGAAACACTGCCTCCAGCGCACCGCCCACACACCAGACCTGTGGCGCTGACTGGTCGAGGCTGGAGGGGGGCGTGGTCTGTGAGAGGGCTGCGTAGATGCCGTTGGTGGCGTCTGCTTGCAGCAGTATACATCACACCACGCCTCCAACTCTGTGATAAAACGCGTGGGCATGGAGGCGTGGTGTGATCTATACTGCTGAAAGCAGACCAGTGACACTGTGGTGCAACGTAACGCTAGCATCAATTACTTTAGACTGGGTCTGGACTGGGTGATTGGGTTTGGACTGGGTGTTTACGTCAGGCCAGGGTCTGGGACTCTGGGTAGAGTGGTCAGCGCCTAATAAAGCCCCTTGTTTATGAAAAGATAGCATATGTATACTATATATTATATACATATATAGTATTGGGTACAAGTGAGTTAATTATATTAGTCCGGCCCTCTGACACCATCCCAATTTCTAATGCGGCCCCATGGCAAAATTAATTGCCCACCCCTGGTCTAGCGTTTGCACGCGTTCGTATGCGTTTTCGTGAGCATGCTTTTTTTTTGTAGTGTGCGCTTAGGCGCGCCGGACGCAACCTGTTGCATTTTTGGTCCGTCCAACCTGTGTCAAAAAAACGCATGTGCACACTTGCGCACGGAATGTGACAAAATAACACATTAGTCTATGGGAACGCAGGCGTGCGCATGCACGTTTAAAATCGCATGCATTTTAAGAGTTAACATGGCTAGAAACTGGTTCAAATGCATGCGCCTAAAAAATGCAAACGCATGCAAAACGCATGATGCGTTTTTTGCATGCGTTTCTATTGCACACGAAGCGCAGCGCTAAAAAACTCTAATGTGAAAGTAGCCTAAGTAATTATTACTGGGAATCCATCATTTTACTTTGCTAAAGGGGTACTCTGGGGAGATAAAAATGTTAGTACTGTCAAGGTCATATAACTGCACTGGACATCTCATCTTTATAGTGTATGATGGCAGGGACAGTACAAAATTTATCTTCCCGGAGTATCCCTTTAAGAACAAGCAGATCTATATAAAGATCTAAGTAAGAAAAATAATAACATCTCCCCTCCCTTACCATTAGACAACTTCTGTACATGGAAGATAAAGGCCAAAAACTGAAAAGGTGAGTGTAGAACAGATTAAAATTGGTGGCTGAGGGTAAAAATGTTAGGTTTTGGGGTAACGTACATTTTGCGACACAGGAATATACTAACCCTGAACAACTGACGCACATGTAAACTGCATGATGGATTTATTAAAGAGGCATGCAAGGGTTTGTGGTTTTCCTTTTCGGGGGCAGGGATGGGCTTTCTTTTTCATACAGTATATAACTTTGATCATATGGTAACAACTGTGATCTCATGGTAAAAGGTCACTGTAATCAGTCCCTGCACTAGAATGCAGAAGCAGGATAACACAATATATACACGTATGACAGCCCGATCCTTTGGATGTCTCTGCATGCAGGGCAGTAAAGTGCCATTAAGAGAAGCATATAAATTAAAAGGGGTTGTCCATCTGTGGGGATTTTTTTTTTTTTTTTATAAATTAAAGGAGCTGTCCAGTCTGATAATAAAAGTCTGACAATTTACTCTATGTGACTGCACATTTCTTAATCCTTACAGTGCACACACTGCACACTGTCAGGTTTCTCCAGTATTGCATGTCAAATTCGGCATGCATTAGCGATGCGCTGTTACCTTGTGATGCACCTTCGAACACGGTCTACCGTGTTTTCGGGTGCGTTGGGTCTAACGCACAGTGAACGGACATGTTCGCTGTGCATAGACCTCCATTGCTAACTCATTCCAACACAAGGGTACCTTCCGTTAGCGCATGCGTTAGCGTGAATGACGAAAATAGTCAATTCTGCCCATCAGCGTTAGCGCATCTGTTTAACGCATCCGTTAAACGGAATGGGAACCTAACCTAAGTATGTACTTTGTATACTTCCAGCCACATTTTAATTGGATCTCATTAAATTCACTTGTGTTGAGTGAGTCCGACTAGTCAGAATATTGCAGAAGTTTGCAAATTGTATACTTGTAGTTATATGACCACCGGCTCTTGCCAGGAATACTAGTGCATTCAGACAATGTGCAGTGCACGTGCTGCAGGATTCCTAAACCTGCGGTCACATAGAGTGACTGCAGTCCTTAATCAGAAGACTGAACTATCCACTTTGTTTTCCTGCAAAGTCATCTTTGATGTGGTCTGTGCTTGTAAATTAGATGAAAAGAGCTCAGAAAAGGCAGATTAAAGAGGTACAAACTCCCCATCACACCGTCATAGAGGGCTGACGGATGGATTCTTAGTTAAGGGAACCTGTCAACAGGTTTCCCTCTACGGCCGCCACCTTTACCACTTCTTTTATAGAACACTAGAAACCTGCATATAAGCCCCCAACCCATCAAAATTCCTTTTATAATCCCTCCTATGACACAGTCCGGTCCAATGGGCGTTGGTGATCTTGCTTGGCGCCTCCTCTCTCTCCACAATGGCCATTGTCTTCTCTGCTTCACGTGGATGAGATGCCTACATCATCCACACAGCGCCCCTTACTTCGCTCCTGCGCAGGGCGTACTTCATTCTGCTATAAGTCATCAGCACTTTTGTCCTCTCCCGGCACATACCCATGCTCTGCCATCAGAAGGGCAGAGTGAAGTACGCACAGAAGTGAGATGGGGGTCCTGTATGGATGATTTAGGACGCATCATTCATATGAAGCAGGGGCTGGGAAAACTTGGCGGCTGCGCTGGTGTTTAATGAATGCTGTGTGAACACAGACTTATACAGCCTTTCTAACATGGATTTTCAAAGTAAATACAACAGTCTCATAAGGTGAAAAGGTGCTTGTCAAGTTAGATGTCTTTACCTTGGTCTGGGTCATAATGAGAGTAAACACAGAGTGAGATCTGGAACTTTTATCATTCATCCCGGTTGCAGCAGTCGCCCTCTGCTTATTTCCCAGCTCCAGCCAACTCTGAAACATGGAGTAAAAATTACATAGTTAAAATGAACAACAATGAATTAGAAATAAACACCTAAACACCAACTTCATGAACAAGATTGACGAGCAAAGACAAAATAGAAAGGGGATTTTGGTAAATCATCCATGTAAATTAGGATTAACTGATCCCAGAGGACAAACAAACTGTCTTCTGAACAAGGCAGGGAACGAAGCATGGACATCCGCTATGGGGGAGTGAGCAGCAGGTAGAGCTGCAACTCCGGGGTAAGGTCGGCAATACTGCAGTCACCATGATGGCTCATGTAAGTGACAGCAGAGGCATCACCAGAGTAGATGTCAATAAATGGCCTTAAATAGGGAAGTCTAACAAAAAGAAGACAAGTAAACGAGGGCTTTTGGAAAGAGAATGGTCAGAGAAAAGAGCCCCAAATAGGGACATGATGTACTGTTAGGGGAGAAGAGGAAAATGGTCCACGTGGGCGGAGACTAGACTAGCATGACAAAGTGGACAATTGTGAGACAGCATAAGGGATGCCCCCTAAGAGAAAGGACCCTAGGAAGACGCTATACAGAAAGGCATTGGCTTCTCTAATATGGCCGTGTTGTGCACCTTTGTACGGATTTGAAAAGCAGTTTCCAGGCAGAAGGGAAGTCTGAAGAATCACTAATGAGCTGGATATATTGGATTAAGGACGTCAGATCTCCATAGTAGAAGGAATACATAGCATTTTCTTTCAAAAATATCCTTTAAAATACTTTCTTAAAAGGGAAGATATCACAAAATAATTTTTGTTTAGATCAATTTTTTGTGTTACAAGCATTAAAAACTATAATATACAGTACTAGCTGAAGAGCCCGGGGCTGCCCGGGCATAGTAACTAACTGTGGTTAGTTATAACAAATTAGAATTATCCTCCATCCCATAGTCCCGTGCCCATATACCCATAATACATATCCTCCATCCCATAGTCCCGTGCCCATATACCCATCACACATTCTCCATCCCATAGTCCCGTGCCCATATACCCATCATACATATACTCCATCCCATAGTCGGGTGCCCATATACCCATCATACATATCCACCATCCCATAGGCTCGTGCCCATATACCCATCATACATATCCTCCATCCCATAGTCCAGTGCCCATATACCGGTCATACATATCCACCATCCCATAGGCTCGTGCCCATATACTCATCATACATATCCTCCATCCCATAGTCGGGTGCCCATATACCCGTCATACATATCCATCCCATAGTCGGGTGCCCATATACCCATCATACACATCCTCCATCCCATAGTCCAGTGCCCATATACCTATCACACATCCTCCATCCCATAGTCCCGTGCCCATATACCCATAATACATATCCTCCATCCCATAGTCCCGTGCCCATATACCCATCACACATTCTCCATCCCATAGTCCCGTGCCCATATACCCATCATACATATACTCCATCCCATAGTCGGGTGCCCATATACCCATCATACATATCCACCATCCCATAGGCTCGTGCCCATATACCCATCATACATATCCTCCATCCCATAGTCCAGTGCCCATATACCGGTCATACATATCCACCATCCCATAGGCTCGTGCCCATATACTCATCATACATATCCTCCATCCCATAGTCGGGTGCCCATATACCCATCATACACATCCATCCCATAGTCGGGTGCCCATATACCCATCATACACATCCTCCATCCCATAGTCCAGTGCCCATATACCGGTCATACATATCCACCATCCCATAGGCTCGTGCCCATATACTCATCATACATATCCTCCATCCCATAGTCGGGTGTCCATATACCCATCATACATATCCTCCATCCCATAGTCGGGTGCCCATATACCCATCATACATATCCTCCATCCCATAGTCCAGTGCCCATATACCTATCACACATCCTCCATCCCATAGTCCCGTGCCCATATACCCATCATACATATCCTCCATCCCATAGTCCCGTGCCCATATACCCATCATACATATCCTCCATCCCATAGTCCCATGCCCATATACCCATCATACATATCCGCCATCCCATAGTCCAGTGCCCATATACCCATCACACATCCTCCATCCCATAGTCAACCATTATGACATCAAAATGAGCGGCGGGGCTTGCAACCTATGATGAATCAGTGTCGCCATGGCAACCATTGTGACATCATAATGAGGGGCGGGGTTTGATGCGCGCACACTTTTTAACCATTATGTAGATAGGGGCAAAATTGTTTGGTGAATTGGAACACGCGGGGTTAAAATTTCGCCTCACAACATAGCTTAGGACACTCTCGGGGTCCAGACGTGTGACTGTGCCAAATTTTCTGGCTGTAGCTGCGACGGTGCGGATGCCTATCCCAGACATACACACACACATACACACAGTTGAGCTTTATATATTAGATATCTGTATTAAAATGAAAAAAAAATAGAAATCTTGCAATGTTAATATTGGCCACTGGAACTTTATTAGACTAACTTACTAATGTTTCAGGAAATAACACGTGTACATAGCCACAATGAACAGATTCAACCCTATCTTTTGTATTGTCCAATGAGCCTGAATAAAGTTCATTGTGAAGGGAGGAGGAGCAGGGTCAGCTGTGACATCTCCTATTGTGTTATCAGCTGTGTACACAGGTGTTACCTGTCATTGCAATCCTGCCTCCAATGATAACGAGCTTGATGAAAACGCTTCCTGAAAAGACCCAGAGAAATGTCTAAAATAGCCACAATGACCAGAGTGAAAATTCCAGATTGTGAGATTTTAAAAAATGTATTAAAAAAAACATTTAAATCCAAAAACCTGATTAAAACAATCCGTCAAAGCTTTACTTTACCAAATTAAACACACAATTAATCACAAATTAATCAAATTAATGAAAACTAATCACACAAAAAAGCTGAGACAAATGGCGCAGAGCTCAAGGCCCTACAATGAAGGGTCAGAAGTCTCATAAAATCCTCTTAAAAAAAAAAAAAAAAAAAAGAGCCTACTAACAACCCAAGTGATGGCTTGCTGTAGTGGCGGATCCTATGACACCTTCTAAGAAGGATGAAGATGTGAGTGCCAAAAAATGGGGGCAACAAAGTGCCTAAAAAGACTGGAATCAAAAAATCTAATTTTTTACGAAGGAACAGAGTTTCCCTGTCTTATTCTACGGCGAATGGGAGCTTGTGTAACCTGTGTGCTAAAATATAACTTTATTACGTTTTGGGACAAATAGTCAAGAAATTGCAAAGAGACGACTCTTTAACCTCATTCACACATCCACTTTTATTGTGCACACCAGAAGTTTAGATTCTAGGGAGCTAGTCCAATATCCTACTTTTGTCTGATTTGCAAATTAAAGGGAACCTGTCACCTCATTTTTCAGCTATAAGCTGCGGCCACAGCCTAACGGGGCTTATCTACAGCATTCTAGAATGCTGTAGATAAGCCCCCGATCTAACTTGAAAGATAAGAAAAACAAGTTTCATTATACTCACTCGGGGACGGTCCGGTCGGATGGTTGTCACAGGTCCGGGTCCGGCACCTCCCATCTTCATCCGATGTCATCATCTTCCTTGCTTCGTGTTGTGGCTCCTGCGCAGGCGTACTGATCTGCCCAGGCGCTCAGCCTCTCTGACCTTTCCCGGCGCCTGCGCACTGCAGTACTTGGCTCTGCCTTCAACAGGGCAAATCAGTATGCCTGCACAGGAGCGCGGAACGAAGCAAGGAGGATGTAGACATCGCATGAAGATGGGAGGCGCCGGACCCGAAAATGCGACGCCCATCAGACAGCGCGAAATGGCCATCGTCAATAGCACACTGCATCTCCCATTCTCCCTGTGGACAAGCTGTGAACTGCTTGTTTAATAAAGAATGGACTTTTAGGGTCACATTTCACATAGCGACGCTCCAGCGATCCCGACAACGATACAACCTGGTAAGGATCGCTGGTGCGTCGCTAAATGGTCACTAGTAAGCTGCCAAACAGGCAGATCTATTCAACGACACAGCAACGATCCGGCGATCCGTATAACGACCTCAGCGGTCATTGGGACCTTGTCACACAGCAGCTATTCTGACGACTTACGCCTGCGTCCCTGAGTTCTGCGTCGCCAACGAGGTCACTCGTCGGAGTCAAACACAGCGATGCATGCTGGCCAGCGGGACGCCAACGATCAAAAAATGGCCCAGGATATTCGAGCACGATCAGCAGGGGGGCCAGTCACCGCTATGTGTCACACATAGCGAGATCGCTGGCGAGATCACTGTTGCGTCACAAAACCTGTGACGTTTCAGCGATCTCGCTAACAATCTCGTTAGGTGAGACGGGGCCTTTAGACTGGTGAGTGCTACCTTATCTTCTCTTTGCATCACTATTGCCTTTTATTTATTTAATGCAGGGTATTTGCTTCTTTTGTTCTTATCTTGGGTTTTGTCTGTTTAGTGGCCAGTGTGAACATGCACATCAACTTATATTCCAGTTCATCTCTTTAGGTTTTTGTTTATGTGCAATGTTGGGTAGCTATGGGGTGAAATTAGCACAATCCTTATGATTCCTCTAGGACAGGGGTGGGGAACCTCAGGCCCCTGGGCCATTTACGGCCCTCGATGACATTTTATCAGGCCCCCGAGCAGATTCTCAGGGACAGCAGTGCTTGGGCATGGAGCTGTATTTTGATTGCCACCAGCTCATTAATTTCTTCTTGCTCTGTGAGCATACACACGCAGTATTCACTGCTGAACACTGAAGCGCATGCAATGAAAGATTACGTCCTGACACCAGTGCCAGAGCCAGGATGTACTTTGTGGACGGAGTTTGTACGGCCTCCGAAGGATGGTATAAATATCCAAAAGGCCCTTGGAAGAAAACAGATTCCCCACCCCTGCTCTAGGAGGTCCAGACGCAGAACAGTGGGAAGGCTGGATGTCTCACCTGAATGTCCTGAAAAGAAGATACAACGTTTCTGAAAAAAGAAAAAGGTAAAGTCAGTATCTGATCTGAATAAAATAAGGGATACTACACCCAGGACATTACAACTGCTCCTCCACGATCAAATGTTAACCCCTTCAAGACACATGACCCAACATTGTTGTTCTGAGTGTGAGCAGGGATCCCCTGTGACCAGGGGGTTGTCTGACCACGTGTCCCCTTGCTGGGGTATGTGGAGGCATGCCCTAGCTTCCGCCAGTATACTATAAGGCTAATAAACTCACATGCAGACACATGACAGGAAATAACTAAAAACAAAAATGAAACAACTCCACGGATTTAAACAAAAAATATACTGCCACCTTTTTTTCCCACTACAAAAAATAAACATTGTTTAGTAATTGTCCAGACATCTTTTCAGAAATCCCACGCACCATCACCACGTTTTGTGCGTGAGATTCAGCCCCAATACAATGCACAACCCATGGCCAGGGGAGGCACAGTTCCTAAAAGAAAAGCAAAATTGTTTTTCTAATTCTAGACAACCCCCTTAGGGGTGTTGCCCGGTCATGTTATATTGGTGACATATCCATACGATTGGTCAGCTACATGGCATCAGTGAGACTCTGACACCCGGCACCCCGTGATCAGCTGTTATAAGCTCCGGCAGCATAAAGTGCAGCTCCATCCACTGTGTAGTGGAGGCTGCGGAGTTCTGCAGAATGGTTCCTATTCAGTACCCAGCAGCGACCACTACACAATGAACGGAGCTGTGCTTAGCATGTCCATACACAGTGCTGACAGCCAGCAACCGACAGAGTTAGGAACAGATGATGGACGGACGGCCAGACAACTCTTTAAAGAGAATTCACAAAACATTAATATACACTATCTGGTAGTTACAACTGTAAAACAAAAAAATAATACTAGAACTTATTATAATCTGAGAAGATCCTGTATGCAGAATTGCTTTTTAGTGGTGCCACAAACAGAGCAAGGGGTTCATAAACAGACCTAAGTGCTACTACTTACGTGGACAGATCTTCCACGTACGGACCCAGCAGGGGGTGCTCTCGGACTCGGAGCTGTGAATTGAAGACACTGGTTAAAGTAAAATGTTATTTTTTATTTAGGGAATGTCACACAGTGATATGATCACATCTATATGTGGGGTTCACTTTCGGAGATCCTTTTCCTAAATACATTTTAACCCCTTCATCTGTCACGTCATCCCATTGGTGCCCCTGATGACATGACAGGGGCGCCGATGGTTAGGATTTGTGACGTGCCTCCGTCCAATGCGGGTTAAATGCCACTGCCAGTGACAGTGGGATTTAACTGGTTACCAGGTGCAGGCTGAGAGCCGCTCCACCCGCGGCTTTTAAAGGCACATGATGGCTGATTAAATGAGCCATCAAGTGCAGGGAAAGGTGTGGGCTCAGCGTCAGAGCCAGCGTCAAGGACAGGGACACGACCATTAGGCATTAGGTCGTGAAGAAGTTGCCGAGCAAATATTAGCAAACTTCCCAAATGCCAACAACATATAATACATGTTAATACAAATGTGTCTGTTCCCATGCTTCTATAGAACATATATCAAATCTCACATTCTAATGTCAGAATGAAGCAGAAATCCCAGGCTCAAGCCCCCATACACAATACACTAATGTCAGCCAAACCCACCGATTTCAAGGGGTCCAACTGTCTAATGTGCATGGCAGCCCTGAACAATTCATATGTGGGGAAGGACCCAACAGGTCCGATTCAGTACTGTCGATCCTTTCATTCTTCCAGAGCCGCCACTAGGTCTGGCTCTCACAGGAGCGCTGAGCAAAATGAGCGCTCCTATGTAAAGAAGACGCTACATGAACCATCGTTCAGCTAACGTTTATGGGGTGGGCTTTACGCTTTACGTGGGTGTGCCGCAGTATAAGGATTGGCTCCATTGCTATTCAGCATGTCTAACGCTCTGATTTTCAGTGTGAAATTGGACTGGCAGCATTTTTGGCAGTTGTGTGTTTTTATATAGGGGCTCCTAATATCTCCCCAGATTTTTTCTATTGCATGTAAACAGGTTTCTAGAAACCCAGTTCACATGTGTGAGATGCAGGTCTCGTCATGCAACCCACGCCTAAATCCTTGTCAAATCCACCACGTTTGAACAGACCCTTATTAGTCACAGAGCGAAGCTGCAGCAACGGATTTGTGTTATCTAAGAAAAGGTGTGCCAAGTATCCGAGTAGTGCTATGACCCACATACGTGCACACACTTTGTGGCCTTGTGGTTTTATGGGGGAGCAACGCCATGCAAACATTTTCATTCTTTACTGCTGGGGACACACGAGACAATTACTAAATCATACAGCCGACGATGAGATTAAAGATCTGCAGATGTACATTTGTGACATAGCTTGAAGAGTAGAGTTACAAAATAATAATGATAATGATCCAGGAAAGATACCTACTGGTTGTTTTTTCTGTCCGTTATCTGCCTTAAAAACCAAGAGGTCGTGTATCTTCTCATTGTACACTTCAAAGTAGCTCATCTCCAAATGGAAGGAGACCTGCTCACAATACACACATTAAAGGGTTATTCCCACAGTGGCAATGTTTTTAACGAAGCACAGTATCAGCATGACTATTGTTTGTATACAGTACAATCCCAACATGAGGTTTCTTTCTTGTGCTTTTATGTCATCTCTATCTGCCCCTCAATGTATTCCTCTGAATTGGTAGTACTAATCTTAACCGGTAAAAGTACATTTTCCAGCAGCACAGTGCTTCTCCCCAGTGCTGCAGGCCCCTTCCCCTGCTCTTCTGTCTGCTTTCTGATAGCGATAAATAGATCTCCATATGGGCAACTTATATTTCGAGAGATGAAGTGAATAGTGACCACTGAATATTGTAACGGTGATCCACTATTGTGACCCAACTTGATTATTATTTACTGACTGCACATTTCTTTGCTGGTTCCTGGGGATCTTTAGAACACGCTCATGGTCTCCACTGCATACATGGCAGAGATGAGCATAGAATAGCTGAGGTGAGCTACAACAAGGCCATCAAGCCAATGAGAGTGCAGGGAGAGCGACTGGAGGATGTGTTATTAGATAGGGTCATATGTGCATATGTTTTACATGAATTAGACACGATCTTCAGTGCAAATGTAGCTGGTATCAATGGGATCTTCAGCACAGCATAGCAGAACTGTGCTACAACCAGGCTGTCAGATGTGCTAATACACAGGGTGGAGCATGCTCAACTGACAGCATTACCAGTATGTGTTAAAGCATACATGGTTAATTCTGGCCATACAGAAATACAGACTACTTTATCATTTGGGGAATAACCTTTAAAATCCTTAAACTATATATCGATGTCATTGTCCTGCCTGATGTGACATCTGGCATGGAGAGACCCAACTGCACACAGGGCAGTACAAAGCATCTCTCTATACACAAAGTCAGATCCCTGTAGATACACATTATTAATTATTATTGGAAAACCTCGGCCACATCATCCAATAAAGTATTTTTGAGCTGACACACTAATACCAAAATAGGGAGAAAAAAATTCTAAAATTGAAGTGAAACAATGGTGACGCATAGAATAGTACAGCTGTTATACACCTTGCCATAATGTTAGTAAAGTGCTTAATATAAAATAAATGTCTGTACCTTCTGCTTTACAGCCTGAATCCGGGAAAATAGATGTTCACAAAACCTTGGTATGATTCCTAGTTCTTCACCAAAACCCATCATACTGCAAAAACAAAAAGTCATCAACCACAAAAAGTCCAGCACATTTCTAGTTCAAAATTCTTCTAGATAGGACTTGAAACGATGATGAATCAGCACTAAGAATACCTATGCCAATCACTGTTTATACAGTATAAGCAATAAACAGAAAGTGGGCATCCAGCCGCAGCTGTCACTGCCTCTCAATCACTTATACGTCAGATAGCGGGGACAGCAACGCCTATGCTGGTTGGGCACAGGGGGTCACATGACATAACTTCACACAAGCCCCGGAAGAGCCAGCGCCGGCACCGGAGGGGAGTATAGGTGTCTTTATTTTAACGAGGGAAAATATTCAGAGTGAGACAGGGTTGTCCAATTAGTGTACAACCCTTTAACCCCTTCACGACCTATGACTGTACTGGTACATAGTAGGTCATGACCCTGCATTACATGGGGGCTCCGGCTCAGAGCCCGCCTGTTTTCTGACACACGACAGCTGATCTGATCAGCTGACATGTGCCTCCAACAGGCCTCTCTGACCTTTACCAGCGCCTGTGCACTGAAGTACTTTCCTCTGCTCTCAACAGGGCAGATAAGCGCAACGGCGGGGTGCGATGGAGCAAGTAGGAGGGCGGCATCACAAGAAGATGGGAGGCACTGGACCAAGACCTGCGACACCCAACGGACCGGACCGCCCCCCCCCCCCCCCCCCGGGTGAGTATAATAAAACTTATTTTTCTTATCTTGCAGTTCAGACCGGGGGCTTATCTACAGCATTATAGAATGCTATAGATAAGCCCTGAAAGGCAGTGGCCGCATCTTATAGCGGCAAAACGAGGTGACAGGTTCCCTTTAACATTTAGTGAACATGGTAAAAAAAAGAAATATCAATTGTGTAATTGCACTTTTTTTTGCAATTTCATTCCTGTTTTACAGTACACGATATGATAAAACCAATGGTGCCATTCAAAAGTACAACTGATCCCGCAAAAAAAACAAACCCTCATATGGCCATATTGACTGAAGAAAAAAAAAAAAAGAAGTTATGACTCTGGGAAAAAGAGGAGCAAAAACAGAAAATATCAAGGTGGTGAAAGGGTTTAAAAAAAACAAAGGGGAAATCACATGTGAATGTACCCTAAGCTTTCAAATACAATTTGCAGAACCCCTGTATTCCGCAGCAGCACAATGATAAACCTGCCCCACAATGCACAGATCCTACATACGTATAGGACTTTCCAGATCCAGTCTGACCATAGGCGAACAAGCAGGTGTTGTATCCCAGCAGCGACCAGTCTAACAAGGGAGCAGCTAACTTCTCATACACCTTTTCTTGACTTGCATAATTGGGATCAGATTTTTCAAAAGATGAAAAGGAGAAATCATAGAGAAAGCTGTGGTTTTGCTTGGAGTCTGGATATTGTATGATGGTTTCCTGCCCATTCATGAAGACAACTTGGGCTGCCTTCTCATTCACTTCCCTGAAAGAGTAATCAACATATTAAAGTGGTGAAAAAATTACTTACATTAAACTCTTCCAGATGGCAGAGTAAACCGAACTTAAAGGGGTTGTCCACATATCCAAACCTATAACCTATCCACAGCATAAGTATATTGTAAGTTTGCCCACTGTCAAAGACATGAACAGTCTATAATTGTAAGGGTGGGTTAATTTTAACATTGAGAGATAGAATATCAAAAATAAAATCCAGAAAATCACATTATATAAATTATATAAATGTATTTGCATTTTGCAGTGAGAAATAAGTATTTGATCCCTTACCAACCATTAAGGAGTTCTGGCTCCTACAGACCAGTTAGGTGCTCCTAATCAACTTGTTACCTGCATTAAAGACAGCTGTCTTACATAGTCACCTTTCTAAAAGACTCCTGTGCATAGACTCAATTAATCAGTCAGACTCTAGCCTCTACAACATGGGCAAGACCAAAGAACTTTCTATGGATGTCATGGACAAGATCAAAGACCCGCACAAAGCTGGAATAAGCTACAAAGCCATACGTAGGACACTGGGTGAGAAGGAGACAACTGTTGGTGCAATAGTAAGAAAATCAAAGACATACACAATGACTGTCAATCCACATCGATCTGGGGCACCATGCAAAATCTCATCTCGTGGGGGTATCCTTGAATAATTAGGTAGGTCAAAGTTCAGCCTAAACCTACACTTCTTAATGATCTCAAGGCAGCTGGAACCACAGTCACCAAGAAAACCATTGGCAACACATTACGCCGTAAAGGTTTACAATCCTGCATTGCCAGCAAGGTCCCCCTGCTCAAGAAGACAAATGTGCAGGCCCGTCTAAAGTTTGCCAATTAACACCTGGATGATTCTGTGAGTTATTGGGAGAAGGTGCTGTAGTCAGATGAGACAAAAATTAAGGTCTTTGGCATTAACTCCTCTCGCTGTGTTTGGAGGCAGAAAAATGCTGCCTATCACCCAAAGAATATCATCCCCACTGTCAAGCATGGAGGTGTAAGCATTATGTTTTGGGGATGTTTCTCTGCTGAGGGCACATGACTACTTCACTGCATCAATGGGAGAATGGATGGAGCCATGTACCATAAAATCCTGAGTGACAACCTCCTTCCATTCGCCAGGACATTAACCCCTAAAACCCCAAGGGTGGTTTGCACGTTCATGACCGGGCCAATTTTTACAATTCTGACCACTGTCCCTTTATGAGGTAATAACTCTGAAACGCTTCCATGGATCCCGGTGATTCTGACAATGTTTTCTCGTGACATATTGTACTTCATGTTAGTGGTAAAATTTCATTAAAATAACTTGCGTTTATTTGTGAAAAAAAGGGAAATTTGGCGAAAATTTTGGAAATTTCGCAATTTTCCAACTTTGAATTTTTATGCCCTTAAATCACAGAGATATGGCACACAAAAAACTTTATAAGTAACATTTCCCACATGTTTACTTTACATCAGCACAATTTGGGAACCAAAATTTTTTTTTGTTAGGAAGTTATAAGGGTTAAAAGTTGACCAGCGATTTCTCATTTTTACAACACCATTTTATTTTTACGGACCACATCACATCTGAAGTCACTGAGGGGTCTATAAGATAGAAAATACCCAAAAGTGACACCATTCTAAAGACTGCACCCCTCAAGGTGCTCAAAACCACATTCAAAAAGTTTATTAACCCTTCAGGTGCTTCACAGGAATTTTTTGAATGTTTAAAAAAAAAATGAACATTTAACTGTTTTTCACAAAAAAATTACTTCAGGTCCAATTTTTTTTATTTTACCAAGGGTAAAATTGGAGAAATTGGACTGCAAAAGTTATTGTGCAGTTTGTCCTGAGTACGCTGATACCTAATATGTGGGGGGGAACCACTGTTTGGGCGCCTGGCAGGGCTCAGAAGGGAAGGAGCGCCGTTTGACTTTTTCAATGCAAAATTGTCTGGAATTCAGATCGGACGCCATGTCACGTTTGGCGAGCCCCTGATGTGCCTAAACAGTGGAAACCCCCCCACAAGGGACCCCATTTTGGAAACTAGACCCCCCCCAAGGAACTTATCTAGATATGTGGTGAGAACTTTGAACCCACAAGGGCTTCACAGAAGTTTATAGCGTACAGCGGTACAATAAAAAATAATATTATTTCCACAAAAATGATCTTTTCACCCCCAATTTTTATTTTCCCAAGGGTAACAGGACCCTAAAAGTTATTGTGCAATTTGTCCTGAGTACGCTGATACCCCATATGTGGGGGTAAACCACTATTTGGGCGCATGGCAGAGCTCGGAAGGGAAGCAGCGCCATTTGACTTTTTTGGCTGGAATTGAGATGGGACACCATGTCGCGTTTGGAAAGCCCCTGATGTACCAAAACAGTGGAAACCCCCCACAAATGACACCATTTTGGAAACTAGACCCCCCAACTTATCTAGATGTGTGGTGAGAACTTTGAACCCCCAAGGGCTTCACAGAAGTTTATAACGCCCGGGCGTGAAAATAAAAAAATAATATTTTTTCCACAAATATGATCTTTTAGTCCCCAATTTTTTTATTTTCCCAAGGGTAACAGGAGAAATTGGACCCCAAAAGTTGTTGTCCAATTTGTCCCGAGTACGCTGACACCCCATATGTGGGAGAAAACTACTGTATGGGCACACGTCGGGGCTCGGAAGGGAAGTAGTGACGTTTTGGAATGCAGACTTTGATGGAATGGTCTGCGGGTGTCATGTTGCCTTTGGAGAGCCCCTGATGTACCTAAACAGTGGAAACCCCCCACAAGTGACCCCATTTTGGAAACTAGGCCCCCTAAGGAACTTATCTAGATGTGTGGTGAGCACTTTGAACCCCCAAGTGCTTCACAGAAGTTTATAACTCCCGGGCGTGAAAATAAAAAAAAATCATATTTTTTTCAACAAAAAATGATATTTTTGCCCCCAATTTTTTATTTTCCTAAGAGTAACAGGAGAAATTGCACCCCAAAAGTTGTTTTGCAATTTGTCCCGAGTAGGCTGAAACCCCATATGTGAGGGTAAAACACTGTTTGGGCGCATGGCAGAGCTTGTAAGGGAAGGAGCACCATTTGACTTTTTCACCGCAGAATTGGCTGGAATTGAGATCAGACGCCATGTTGCATTTGGAGAGCCCCTGATGTGCCCAAACAGTGGAAACCCCCAATTCTAACTCCAACCCGAACCCCAACACACCCCTAACCCTAATCTCAGCCCTAACCCTAGCCCTAACGGGAAAATGGAAATAAATACTTTTTTTAATTTTATTATTTTTCCCTAACTAAGGGGGTGATAACGGGGGGGGGGGGGTTTGATTTACTATTTATGGCGGTTTTTATGTTTG
Source organism: Dendrobates tinctorius (assembly GCF_039654945.1). NCBI lineage: Eukaryota > Metazoa > Chordata > Amphibia > Anura > Dendrobatidae > Dendrobates > Dendrobates tinctorius. The sequence continues at coordinate 61,267,720 of NW_027361697.1, forward strand.
GCAGCTGTCATACACTAAAAGACGCTTTTTATTGTAAAAATAGTTTTTGCATCACCACATTTTGAGAGCTATAATTTTTCCATATTTTGACCCACTGAGTCATGTGAGGTCTTATTTTTTGCAGGACGAGTTGACGCTTTTATTGGTATCATGTTCGGGAACGTGACATTTTTTGATCGCTTTTTATTCCGATTTTTGGGAAGCGGAATGAACAAAAACCAGCATTTCAAGTATTTCTTTTGGGGGGTGTGTTTAAATCGTTCCGCGTGCGGTAAAATTGATAAAGCGGTTTTATTCTTCGGGTCAGTACGATTACAGCGATACCTCATTTATGTATTTTTTTATGTTTTGGCGCTTTTATGCAATGAAAACAATTTTATATAAAAAATAATTATTTTTGCATCGCTTTATTCTGCGAGCTATAACTTTTTAATTTTTTCGCTGATGACACTGTTTGGCGGCTCGTTTTTTGGGGGACAAGATGACGTTTTCAGCAGTACCATGGATATTTATATGCGTCTTTTTGATCGGCGGTATGATGATGAAGCTTTATTTTTTGTTTTTTATTTTTTTAAGGGGTTCGCTAAGGGGGTTAACTAGTGGGACAGTTTTATAGGGCGGGTCGTTACGGACGCGGCGATACCAAATATGTGTACTTTTATTGTTTTGAGGTTTTTTTATTTCCAAAAAATGAATTTATTAGGGAATTTTTTTTTTTTTTTTTTTTTTTAATTTATTTAGCGATTTTTTTATAAATTATTTTTACACTTTTTTTTTAACTTCATTACAATGTCCCAGGGGGGACATAACTGTCATGTGACAGATCGCTGATCTGTCACATCACAGATCAGCGATCTGTCACAGGCAGTGCAGAAGGCTTCCTCGTGCCTGCGCTTTGCAAGCACTGAGGAAGCCAGCTCCCTGCAGGCCCCCGCCACCATTTTGGATCCGGGGACCTGCAGGGAAGGAGACCCCCGCAGCAGCGCTGCACATTGCGCTGCTGTGGGGGTCTCAGGGAAGCACGGAGGGAGCCCCCTCCCTGCCGATGCTTCCCTAAACCCCCGATACACTGCGACCGTGTTTGATCGCAGTGTGCCAGGGTTTAACGTGTCGGGTGTCAGCTGTGATAATCAGCTGACACCCGGCCGCGATCAGCGGCGCTCACCACGTGGGCGCCGCTGATCGCTATAACATACTATCCCGTCCCTGGGAAATAAGTCCCAGGGCACATGGACGGGATAGTTTGTCATATGGCAGAAAGGGGTTAAAAATGGGTCGTGGCTGGGTCTTCCAGCAAGACAATCACCCAAAACATACATCCAAGGCAACAAAAGAGTGGCTCAAAAAGAAGCCATTAAAGGGATCCTGTCACCCCCCAAGGGCATTTTTAAGTAAAAGAGCCACCTTCAGCAGCACTAAGGCTGCATTCTGTGAAGGTGGCTCTTATACTTGTGATCCCTAGTAACGCTGAAATACATACTTTTATAAATTCCCCGCCATACCTCTATTGTGTCCGGGAGGTATGTTTTCTCCCCTGGTGTCAACCATCTTACAGCCATCAATCATCTCCTTCTTGCGTCTGTGCGCCGCCTCCTGTGCTCCTGTTACATGCCTGGTGCCTGCGCTCTGCCAACAGTTCTCGGGCATGCGCCGTGCGCGCTGCCCGGGAACTGACATCAGGAGATGATGTAATGCTCTCTCGCCTGCGTGGTGCGGAGGCCCCAGATCCCGCCCTGCTGTGTGTATACATCATAACACACTGCGGGGCTCTCCATGCATGTGCTGTGACTGTGAAACAGCTGCAACGCATGCAGCTGAGGTGCCGATCAGCTGATCAGCCGGTGTGATCAAGGAAGCCGTGTTCCCGCTGCAGCTTATTCAGCAAGCGCTATAGCCTGCCGAATAAGAGGAAGCCTGAACATATTTGCTCATCTCTACTCCTGACATGTGCGCAAACCTCATCATCAACTACAAAAAACGTCTGACTGCTGTGCTTGCCAGCAAGGGTTTTGCCACCAATTATTAAGTCTTGTTTGCCAGAGGGATCAAATACTTATTTCTCAATGCAAAATGCAAAGAAATTTATATAATTTATACGAGTGTGATTTTCTGGATTTTATTTTTGATATTCTATCTCTCAATGTTAAAATTACCATACCATTAAAATTATAGACTGTTCATGTCTTTGTCAGTGGGCAAACTTACAAAATCACCAAGGGATCAAATAATTGTTTCCCCCACTGTATGTGATGATGGGGATCCGACCGCTGGGACCCTCAGTAATCAAGAGAACAGGGGAGGTGTGTAAGGGAGACTGACACCTCCATTTAATATAGGGAATCTGTCAGCACGATTGCCGCTCCTGAGCTGTATATATGGGCATGTAGGTCATAGGAAGCTGAATACAGGGCTGACCCATTAATGGTACAGTACCTGAGAAAATAACTTTAAAACTCATATGCAAATGAGGAGGCTTCAGCGCACCCCTGGCGTGGCCGAAAGTTTGGCGCACTATTATGCCTCCCCATTTGTATATTGGCGGTCTTCCCTCGGTTCTGATTGACAGTGATTTCTTCCCAGGGCAAGCATTGTCTGAACACTGCCAGTGTGTGCGATGACGCATGTTCTCTGATGCCGCTTGCTACACTAATACACATGAAAGTACAGCGAGTGGCATCAGTAGGAAGGACGACGGGCACAGCCGCACTCACCAGCAGCATTCAGACGACGCTCGCTCTGGGAAGCTATCATTGTCAATCACAAGCACGAGAAGGGCCCCAATATACAAACGAGGAGGCACAACGGTGCACCGAGTCTCATTTGCATATGAATTAAAATTCATTTTCTCAGGCACTGTACTAGTGAGTGCTCAGTAATAGTATGGTTGTTATAGGGACCAAGTCCACTGCAATACTGTATAGCTCATTTATGCATTTTGGGGGTGACAGACTCTCCCTATACAAGTGTTTTCTGGTTCTGTCAGTGCCGTCCATCACTGTATGAAGGAACGCACAGCGCTCCACTTTATATACAATCCACTATCAGTGTAGAGATGTTGGTTTGCTGCCAGTGAGCGACTTGTATCCTGAGGCTGAGTACGATCCAAACAGACTGAAAAATGAAATAAACCCCCGTGCATCAGTTTATGGTTTAACTAAATGGTGCAAGATAGAAATACGATAATGACGCTGCTCTACATACATTTTTCATTTCATGAGTTTCATAAAAGAAAAGCTATAAAAAAGGAACTACTTTGTGGCAAAAGAATAAGATCATTAAAAGGGGTTTTCTGGATAAAATAATAAGTTATCACCTATTACCCACTTCTACCCCTGAGACGTGCACCGATCGGCAGATCAGGAGACATATCCCTCTTACAAGATGGTGCGGCAGGTCAGATGTCCGACCACAACTTTATGCCTTATCAAATATCTGGAAAAACCCAAGCACAACACTCAGCAGCCCCATACAAAATGAATAGTGCACAGGTGGATCACGTGCACGGCATCTCCAAATCTCCCCGTTCTGCTAATCGGTTCAGGTCCATTACCAATCCCAGGTCCAATCACCTATGGATAGGCAAAAACATGTCTTCTCCAGTCACCTCTTTAAAATTTGCATTGTGACTTGTGTGGCGCTCACAATGTGGGTTGGGCGATCTACTTACCTGCCACTAAATGGTCTGACTCTCACTGCTACCGTCACTGCACAGTTTTCTGCCTGGTGGCAATCATCCACTGTGGTAGCATGATGACTACTACTGTCATCTTTCGTAGGAAGAGCCTCACATGGAAAGCTGGCTTCCCGAGTCTTTTCACCCTGGCCAACCATAGAAGACACCTTTTTGTGGGCAGCCGGTAATGTTCCTGCTGGACGTTTTGGTGTGACTGCCGGGCTTTTTATTTCCCGAGTGGATGCTGACCTCATCAGACCAAAGGTCCCACTCTTGGGTGTTTTTAGGTTCTCCAGATTTCCATTTTTTGCACCTGGTGTCCTAGTAACATCTTGGCCAAAGCTGCGCCCATTTTTGTCAGAATCGTTTCCTTTTGTGTTCTTCAAGCCTTGAAACTTTCCGTGATCTGATGATCCGTTCATGTGCAGGTTTGCCAATCTATGGCTAATGAAAAGAGATTTAGGATGGAGTGGTTTTCCGCTTACATTGGTCAGTTTAGCCTTTAATTCGGTCTGTCCAGAGGAATCATTGGTGCCAGTCACTGCAGCTGTTGGCTTGGACTTATCAGTTGATTTTCCATTTTTCTCCAGATCATCATTTTCAGTGGATCCAGTTCTAGGCCGCCTCTGTAAGGTCAGGCGCTTTTCGGGCTCATCCTTGCCCTGGCCCGGCTGCTCCACGTGAGGAGAACTCTTCACCATAGTCTCCCTGCGCTGCAGCTTCAGGTTTCCAGGAGATCGGACATTGTTACATGCAGAAATGACGTATGTCCTGTTTATTTCTTTGCAATTAGCGGGATGGAAAACTTTATGTGACATTTCTTTACAGCTTTAAACACCACTTAGTAGGAAAAACTGATTTTATCATTAACGAATAATCACGTCTTCAAGAAGGTGCAAGCTCCCTCATCGGGGCTGAGGCGTTATCCATTGGATGCACTGGGCGCGATCATCCTGAAAGAGAGTAAACCATGCCCAGTGATCAAACAGGAATTTAGGCTTTATGGTTTGTGAAATATAGTGACAAATGAATAATAATAATAAATAATAATAATAGGCCACCGAAACGTTATAACCTAAAGGAACCAAGTCACTGAATAATCTAACATCAGTGGGGGCCATACGCTGGGGCCTGTATGGACCGGAAGGACAGGAAACTTTTACCCCCGATATAATGGAGTGGTGATGTGCATGCTTAAAGGGGTATTCCATCTCCAAGATCGTATCGGAATATGTAGTATGTGGAGGACAAACCCCTTCCTGATCTAAACATCTGGCGCTGATAAAAATAATAAAGCCTACACTCCCCTCCCGTGCCGGCGCCGTTTCGGCAGTGTCAGCACTCGTGATCCTGGGGCTCTCATGCGATTGCTATGACATGTAACCCCCGGCGCCCAATCAGCACTGGCGTCACTGTCCCCACCTCCTGTGTAACTGAACATGAAGGGAAGTGAGAGATCAGCTGCAGCCCGGACGGCCTCTTCAGGGTTGATTTTTCTGGAGGTGGAGATAGTGACGACAGCGCTGATTGGACGCTGGGGTCACATGTCACAGCAATCGCACGAGAGTCCCAGGAGAGAGAGTGTGGATACCGCTGGAACGGCGCCAGCACGGGAGGGGAGTATAAGCGTTATCATTTTAACGGGGCCAAGCGAGGGTTACGAGAAAAGATTGTCAAAGTAGTGGAAAACTTCTTTAATAATATTGGCAAATACCTCCAATAAGAAATTTAGTATAGTTCTTCAGATTGGCTATGTCACTTACCTTATACAGGGCATTGCAGTAGCTTAGGTATCCATGGTCATGACCACTCATATAGTGACAGGCAGCACTTAGTGGCTGTAACTATGGATACCTAAGCTGCTGCAATGCCCTGTATGAGGTAAGTGACATAGCTAATCTGAAGAACTATACTACATTTCTTATTGGGGGTATTTGCCAATATTATTATTCTGTCACCCACTACATATTAGGATAGGAATGGAGATGGGAATACCCCTTTAAAGGGAACCTGTCACCGCATTTTTGGCCTACCAGCTAAAAAGATCAGTCAGATAAGTGTAAGCTATGCGTTCCCCCAACTACTCCTGAATGAAACCCCCTGACTCCCCATGTATCACCCATAAATACCTTTTTTATTGCTCCTGCGCTGTATGGTAATCAGTTCGGTCCGATGTGCGTTGTCTCTGTTCCCTCACTCCACCCCTCCTCGGCTGCTGCACACAATATTTTCTGTAAATATCGCAGATCGTGTACAGATCTCGCATGTGCGCATGGAAATGGCATCTCGCGCGTGCACACTACTTCTTTTCCGCTTTGCCCGCAGTTGGGCAAAGCATACTGCGCATGCGCAAGATGCCCTTTCCATGCGCACACGCGAGATCTGTGCACGATCTGCGATATTTACAGAAAATATTGTGTGCAGCAGCCGAGGAGGGGTGGAGTGAGGGAACAGAGACAACGCACAGCGGACCGAGCTGATTACCATACAGCGCGGGAGCAATAAGGTATTTATGGGCGATACATGGGGAGTTTCAGGAGTAGTTGGGGGATGCATAGCTGACACTCATCTGAATGATGCTTTTACCTCGTAGGCCAAAAATGTGGCGACAGGTTCCCTTTAAGCATCGCTCCATTCATTCTGCAGGAGAGACAGCAGAGCTCAGCAGCCCCGCAGGCCGTGGACGGAGCACTTTCTATGGCGCATTCTGTAGAGAGATAATGAACGGCAGGGGGCGCCGCAACAGGTATAAAACCGCAACTTCCAGACAAAGCAGCACTAGGAGGAGACGGGGTAAAATTATAGTAACAGCATTACTACTGGGCATCGGCACCAATCCTGCAGGAATGAGGTCTATGGTCAAGAGACCACTGCAGACAATCACTGACACCTGCATTTCCATCATGTGACCGCTGAGGCCAGTGATTGGCTGCAGCAGTCATGTGACTGTCAGGTAATTGATCACTATTCTAGACGTTTGTGAAATTCCGACTCCCTCCACCATTTCCCGCAGTGAGTGATGATGTGTGGTCAGCTCTCTGACAGGGCACACGGATACAGCCCTGGCTTCCTGCACACTGAGGCAGCACCGGCCGCACGTCCCGTGCATGACCCGGGAACCGCCCTATCTAGGGACCGGCACCGGAGCGGATTACCTCAGCTTTCAGGAGCAGCATTCTTCTACCTTCTTCCGTCTGCCAACAAGCCAGTCATTTCGAATTCCCCTCTGTCCGTTCTGATTGGTAGAACGGCTGACACGGCATGCTGGTGACGTCATACGTTCCGCACTCGGAAGTTGCGCTCGTGTCGGCCATATTTGTTACTGGAGTCCGACCTGAGCTTAGAAGGAGACGTGTGACGTACGGAGGGGGCGGTCCTGCCGCACAGCACTCCACTGAGGCCAGGCTGTGATCGGTGTGCTGCTGCGCGGCCTCCGGCTCTGGTGGTGATAGCCGGTGCGGGACGGCACCGTTGTTAGGCTGAGTGCACAGGGTGCGGATTTTGCTGAATCCGCAGGTGAAATGACCTGCGCATTTAGGCTGTGTGCCCACGTAGCGTTTTTTAAGCGTTTCTGCAGCGCTTTTTGACAAGTGATTCTGCTGAAGAAAAGCATCTAATGGATTTTTAATGAAAACCGCACATGTGCCAATGGTGCGGTTTTACTGCTGTGGAACCGCTTAGGCTGGGTTCACACGTAGCGGAACTCTCGCGGAAGTTACCGCCAGAGTTCTGGAATTCCATTCCACAGGAAAATCGCATTTTAAATTTCCGTGATTTTCCCGCGGAAAAACTAGCATTTTGCAAGCATAATTAGCTTGCAGAATTGCTAGCGTTTTCCAAGCGATCTGTAGCATCGCTTGGAGAACTGATTGACCGGTTGGTCACACTCGTCAAGCATAGTGTTTGACAAGTGTGACCAACTTTTCACTATTGAGGCCGCCTATGCAGCATCAGTAGTAAAAGATATTATTTTTTACTTTCTAATAAAAAAAAAAAATTGCTATTCTCACCTTCCGGCGTCCCGCACAGCCTTCCCGCCTCTCTCCACGCTCCCAGTCCCAGTAAGCCTTTGCGAGCGATGACGTCCGTTCTAGCGGGATCACGACGTCGCGCGAATGACTGCAAGACTTCATGATCCCACGAAAACGGACGTCATCGCTCACAAAGGATTACTGGGACCGGGAGCGTGGAGAGAGGCGGGAATGCTGTGCGGGACGTCAGAAGGTGAGAATAGCAATATTTTTTATTTTAAATCCTATTTTTTACAGGGATATGGTACCCAGAGCCTGGAGGACAGTCTCCTCTCCTCCGGACCGTGGGTACCATCCGCAAATGTTCTGCTTATTTTCCGCATGGTGTGCACAGCCACATGCAAAGCGGAACAATGCATTCCTATGGGTGTGGGATCGCCGCGATTCCGCGATATTAATGAGCATGCTGCATTTTTTACCGCAAAACGATTCCGCCGCGGTAAAAACCGCAGCATTAGCACAGCATTGCGGAATCCCATAGGAATGCATGGGATGCTTATTTTTTGCCGCAAAACCCCGCGGTTAAAATCCCCGCGGAAACGCGAAAAAAACGCCACGTGTGAACTCAGCCTTAGCGATTAAAAACGCAGCATGTTCATTAATTTTGCGGAATCGCACACGATTCCGCATACCATCAAATACATGGGCAAAAACGCTTGACAAACGCTTACAAAAGCGCGTCAAAAAACACATGCGTTTTCCCGGGAGCAGGGTGTGCGATTCTGCTCAGGTTTATTCTGCATGAGAATCACTATGTGGGCACACAGCCTTTGTGCAGTTTTTGTGCGGTTTTCCTCCTGCGGATTTCTAGAATGGAGCAGGTGGAAAACTGCAGGAAATCCGCACAAAAGTGACATGCTGCAGTTTTCAATCCGCAGCAAATCTGCACAGAAAAATCCGCACCATGTGCACAGCAGATTTTGAATTACATTGCCTTTAATGGTACTGTACATCACATGCAAATCCGCAGCAAAATCCGCACCATGTGCACAGACCCTGAGGCTGAAAGACCGCACTCAGCAGGATGTAACGTAAATCACTGGATTATCGTTACATGTAATTCATGTTGGCCGGGGGAGCAACATACACAGAGTGGACATTGAGCTGACAACGACCGTATACAATGTTCAACACGGGCCGTATACAGTGTACGGCGCCTACAGGCCGTATACAGTACAATGTACAGCACGGGCCGTATACAATGTACAGCGCACACAGGCCGTATACAATGTACAGCGCACACAGGCCGTATAAAGTACAATGTACAGCGCACACAGGCCGTATACAATGTACAGCGCACACAGGCCGTATAAAGTACAATGTACAGCGCACACAGGCCTTATAAAGTACAATGTACAGCGCACACAGGCCGTATAAAGTACAAAGTACAGCGCACACAGGCCGTATAAAGTACAAAGTACAGCGCACACAGGCCTTATAAAGTACAATGTACAGCGCACACAGGCCGTATACAATGTACAGCGCACACAGGCCGTATAAAGTACAAAGTACAGCGCACACAGGCCGTATACAATGTACAGCGCACACAGGCAGTATAAAGTACAATGTACAGCACGGGCCGTATACAATGTACAGCGCACACAGGCCGTATAAAGTACAAAGTACAGCGCACACAGGCCATATACAATGTACAGCGCACACAGGCCGTATAAAGTACAAAGTACAGCGCACACAGGCCGTATACAATGTACAGCGCACACAGGCAGTATAAAGTACAATGTACAGCACGGGCCGTATACAATGTACAGCGCACACAGGCCTTATAAAGTACAATGTACAGCACGGGCCGTATACAATGTACAGCGCACACAGGCCGTATACAATGTACAGCGCACACAGGCAGTATAAAGTACAATGTACAGCACGGGCCGTATACAATGTACAGCGCACACAGGCAGTATAAAGTACAATGTACAGCACGGGCCGTATACAATGTACAGCGCACACAGGCCGTATAAAGTACAATGTACAGCACGGGCCGTATACAATGTACAGCGCACACAGGCAGTATAAAGTACAATGTACAGCACGGGCCGTATACAATGTACAGCGCACACAGGCCGTATAAAGTACAATGTACAGCGCACACAGGCCGTATACAATGTACAGCGCACACAAGCCGTATACAATGTACAGCGCACACAGGCCGTATACAATGTACAGCGCACACAGGCCGTATAAAGTACAATGTACAGCGCACACAGGCCGTATAAAATGTACAGCGCACACAGGCCGTATAAAATGTACAGCGCACACAGGCCGTATACAATGTACAGCGCACACAGGCAGTATAAAGTACAATGTACAGCACGGGCCGTATACAATGTACAGCGCACACAGGCAGTATAAAGTACAATGTACAGCACGGGCCGTATACAATGTACAGCGCACACAGGCCGTATAAAGTACAATGTACAGCGCACACAGGCCGTATACAATGTACAGCGCACACAAGCCGTATACAATGTACAGCGCACACAGGCCGTATAAAGTACAATGTACAGCGCACACAGGCCGTATACAATGTACAGCGCACACAAGCCGTATACAATGTACAGCGCACACAGGCCGTATAAAGTACAATGTACAGCGCACACAGGCCGTATAAAATGTACAGCGCACACAGGCCGTATAAAATGTACAGCGCACACAGGCCGTATAAAATGTACAGCGCACACAGGCCGTATACAATGTACAGCGCACACAGGCCGTATACAATGTACAGCGCACACACGGGCCGTATACAATGTACAGCACACACAGGCCATACACTGAGAGAGCACACAGGCCGTATACAATGTACAGCGCACACAGGCCGTATACAATGTACAGCGCACACAGGCCATACACTGACAGCGCACACAGGCCGTATACAATGTACAGCGCACACATGCCGTATACAATGTACAGCGCACACAAGCCGTATACAATGTACAGCGCACACAGGCCGTATACAATGTACAGCGCACACAGGCCTTATACAATGTACAGCGCACACAGGCCGTATACAGTGTACAGCACACACAGGCCGTATACAATGTACAGCGCACACAGGCCATACACTGACTGCGCACACAGGCCGTATACACTGACAGCGCACACAGGCTGTATACAATGTACAGCGCACACAGGCCGTATACAATGTACAGCGCACACAGGCCATATACACTGACAGCGCACACAGGCCGTATACAATGTACAGAGCACACACGGGCCGTATACAATGTACAGCACACACAGGCCATACACTGAGAGCGCACACACGCTGTATACAATGTATAGCGCACACAGGCCGTATACAATGTACAGCGCACACAGGCCATATACACTGACAGCGCACACAGGCCGTATACAATGTACAGCGCACACATGGGCCGTATACAATGTACAGCACACACAGGCCATACACTGAGAGCGCACACACGCTGTATACAATGTACAGCGCACACAGGCCGTATACAATGTACAGCGCACACAGGCCTTATAAAGTACAATGTACAGCACGGGCCGTATACAATGTACAGCGCACACAGGCCGTATACAATGTACAGCGCACACAGGCAGTATAAAGTACAATGTACAGCACGGGCCGTATACAATGTACAGCGCACACAGGCAGTATAAAGTACAATGTACAGCACGGGCCGTATACAATGTACAGCGCACACAGGCAGTATAAAGTACAATGTACAGCACGGGCCGTATACAATGTACAGCGCACACAGGCCGTATAAAGTACAATGTACAGCGCACACAGGCCGTATACAATGTACAGCGCACACAAGCCGTATACAATGTACAGCGCACACAGGCCGTATACAATGTACAGCGCACACAGGCCGTATAAAGTACAATGTACAGCGCACACAGGCCGTATAAAATGTACAGCGCACACAGGCCGTATAAAATGTACAGCGCACACAGGCCGTATACAATGTACAGCGCACACAGGCAGTATAAAGTACAATGTACAGCACGGGCCGTATACAATGTACAGCGCACACAGGCAGTATAAAGTACAATGTACAGCACGGGCCGTATACAATGTACAGCGCACACAGGCCGTATAAAGTACAATGTACAGCGCACACAGGCCGTATACAATGTACAGCGCACACAAGCCGTATACAATGTACAGCGCACACAGGCCGTATAAAGTACAATGTACAGCGCACACAGGCCGTATACAATGTACAGCGCACACAAGCCGTATACAATGTACAGCGCACACAGGCCGTATAAAGTACAATGTACAGCGCACACAGGCCGTATAAAATGTACAGCGCACACAGGCCGTATAAAATGTACAGCGCACACAGGCCGTATAAAATGTACAGCGCACACAGGCCGTATACAATGTACAGCGCACACAGGCCGTATACAATGTACAGCGCACACACGGGCCGTATACAATGTACAGCACACACAGGCCATACACTGAGAGAGCACACAGGCCGTATACAATGTACAGCGCACACAGGCCGTATACAATGTACAGCGCACACAGGCCATACACTGACAGCGCACACAGGCCGTATACAATGTACAGCGCACACATGCCGTATACAATGTACAGCGCACACAAGCCGTATACAATGTACAGCGCACACAGGCCGTATACAATGTACAGCGCACACAGGCCTTATACAATGTACAGCGCACACAGGCCGTATACAGTGTACAGCACACACAGGCCGTATACAATGTACAGCGCACACAGGCCATACACTGACAGCGCACACAGGCCGTATACACTGACAGCGCACACAGGCCGTATACAATGTACAGCGCACACAGGCCGTATACAATGTACAGCGCACACAGGCCATATACACTGACAGCGCACACAGGCCGTATACAATGTACAGAGCACACACGGGCCGTATACAATGTACAGCACACACAGGCCATACACTGAGAGCGCACACACGCTGTATACAATGTATAGCGCACACAGGCCGTATACAATGTACAGCGCACACAGGCCATATACACTGACAGCGCACACAGGCCGTATACAATGTACAGCGCACACATGGGCCGTATACAATGTACAGCACACACAGGCCATACACTGAGAGCGCACACACGCTGTATACAATGTACAGCGCACACAGGCCGTATACAATGTACAGCGCACACAGGCCGTATACAGTGTACGGCGCCCACAGGCCGTATACAATGTACGGCGCACACGGGCCGTATACAATGTACAGCGCCCACAGGCCGTATACAATGTACAGCGCACACAGGCCATACACTGACAGCGCAGGGCGCTGTGTCTGTAATCTGCAGAGCACGGCTGCTGTCATTATCACCACAGCACCCCCGGGTGAAGCTGCCGATAGAGGAGCGGGGCAGGAGGCAGATGCGGCACGGACGCCGGCATTTTTTTTAGCATTTTCTGTAATTTCTTGAGCTCTTATTTGAACACCAGCATCATTTGTTTTAACATTTTTGTGGCGCCTTATTTAGGCTGGGTTCACATTAGCGTTTGAGTCTGCAGCGTATCATCCACATGCGCAAATGCATGCAAAACGCATGTTTACACTTTTTTTTATGTGCATCATCTTACGCATGACAGGAAAAAAAACGCTGCGTTTGTATGCGTGTTTGCGTTGTTTATGCACATGCGTTAGATATGACACCAGACAAAAACGGGTGTCTCATGGGATTTCTATTTACATTTTGTAGAACGCGTATGTCCTTGCGTACCAATGCGTTCCCATAGACAGTAATGCGTTTTTTGATGCACTCATCTGCATGACTGCGCATTTGACAAATTTTTGACTCCTCAAAAAATGCATGTTGCGTTCTCCGGACCCCGCCGCACACCACAAAACGACATATGCGTATACAAAAGTATGTGAACCATGCAAACGCATGTCCCTGCGTACACCATGTTAAAGATCTGTATGCATGAAACATGCGGATCAAACGCTGCGCACACAAACGCTAATATAAAACCAGCCTGAGGTTTCCTGATTTTTTTATTTATTTTTTTTTAAACTCCAACAATGAAGAAACCACTATTGATTTTATTAATCTAAAACGCTTGAACAACCACCAGGCCTCACCGGAGCCTTCCCATTGACTTCTATTATACAACCAGGGTGGGAAACGCCTGAACATGTGGAGTCACTTTACATTACGGGTTCATTCTTTTGAGCATTTAATATTTTTTCAGGCGTTTTTCAGCACAGAACTCACTTTAAAAAGACGTGTGCAGTGTAAAAACGCGAGGCCCGTGTGCCGCAGACAACGCGAGGCCCGTGAGCCGCAGACAACGCGAGGCCCGTGTGCCGCAGACCATTTATTTCTCCAGATTAATGTTAACATTTTTTTGAAGACTCCAGGATGTGGACTTAGTTGTCTAGTGCTAACTTGTTGATCCATAAGGGTCCAACAGCTGGGATTCCAATCATCAGCAGAATATTTTTATCCCCGTTACAAAATGGAGCAGCAGGTCAGAGGCAGGACCACTGCTTTATACATTCTCCACGGGGCTCCTGGACAAGGCGGAGGGTATTGTTCAGTAGACCTGCTCTCTAAGGCCGGGGTCACACTTGCAAGAAACTCACACAAGTCTCACACGTCAATACCCGGCACTGCCGGTCTCGGGACCGGAGAGTTCAGCTGCATGTATTTCTATGCAGCTGAACGCTCCGATCCGAGTACCGGCAGCAGTGCTGGGTATTGATATGCGAGACTCATCCGACTTTCTCGCAAGTCTGACCCCGGCCTAATGGGGATAGTAGTGCCCTATTCTGCCCAGCAGTTAGACACCCGGCTAGTAAGTGATCACCTATCCTATGGATAAGAAATAACTCTCCAAAGGACGACCCCTTTAAAGGATTTTTCTATGCTTTAAACACTGTGTTTACATAGAGTAAAATGAATCACATTCACACATAGTGTCCAAAGATAAAAGCTCATCCCTGGCACTGTGACTGCCATCTCTGCACCAATACCCTATATAGCCTGCTGTCTGTCAGTGCCAGGCTATACCGACAGCCATTGTTCTTAGTGCGGTGACTATACCCGCACCATGCATACCCCTATGAATGAAAGCCAGCAGTTTTTTGAAGAAATAAAGTTCATTTTCTCCTGGGTGCAACACTTTCACAACAGCAGCCGGACACCTTCATAATGATATTAACCTGCAGATTCACCTTGCATCTGCAGGGTAGTAGCGTTATCGGACATGACAGGTTCCGTTTAAAGAGAGCCCGTCACCCTAAAAACAGGATTTAAACTAAGCACAGCCATATAAGGGACTTGGCTCCTCTGAAAATCACAGAAGGTGAAAGCTTGCGTCTCCCTCTCTGGCTTGCCCAGAACAAGCGCTGCCTTGAGACACAGCTGGTGCCTGCGCTCACTGTCAGAGATCCTTGATGACAGGGTGCATAGACAGCTCTCTCCACTACCAAAGCATGCAGTGACCGCAGCAGACACGAGCGAGCTGTGTGCACACGCTCTGGATCATGGAACTCCGCCGGTAAGTGAGCGCAGGCATCAGCTTACTCCTGAAATAGCGTTGACTCTAAACAGCCCAGCACTGCTAAAGATCAGAGCAGGAGGCAGGAGCGTCCAAATTCATTGGGCGGAACAATGCACCGAGCACCCTATTCAGCATATGGGAATAGTATTTTTTGCACAGTAGAAGGACAGATGTGTGATTTTCATAGTGTCTAAATTCTCTACATGACTGTGCGTTTAGTTTAAAATGTGTTTACATAAGTTGAATATATGACAAGTACGCCTACAAAGTGCCAACCCCTTAAGTTGACAATTTTTTTTTTAATACATCAAAAACTTATCACACAAGGTAATAATAAATACCTAGGGCTTTAATGTCACTTAAGAACTCTCAATAATGAGAGAATGTTTACTTCTCGGGAGTGAAAAATGGTCCCAAGATCAAGGAGAACAGAAAAATAATCCCTTTTAGACATATATCCAAGTCCTGGGTAGTGTGGTCACTTGTGTGGTCTCTTCTTGTCATGTTTTCGGATGAGGTCCAGGATCTGGTCTCCTGTGACCACCTTGTTCTGGTGATGCTTCCTCTGCTCCAGTCGCTTCTGCTCCTGCAGATACGGCGAGTTCAGCAGCTGTGGGGGCAGCAGTGATCCTGTGGGCTGCACTCTCTTCACCAGGTCCCAGAACAGGTTCTTGTTGTTTTTATTGATAAATGTGATCGCCGTTCCTCGGTGACCGAGTCTTCCTGCTCTTCCAATCTGGTAAAAACACAAGATCAGTTAAACATTGCACATAGATAGTAACAAATTAATGCTAATGGCTTCTTACTCTCTGCGATACTTCAGATGCTCTTAGGCTGGTTTCACATTAGCGTTTTTGTGCGCAGCGCATCCATGCGCACCTATGTTCAACATGGCGTATGCATGGTCTTGCGTTTGCATGCATTTTAGTGCGCATGCGTTTTTTTCAGGTGTGCGTCTAGACGTGCAGGACGCAACATGTTGCATTTTTGGGTCCATCCAAGGGCGTAAAAAAAATGCTTGCGCACGGAATGCGACAAAATAACACATTACAGTCTATGGGAACGCAGGCGTGCGCATGGACATGTGTTCCTCTGCGTTTTCGTGCGCATGCGTTTTGAGTAAACATGTCTAGACACTGGTTTAAACCACCCCCTACACAAAGAAACATTGTTTGATGTCCCATTGGTGGAGTCTGTTTCAAGGATTTTTCAAGGATTTTGCTCCTGTGAAATGTGACACCTAGAGAAAGCATGCACATAAACGCAAACGCATGCGCGTTTTTACTTGCGCACGATGCGCTGCGCAAAAAGACACAAATGTGAAACTAGCCTTACTAGTACATTACAAAAAAATGCTGACCAAAACTCTTGCCAATATATCTCATTACAATGTATTATTTAATTTTTTTTTTTAAACAGCGTTCCAGATTGAGAGATGCAGTGTCCCATACATACAAAAGACATCCAAAGTCAGCAGCGTCTAACAACCATTGAATAATGTGATCACATGACCAATGTGACATCACTATATGAGAATATTCCCCTCCAAAAAATCCTGTCAGCAGGCTTAGGTTACATAATCTGAGAGCAGCCCGATTACAGAGATGTGCCACTTGCTGAGCTGTGTCTTGTTGTTTCAATACAATCAGTCTTTTATCAGCAGGAGATTATCACTACAGGACAACTGTCCTTGTGCCTCCTGGTCCAACAACATCCCCTGCAGTGAAAACAGAAAACTGGTGTGGGCGAGGTTAACAACGGAGTTAGATCTGTAAAAGATAAAATTGTGATTGTATAATACCAGCTGCACCCAGTAACCTAACTGATATATCACTGGAATCAGGGTCTCTGTCCCTAAATCATGCTGCTGTCAGATTACATAGCAAAACCTGCTGACAGATTTCCCTTAATGAAGTAATATTTTTATTTACTGTATTCTTAGGAATTCACATCAAAACTTTTTTGCCTTTTCAAGTGACCAAGTTGAACAATACCCTGAAAAAAGGCAGAGCTAAATAAATAAAAAGCACAAGAAATCTTTTGTGTTAACTACTCCAGCTTCACCGAGACAGTTGTCAGCCCAGTACAAGGTCTGCTGTAAGTCACAGTAAAATTGCACCTACAGTGAAGTAACGTCACGTACCTAGAACATCATCATTTACAGGCAGGGACAAAAAGGGAGCAGCCTGGGTAATATATACATACCGTATTATAAAATTGCTGATCATGGTTTACAGCAAACTTGGGCAAAGTGGGGCCTGCAGGACGGACTGGAACAGCTAGAGGGCTGGTGTGCATTCTCGGCATGCAGATAGTGGTGAATATATTGGTGGAGGATGGAGCCGCCGGCTCCTTCTTCTTCCACCAATCAACATGAGCGAATGAGACAGCAGACACAATGATGTCACTATATTACGTCTGCTGTGCATAGAGTCAGTATACCAGAGATCAGAAAAGATGCCAGGAGAACGGGAACAAGGCGAGTAGGTTTTTTTTTTCTTTTTACATTTGTGCCTGTATATATGAGGGCTCATACTGTATATAGGGAGGCAGTGTGCAGGCCCATACAGTATATACAGAGACTATGGGGGCTCACACTGTATATAGGGAGGCTATGTGATGGCTCATACTGTACATACAAAGGCTATGTGGGGACTCGCACTGTACATAAGGAGGCTATGTGGGGGCTCACTGTATATACAAAGGCCAGGTGGGGACTCATACTGTATATAGAGGGCTATGTGAGGGTTCACGCTGTATATAGGGAGGCTATGTGAGGGCTCATACTGTGTATACAAAGGCCATCTGGGGATTCACACTGTACATAGAGAGGCTATATGGGGGCTCACACTGTATGTAGGGAGGCTATGTGGGGGCTCACTGTATATACAGAGGCTATGTGAGGGCTCATACTAAATATAGGAAGGATATGTGGGGGCTCATAATGTATATACGGAGGCTACATGAGGGCTCACACTGTATGTAGGGAGGCTATGTGAGGGCTCATACTGTATATAGAGGGCTATGCGAGGGCTCATGATGAATATAGGGAGGTTATGTGAGGGCACATACTGTATATACAAAGGCCATGTGGGGGTTCATTGTATATAGGAGGATGTGTACTGGTTCCTTTGGTATATAAGGAGGGGTCAGCTCAATTCTTCTCTATATTCAGTGATACAATATTAATATAAAATTATAATATGTTAACATTAATACTGAGCAGAACTAATTTCAGCCTATTGGTTCTGTCTCCACAACAGTCACAGTCTCTCATGTCCCATTGGAAAATTAATTGCCCATCCCTGTATTAAAAGGTTATTTTCAACATATCAAGCATTCACCTAACTATCCACACATTACAATTTTTTGATCTTTCTTGGGGGTAAGCAGGGAGGCGTGGTGGACAAACACTGGAGCCACTATCGTTTGTCATATCATATTGGAGTGCATGCCGCCACCTCTCCATGCTATGCCTAGAGGATTGCTGGAGAAAGTGGTCGGACCTCCACAAAACAGAAAATTAGCACGTATCCTGGAGATCATTAGGTGCAGATATTGACGTGTGCTAAATGAACGTCTTCATTTTTTCAATTGCTTTAGCATTTTAAATTTTCTGTGATAGAAAAAGAAAAAAAAAAAAAAGGTCCATTCCCACAGACCATGTATTATAAGCTAGCAAGAAATGGGAATTTAAAACATTCTTAAAAATTCACCTCACAAAGACACAGGCCAAACCGCCTGCCTGCCCTCGCCATTTTTCCTACTTGGGATAACTATTCTTCTTCTATCGCCCACCCTTAACTATTTTGGGGATGATGGTGCCCCCTGGGATGAATTCTGGACTGTCTCCAGTCATCCTGTTATCCCAGTATTTCTTTACCTCCTCTGTGTGTCTGTAATACCAAGAAAACCTTCTTCCTGCTGTTTGGAGAGAATCTGCCTAAGCTGACCTTTTTTGCTTCTTTGGCTCAGCCTTTGAAGAAGTTCAGCATTTATTATTTGAATATTCCTGCCTTATTGTATTTGCTAAGAGATAATGATCTTTGGTCCCCATTATACCCGCTACATTTAATGCAATAACTTCTAACTGAAATCAGTTTCCAGTATACATCGGTGATAGCAGTGGGAGGCAATAGTGGCTTGATGGACGGCACATTACATCCATTATAGGTGGCACACTTGAAACATTCGCTGAACATTACATTGCGAGTGCAGTCTGCACAGAGCCTTTACTAGCACCCAGTACTGCACTTAAAACTTGGTAAACTGCATCTAAAGGCCAATACTGCAGCAAGTTGCTCACCCACGTGAATACCACTAGTAGATACAACCTCCTCACCTGGTGCACATATTCATCCATGCTTGATGGCATGTCAAAATTCACAACCAATTTCACATGCACTAAATCCAAACCTCTGCCCAAGACACCGGTGCTAACAACAACATCATACTGTCCTTCCAGTAATCCCTGTAAAAAAGACAGGACATGCGTTACTCTCAGGAATTGCCTTCCAGCAGTCAGTGCTTGGCTAGACAGGGCAGGAGCAGACGGCAGTATTATTGGTTTGAGTGCAATCCGACAAATCATCAGAATGCCCTTGGATGACACCCAAGTGCAGTCAGATTTCCACGCACTGACACAATGGAGAGATATTGTGTGCTCAGGTCATCTCATTTGCATGATCGGCCTGATTTTCTTAGATGAGAGAATTTACTGCCGTCTGTACAAGCCCTAAGGCTGAGGCACCCATAGCACATCACTGTACCTGTAGTATATTGGTCCTCTCTGACTGGGACTTTTCAGAGTGAATTGCAACACATTCTAATTGAGTAATCTTCCAGATGGCGTCACTGAGCAGATCTGCACCCAGACGACAGTCCACAAACACCAGGACGGGGGGCTGGAATAGCTTGGAGTCCTTTTGAGAGAAAGGCTTGATGTAATGCAGGAAGAAATAGGAGTGGAACTTCATGTAATATACATTTGCCAACAGGGGAAAAAAAAAAAAGTAATACAAACGCATGGATCATTTACTTTTTTTAATGTCCCTTAAATGAGCTGTCTGCCTTAAAGGGGTTTTCAGGCTTAAGGTTAAAGACAATGTGACTGGAGAGTTGTATCCTAACAGCGCGCACATCATACGGTCAGGATTCTCCGCTGCCAGGAGTGAGCGGTAACGTGACCGGAAGCATGTGATTCACATACTTAAGGCCAAATTCCAACTAGATGCCTGGCTCTATTCACTTGGCTGCCACACCGTCAAATCAGCATGTGACCAAATGCCCGCAAATCACATACCTGTCGTCATGTTACCCCTCTCTCCCAACACTGGGGAATCCTCAGTGTGTGGTGTCCACGCCGTGATGATTCAAAAGTCTGCTCCATTAGGATATGGTGACCTATCGCTTTCCAGAATGGCCCAAGTAGCAGGATGACATGAATGCCGGGGAGGGGGGCAGCGATGGTTCACCATTCACTTTGCTCTTGCACCAACCATTGAGATGAAAAGTAGAAAGTGTAATAAGTGCTAACAGCTGGGAGAAGTGAGCACAGCGGGCATTTCGGATGATTATACCCACTGGCCACGCCAAATACTATCAGGCTGGCAGCGATGAACAGCACCTGACACGGACCATAGAAGGCCATGCATGATATGCCACATTCACTAATCCTGGTACACTGAAGCTGGGTAAGAACCAGCAGACTTACCTGACCAGCTTTCACCCAAACTAAGAACCTAAATGTGGAAAGTAATCAATAACAAAGGCACAGTATGACACGCTCACATTCAGGACTTCAAATAGCTTTTTTTTCTTGGAAGGCTCTTCCACCCAGAGTACAATCTGCCGAACATTAGGACACGGCTGGTTCTTCTCCCCTGCAGTTATCTGCACCGGATCCCTCAGCAGCTGCTGGGCGAACCTTTCAATGCTGTCAGGAATGGTGGCGGAGACCAGCACTGTCTGACGATCTGCAGGGGTGTGCTCCAAAACCTCAAGCACTTGTTGCTGAAAGCCCATCTTAAGCATCGTGTCTGCCTAAAAGAGCAAAAGTATTTCAGTTATGCTGTTGCTTATGTTGTAGGACTAGGTCATCGGTAAGCGCCTGTTCTCACCTTACAGAAAGGCGACAGGTGCCTTCATGAGGCTGTACCCTGGGATCTCTGCTGCAGGGGTGAAGCACATTGGCCCAATTGTCATGCAGTACAGATAATCCTATGCATTTTTAACAGAAATAAGCAATATGTTGCCTACTTCCGCCACAGATTTTTTCGCTGGAAATTTTTAAAGTTAACGTAGTTGCAGAAATTATACTCATATGCATAAAATACAAAGACTGGAGCATAAGCTGTGCCAAATTTCACATGAAAAACAAAATGTGCAAAACAAATGTAAAATCATAAATTACATTTCTTTTTTTTTTTTTTTTCCATTTATTGGAGTGCTATTGCACCATTTTGGTCTCTCTGGGATTTTTCCCATATTTAGTTTGAGTTGTTCGATTGTGTGCATCCACATCACTTGAAATAATGGCTCTATACAAGGATTGTTGAAATAATGCTCTGAGATTAGGTAGAAAACGTGGTGAGAAATTCCCTTTAAAGGGAAACTGTCAGCATATTTTTGCTATGTAATCTGACAGCAGCACAAGGTAGGGGCTGAGATCCTGATTCTGGCAATGTATCACTTAGCTTACTGGGTGCAGCAGTTATGATAGAATCACGGTTTTCTCTGCTGCAGATCTAGCAGGGCTTGGCTGTTGAGCTGTGTATAACCCGCCCACATCGCAGTTTTCTGTGGACATTGTATAGTGACAAACAGCTGCTAATCAGCGCTGAGGTGAAGGTTGAACCAGGAGGCAAGAGGCAGCTTGTCCTGTAATAATAAATCTCCTGCTGATAAAACACTGATTGTATTGTAACAGAAAAACACAGATCAGTAAGTGCTGGAATCATGGTGTTCTTCGATTACATAACAAATCTGCTGACAGATTCCCTTTAAATTGCTAAAACTGCAGAGAGCATGTAAAAAAACAAGCAGCTTTGCAATTTGTCTTTTTCATTGTCATGTATTGGTAATTTTATAATCCGTCACTTAGATTACCGGCCACCTCGGCAGTTTATGTACGTGGCCAGTTCCCTAGGAACGCAGATTATAAGTGCTGTTTGCCAGCTTCCGTGCCTCTGCGCTCCTCCTCCACTACTGAGGCAAAGCAGTCTCTGCTCGCAGCATCAAAGCGCGAGAGTCCAAACCAGCAGTGCGCCCACGACTGATGCTGGTGTAGACTGCCAATCTTCAGAAGCGCACCATCCCCGCAGCAAGGAAAGAAGCAGTGCGCTCTCCAACAAAGGACATTAGACCAACCCTTTCATGTTCACTTACCTCATCCACTATCACAATCCTTAGTTCTCCCAGGTTTACAGAATTCTGACTAATGATTTCTAAAAGTCTTCCAGGAGTTGCAATAACAACCTGAAAGGGAGGAGAACGTTTTCAACACCAAAGTCAATTCAGTTATGTAACAGATCCGAGTGACCCTGGACAGTATATGTTAAAGAGAATCTGTCACCTCCAGGACGTACACGACCTATTAATATGGGCATACAGGTAATAGAAATGTTACACTGGTCCTACCTGTCTGCCTCATATTAATGGTCTTGTTGGGGAGAAATATTATATTCTTATGCTAATTATGTCTTCTAGGCTCCGGGGTGTGCGGTGCCTAGAAGAAACCCTTGCCTCCTGTCCTCACTATAATACTAACCTCTCCCATGCAGGTCAGTAATGGCCTCGGAATCCCGCACCTACGTCCTACACTCCCTCAGAAATACATCCCTCATCCTCCCTTCTATGGACGCTGCATTCAGGGATCTTCTGCACTGGAGAGTCACTGTGACCTTCGATGTGCACGCCGATAAAGTGCTCTCCCCACTTCCTCTTGCATAGTCATCACTAGGAACCACGTGTACATGGCGATGACGATGCAGGGAGGAAGTGAGGAGAGCATCATATCTGCGTGCACGCCGGAGGTCAAAGTGACTCACGGCACCTGCGCAGAATATCCCTGAATGCAGCGTCTATAGAAGGGAGGATGAGGTATGTACTCCTGACGGAGCGGAGGGCCCCGGATTCCGGGGCCATAACTGACGTGCATGGGAGGGGGTAGTATTACAATGAGGACAGGAGGCAGGGGTTTCTTACAGCACTGCACACCCCGGAGCCTGGAAGAAATCATTAGCAGAAAGAATATAACATTTCCTATCAACAAGACCATTAATATGAGAGATAGAAATGTTACACTAGTCTTACCTATTACCTGTAAGTCCATATTAATAAGTCATATACATCCTGGGGGGGGGGGGGACAGATTCCCTTTAAGCACATCTCCATTATCTCCCATTTCATTCACGAATTTTATACAGATGAGCCTGTTCTCCTGCTCCCACCGGTGTTACTCAATAAACCCTGTCAGTCACTCTATTACTTTGTGTTCAGGAAGAGTTGTCCATTACCCTCTGGGGCTGAGAAGCAAAACACTTTTTTTTGCGAGTCCTGACAGCATTTAAGGAGTTGTCCGGGCGTCTGATATTAATGGCCTATGCTTAGGATAAGTCATGAGAAACTGAGAAACTTAGGATAAGTCATAAATAGCAGATCTACGGAGAGTTGAACACCTGGCATCCCCACCGATCAGCTGTTATTGCCCCTGAAATGCTTGGCTCCATTCAAGGTGTAGCATCTGCTGGGTCCTGCAGATCAGTGTGTATTGTACCTGATCGGTAGTACCCGGCGTAGGCTGCTATAAAATGAATGCAGCAGAGATTGAGTAGTCACAAACAGCTGCTGGCAGAGGTAATAACAGCCGATTGGTGGGGTTGCCAGGTGTTGGACCCTCTGCAGATCTGCTATTTAGGAACTATCTTAAGCATAGGTCATCAATATCCTACGTCCTGACAACTTACAGTAGTTACATTTTAGGTATATATACCGAATTAAATAAAACTACCTCCTAGCTTAGCAAACCCCCTTTATTTTTCCTGTCCTCACCATAGTGCTGACAGATCCACTATAAGACATTTTTTTATAAATTAATGGAGAAACCCGACTCCAATAATGCGATACAATACTTATACTGATAGTGATAGATGCTCACTTACCTGCACATTCTGCCTGAGTCGGTGCAGTTGGGGTGGTAATGGCAGCCCCCCGACCAGCAGAGCAGTCTTCATTTGGGGAAGTTTAAACATCAGCTCCTGGGCCTGTTTCTCTATCTGCACAGCAAGCTCCCTAGTAGGCGTGAGGATTAAAGCAGCTGGGGCATCCTTCTAAAAAGAAATCGTAAAACAAGCTGATAACACTTGTCCTGGCCTCTATATGTCTCCCCCTATAGTTACTGGCCTCTGCATGTCTCCCCCTACAGTTACTGGCCTCTGCATGTCTCCCCCTACAGTCACTGGCCTCTGCATGTCTCCCCCTACAGTCACTGGCCTCTGCATGTCTCCCGCTACAGTTACTGGCCTCTGCATGTCTCCCCCCTACAGTTACTGGCCTCTGCATGTCTCCCCCTACAGTCACTGGCCTCTGCATGTCTCCCCCTACAGTTACTGGCCTCTACATGTCTCCCCCTACAGTTACTGGCCTCTGCATGTCTCCCCCTACAGTTACTGGCCTCTGCATGTCTCCCCCTACAGTTACTGGCCTCTGCATGTCTCCCCCCTACAGTTACTGGCCTCTGCGTGTCTTCCCCTATAGTTACTGGCCTCTGCATGTCTCCCCCTACAGTTACTGGCCTCTGCGTGTCTCCCCCTACAGTTGCTGGCCTCTACGTGTCTCCCCCTACAGTTACTGGCCTCTACGTGTCTCCTCCTACAGTTACTGGCCTCTACGTGTCTCCTCCTACAGTTACTGGCCTCTACGTGTCTCCTCCTACAGTTACTGGCCTCTACGTGTCTCCTCCTACAGTTACTGGCCTCTACGTGTCTCCTCCTACAGTTACTGGCCTCTACGTGTCTCCTCCTACAGTTACTGGCCTCTACGTGTCTCCTCCTACAGTTACTGGCCTCTACGTGTCTCCTCCTACAGTTACTGGCCTCTACGTGTCTCCTCCTACAGTTACTGGCCTCTACGTGTCTCCTCCTACAGTTACTGGCCTCTACGTGTCTCCCCCTACAGATACTGGCCTCTACGTGTCTCCTCCTACAGATACTGGCCTCTACATGTCTCCTCCTACAGATACTGGCCTCTGCATGTCTCCTCCTACAGATACTGGCCTCTGCATGTCTCCTCCTACAGATACTGGCCTCTGCATGTCTCCTCCTACAGATACTGGCCTCTGCATGTCCCCCCCTATAGTTACTGGCCTCTACGTGTCTCCTCCTACAGTTACTGGCCTCTACGTGTCTCCCCCTACAGATACTGGCCTCTACGTGTCTCCTCCTACAGATACTGGCCTCTACATGTCTCCTCCTACAGATACTGGCCTCTACATGTCTCCTCCTACAGATACTGGCCTCTACATGTCTCCTCCTACAGATACTGGCCTCTGCATGTCTCCTCCTACAGATACTGGCCTCTGCATGTCCCCCCCTATAGTTACTGGCCTCTACGTGTCTCCTCCTACAGTTACTGGCCTCTACGTGTCTCCTCCTACAGATACTGGCCTCTACGTGTCTCCCCCTACAGTTACTGGCCTCTACATGTCTCCTCCTACAGTTACTGGTCTCTACATGTCTCCTCCTACAGTTACTGGCCTCTACATGTCTCCTCCTACAGTTACTGGCCTCTACATGTCTCCTCCTACAGTTACTGGTCTCTACATGTCTCCTCCTACAGTTACTGGTCTCTACATGTCTCCTCCTACAGTTACTGGCCTCTACATGTCTCCTCCTACAGTTACTGGCCTCTACATGTCTCCTCCTACAGTTACTGGCCTCTACATGTCTCCTCCTACAGTTACTGGCCTCTACATGTCTCCTCCTACAGTTACTGGCCTCTACATGTCTCCTCCTACAGTTACTGGCCTCTACATGTCTCCTCCTACAGTTACTGGCCTCTACATGTCTCCTCCTACAGTTACTGGCCTCTACATGTCTCCTCCTACAGTTACTGGTCTCTACATGTCTCCTCCTACAGTTACTGGCCTCTACATATCTCCTCCTACAGTTACTGGTCTCCTCCTACAGTTACTGGCTTATACATGTCTCCTCCTATAGATACTGCTCTCTACATGTCTCCTCCTATAGTTACTGCTCTCTACATGTCTCCTCCTATAGTTACTGCTCTCTACATGTCTCCTCCTATAGTTACTGCTCTCTACATGTCTCCTCCTATAGTTACTGCTCTCTACATGTCTCCTCCTATAGTTACTGCTCTCTACATGTCTCCTCCTATAGTTACTGCTCTCTACATGTCTCCTCCTATAGTTACTGCTCTCTACATGTCTCCTATAGTTACTGCTCTCTACATGTCTCCTCCTATAGTTACTGCTCTCTACATGTCTCCTCCTATAGTTACTGCTCTCTACATGTCTCCTCCTATAGTTACTGCTCTCTACATGTCTCCTCCTATAGATACTGCTCTCTACATGTCTCCTCCTATAGATACTGCTCTCTACATGTCTCCTTCTATAGTTACATAATTTCTTCCCAAACTATTGCAAGGTTCCAGCCCGTGACTCAAAAAAAAGAGCAATTGTTACGCTCAGTTGTCTATTGATTTCCACAAGGAACAGGCGTAATGGCACAATGCAGAGTCATCATAAATGGGGTCCAGCATTGTCCAAAATGGGGATCAATCAATAGCTGGTTTGTCAGTTTTAGAAATCTTTCACATACATTTTTTTCAGCCTTTTCCAACACTACATTAAAGTGAACCGGTCAGCTCTTTTGGCCGCTATAAGATGTGGTCACCTCCTTTCAGGGCTTATCTACAGCATTCTAATGCTGTAGATAAGCACCCGATCTGACCTGGAAGATAAGAAAAATAAGTTTTATTATACTCACCCGGGGGCGCGATCAGGTCCGGCACCTCCCATCTTCATATGTTTACCGCCCTCCTGCTTCTTCATCACTCTCTGACATTGCATTCCTGGCGTACTTATCTACCCTGTTGAGGGCAGAGCAAAGTACTGCAATGCGCAGAAGCTGG
Organism: Dendrobates tinctorius; assembly: GCF_039654945.1. Lineage (NCBI taxonomy): Eukaryota > Metazoa > Chordata > Amphibia > Anura > Dendrobatidae > Dendrobates > Dendrobates tinctorius. Next base: position 61,295,096 of record NW_027361697.1, read on the forward strand.
GGCTTTCTGACCTTTTCCTGCGGTGCCGGGGAGCAACGATGCAAGCAAGAGGACGGCATCACAAGAAGATGGGAGGAGCTGGACCCGGACCTGCGACACCCATCGGACTGGACCGCAACAGACTGCCCCCCTAGGTGAGTATAATGAAACTTATTTTTCTTATCCCTCAGGTCAGACCGGGGAGATATCTACAGCATTATAGAATGCTGTAGATAAGCCCTGATAGGAAGTGGCCATATCTTAGAGCGACAAAAAGAGGTAACAGGTTCCCTTTAAAGAGAATCTGTCAGCAGGTTTTCGCTATGTAATCTGAGGACAGCATGAATTCAGCGACGTGTCACTTATTAGGCTGTGTGCTGTTATTTACTTACAATGAAGGTTCTATCACCAGGAAGTAATCACATGCCTGTTACACAGACCACATCCCCTCCTGTGATAAGCAACTCACTGTCAAAAGACAATGTACAGAGAAAGCTGTGGTGTGGACAGGGGCAGCATTCTGCGCTATCTAATAACTCTGATAGATCACTGGGTGCAGCAGTTGTGATGCTAAGTGATACATCACTGGAATCAGGGTCTCGGCTACATGATGCTGCTCTCAGATGAGGTAGGAAAACCTGGTGACAGATTCCCTTTCATTTGTAACATGTGTTGTTGCATCTCTAGTAATGATTTTTCCCCACGTTTCTTTTTCTGATATATTTTCAAGTCCTATAAGAGCTGATGAAAAAAAGTGGGGAAAAAAAATCATAAAGAGTCTTTTTCTTAAAGGGAACCTGGCACCTTGAAAATGCAGTCCTATCTGCAGGCCCCATGCTACAGAGCAGGGGGAGCTGAGCAGATGGATATATAGTTTTTTGACAAGTTATTTGATATAATGTAACCAAATCTTTTATCACAAAACTATATATGAATCTACTCCGCTCCAGCTGCTCTGTAACGTGCTGCGGACAGATGGGAATGGCATTTCATGCCGACAGGTTCCCTTTACAAAGAAAAATCTGCTACATATAGATATCGCTGTAGACATTAAAGGGATCGTCCAGATCTATGATATTGCTGACCTTTTGCGAGAATAAGTCATCCATATCAGATCAGTAGACCTAACCTTCGTCATCAATATCATAGACTGGGAAACCCCTTTGAATATTTTTCTTCATTTACACCTTTGCCTCCATTTGTATAGTACATGAAGTAAATGGTAGTGCCAGTGATTTTCTTACCAGGCTCCTTATCAGCTCCATTCCTGACCAACATTACATCACATTACCCACATCTTCCATACAGACCAGAAGTCTGACTTTCTATTAATCTCCACAAGACTCACATCAAGGCTTTTACAGGAATGCACAGATGATGTCTGATGGCCGGGACCCTAATCCTGGCAGAATATTTTCAGTCTGAGTGCTGTCCATGAAAAAAACTGGATCACACTTGGATCAATATTATTCTATGGGGCAGTAAAAAAAATTTTCACAGACCGAATCTGCATGTGAAAAAAAAAAATATATATCACAGTATGCACTGAAACTGGATGAGACGCTCCCATTCAAGTCTATGTGTGCACTAATAATGTACAAGATCATTTCCTATGCTACAGAATTGCAATGTACTGTGGCTTCATATGACTATATATATATATATTATATTCATATGGAGCCACAGTACATTGTAATTCTGTAGCATAGGAAATGATCTTGTACATTATTAATAACGTCTGCTGTAAAATAGCAGATTGCATACAGACTGCACAGTGATGACTAGTGAGAAAAAAAAACATCTCACTTCATAGGATGAAACTCAGCCATTTCTTAAATGCTTGTGTGGATCTACCCTAACACTGATGTATTCAATGTGACATAAGTGTCCAATAAAGGGGAAGCAGGCATCTGACAATGACCCATTGTTTAAATCAGGTTTTTGTGTTACATATTTTTGCTTTTAAAAGTTTGGCAATTCTTTTTTTAAATGCATTCTAAAATTAGTAATCTTTCATTTTTCAAATTGGCCACTGGAGCTAGTTTAGAGAATCTTACAACCTGTCCTTTCAGGAAGAGTTTACATTAGTTTTATCAGCAGTGACAGGATTACAATAACTGATTACACGGGATCCACCAATCATAAAAGGCAATTTCCACCTCCCCCTCCCTTCACAGTGACTTTTTTTACACGCTCATTAGATGCTTCCATACAATACAGCCCCTATTGCTGCTAATGTACATGTGCATTCCCTGAAACAGGACGTTAGAGTCTAAACAGCCCCAGTGACCAGTGTGATGATTGCGAGACTACTAATTTTTAATACAAAATAGTCAGATAGAAAAAAAAAGGTCCTTTTCTGATGACCGGTTTAAGGCCTCATTACAATTTACATCCACTGATGGTTTGTGTCCATTGTTGCCATCAGTTTTTCTTGTTTTTAAAAAAAAAGAACATTTCAGCACATATCCATTCATTAGCCATTAAAAAACAGTCATCACGCGGATGGCACACATGATACATCCAAGTACTATCCGTATGTTTTGACAGATCCGTTCACTTAAATGGGAGCGTTTACGTGTCAATTGGATCAAAAATGGACATTCTCAATTGTTTGTAGAACAATTACCGATATATCAGATCTGGAAAAATCCAGGATTAGCCTACATATATGACATTCACTTGTGTCTACATGATCTGCAAAAAATACCTGCTCCATACACCTGACCACAGCTGGAAGCAGGAAAGCAGCGGTCTTCCCAGACCCTGTGTCCGCACTGGCCAGTACATCTCTTCCCATCAGTCCAACAGGGATCATCTGCATCTGGATGGGAGTAGGAGCGCCATATCCAGCCCGCTTCAGGTTTGTGCAAAGTATGGGAGGAAAGTTACAATGCTCAAACTCTATTATTGGCCTGCATACTTCTTTCCCAATTACACACAGGCCAAGCTGTTGTCTTAAATTGTCAATCTGCTCCTGACCCAGCAGGGTTATAAACTCGTGCTCCGTATAGGTGTAGGGTGCATTACTGGACTGTGCGGGCGCTGCATCCAGGGGCTGATGCACTGGGGGCACAATGGCCATGACCTCACCTGGATGAGGTACAGGTGACTGTTCTACAGCGGCACCTCCTGTGGTTACATTATCTAAAGATGGAGCTTGTGAGGTGTCGTCAGTAGCGCACGTCCCTGTAGACTGCAGGATGTCTTTGGCTTTACACTCCAGACTACACACATCATGCTCAGTCTGGTCACAGATGTATTCTCCATATCTTCCACATATTACACAGACCGGCTCTCCCGGGAGCGGCCAGCGCTGAAGTTTGCTGTAGGATTTGATGGGCTCATCCTCTGCATCAGGAGCAGATGTAGGAAGAGAAGTAGATGCTGGAAACGGAGCAGATGGCAGAACCGCAGAGGCAGGTGGAGAGGCATGAAGAGGTGGGGATGCATAGGCTGCAGCATCAGAGACAGGTGGTAAGGCATGCGGTGCGTTAGGAACAGATGATAGAGCTGCTGCTGGTGACGCCTGTGTTACCGCAGCAGACGGTGAGACAGGTGCTGCGGCGTCAGATGTTGCAGCACAGGCAGGTGACGATGCAGCTGGGGAGGCATGCGTTACAGCAGAGGCAGGTGGAGAGGCATGCGGCGCAGCAGAGGCAGGTGGAGAGGCATGCGGCCCAGCAGAGGCAGGTGGAGAGGCATGCGGCCCAGCAGAGGCAGGTGGAGAGGCATGCGGCCCAGCAGAGGCAGGTGGAGAGGCATGAAGAGGTGGGGATGCATAGGCTGCAGCATCAGAGACAGGTGGTAAGGCATGCGGTGCGTTAGGAACAGATGATAGAGCTGTTGCATGTGGTGACGCCTGTGTTACCGCAGCAGACGGTGAGACAGGTGCTGCGGCGTCAGATGTTGCAGCAGAGGCAGGTGGAGAGGCATGCGGCGCAGCAGAGGCAGGTGGAGAGGCATGCGGCCCAGCAGAGGCAGGTGGAGAGGCATGCGGCGCAGCAGAGGCAGGTGGAGAGGCATGAAGAGGTGGGGATGCATAGGCTGCAGCATCAGAGACAGGTGGTAAGGCATGCGGTGCGTTAGGAACAGATGATAGAGCTGTTGCATGTGGTGACGCCTGTGTTACCGCAGCAGACGGTGAGACAGGTGCTGCGGCGTCAGATGTTGCAGCAGAGGCAGGTGGAGAGGCATGCGGCGCAGCAGAGGCAGGTGGAGAGGCATGCGGCGCAGCAGAGGCAGGTGCAGAGGCAGGTGGAGAGGCATGCGGCGCAGCAGGGGCAGGTGGAGAGGCATGCGGCGCAGCAGAGGCAGGTGGAGAAGCATGAAGAGGTGGGGATGCATAGGCTGCAGCATCAGAGACAGGTGGTAAGGCATGCGGTGCGTTAGGAACAGATGATAGAGCTGTTGCATGTGGTGACGCCTGTGTTACCGCAGCAGACGGTGAGACAGGTGCTGCGGCGTCAGATGTTGCAGCAGAGGCAGGTGGAGAGGCATGCGGCGCAGCAGAGGCAGGTGGAGAGGCATGCGGCGCAGCAGAGGCAGGTGGAGAGGCATGCGGCGCAGCAGAGGCAGGTGGAGAGGCATGCGGCGCAGCAGAGGCAGGTGGAGAGGCATGCGGCGCAGCAGAGGCAGGTGGAGAAGCATGAAGAGGTGGGGATGCATAGGCTGCAGCATCAGAGACAGGTGGTAAGGCATGCGGTGCGTTAGGAACAGATGATACAGCTGTTGCATGTGGTGACGCCTGTGTTACCGCAGTAGACGGTGAGACAGGTGCTGCGGCGTCAGATGTTGCAGCACAGGCAGGTGACGATGCAGCTGGGGAGGCATGCGTTACAGCAGCAGAGCATGGAGGTGAAACAGATGAAATATTCCTAGCTCCCGCCGGCGGACATGTCAGTGCCCCCGTGCCTCTCCCCTTCTTCCCCCCGGCTCTCTCCGTCTCCTGTCGCCTTTTCACCGCTCTTGGTACAAACATTGTCAGATGGCGCCTCTGCCCAGTAAAATGCGGTCATTCCGCCAGAAATGATTCCGGTCAGCAGGGGTCGCTGTGCAGTAGATTCATTACTCGGTGAGAGGCAGTAGTGGACGCTCAGCCAGCATCACTTCCGGCTCACGCTGATGACGTCATGGTGCCGTAGGTGGCGGGCGGCGCACAGTGCTGCAGTCCCAGCATGTCATGTACACAGTGTGGAGGCAGAGGACTGAGTCCAACTACAGAATATTACCCAGAGAACTCTTGTTTCTGCTTAACCCCTTGATGGCACAGCCGACCTCCAGCTGGATCCCCAAATGGATCTTCAAACTACATTGTCTCTGAAGCCAGAATAATGTACAATGTTGTGCCCATGGATGACCTGCCAGGTTCCCTTTAGACACATTACCTGCACTGAACTTCTCTGTGGGCTTTTGCCTTTCTCCTCTAGGGTAGGTGTAGACGACCATATTTTCTGTCCAAGTGCAATCCAACAAAACATCAGATAACGCCCAGACCATGGGGCCATGGATGTCTGGTTTTTATCCTTGGACTGGGCCAAACTGGGGGTAAAAATCGCTGCATGCTTACGTTTTTATCCAGTACTCGGATTGCACTCGGCGAGGCACGTCAATGAGTCTGTAGAAACCATCAGACTGCACCAAAAGACATCTGAGCGCAGTCCAATTTTCCCACTCATGGAATGGAGAAATTTCCATCTTCCTATAGCCGGGATCACACTTGCGAGTGTGATGCGAGAAACTCGCGCATCAATACCCGGCACTCGGGACCAGAGTGTGTGGCTGCATGTATTTCTATGCAGCCGTCACTCCGATCCCGAGTGCCGGCGGCAGTGTCGGGTATTGATATGAGAAACTCGTGCGAGTTTCTCACATCGCACTCACAAGTCTGACCCCGGCCTATCTGAGAGAATCAGAGCGAACTATGCTCACACTGCTCGGCGTGTGATTACCATAAGGCTGTGTGCACACGCTGCGGATTAGGTGCGGATTCATCCTCGCGGATTTTGTAAAATCCGCAGGTGAAACCGCAGGTCAAAATACCTGCGGATTGCTCTGCGGTTTTTCATCTCAATGGAGGAGATGGCAAACCGCAGGAGAATCCGCAGAAAGAATTGACATGTCAATTCTTTCTGCGGATTGAAAACCGCAGATAATCCGCGCGGAAAATTCCGCACCGTCTGCATTGCGGTTTTTGATTCCCATAGGGAATCATGGTACTGTACACCGCAGTAGAAACTGCTGCGGGTCCGCAGCGGCCAAAACCGCTGCGGAACCGCAGCAAAATCCGCAGCGTGTGCACACAGCCTAATTGTCCTCTTTTATGAGAGAATATGCACTGTTGTGACCCTGCAATTATACAGACCAATGTAAATTTGGCAGAGCCCACAGAGAAATTCTGTGCTACACACCCAGTTGGTGGAAGGGAAAATTGGCTCCACTATTACGGGAGGAAAGTGGCGTACCGACAATGGCGGCAGGCCACGCGAATGCTATGGGGCCCGTGAGCCGGGGGACCTCTGTGTCAGTTCCAACACCACCCCCCTCTGCCTGTCCGCCCAACGGGCCCCTCCACCCGTTAGCAGAAGTAATGATGATGGACAACAGCCGACGCTTCCTACCCCATCATTCTGCCAAAGCACCTGACGTGTCAGAGCAGCGGGTGCGATGACGTCATTATAGCGCGCCCGCTGTTCTAAGATGTGCAGCGCTTCACAACACACGCTCCAGAGACTGAAGCATCAGTGACTGGTGGCCATAATAGAATATGGAGGGTGCATTGTATTGTATGGTGGAACTTAGGGGCTGCACTATATTGTATAGGGGACCATGGGGGTGCATTATATTGTATGGAGGACCATGGGAAGGGCATTATATTGTATGGAGGACTATGTGGAGGGCATAATATTACATAGAGGACCATGGAGGGTGCATTATATTGTATGGAGGACCATAGAGAGTGCATTATATGGATGGTGCATTATATTGTATGGAGTACCATGGGGGTGCATTATATTGTAGGAAGGCCAAGGAGAGTGCATTATATTATATGGATGGTGCATTATATTGTATGGAGGACCATGGGGGGTGCATTATATTGTATGGCGGACTATGGTGGGTGCATTATATTGCATTGAGGACCATGGGGGTACATTATATTGTATGGAGGATCATGGGGGATGCATTATATTGTATGGAGGATCATGGGGGATGCATTATATTGTATGGAGGGTGCATTATATTGTATGGAGGACCATGGAAGGTGCACAATATTGTATGGAGGACCATGGGGGTGCATTATATTGTATGGAGGACCATGGGAGTCATTATATTCCATGGAGGACTATGAGGGGTGGATTATATTGTATGGAAGACCATGGTGGGGTGCATTATATTGTATGGAGGACCATGGAGGGTGCATTATATTGAATGGAGGATCATGGGGGGTGCATTATATTGTATAGAGGACTATGGTGGGTGCATTATGTTGTATGGAGGACCATGGGGGGTGCATTATACTGTATGGAGGGCCATGGAGAGTGCATTATAATGTGTGGAGGGTCCATTATATTGTGTGGGGGACCATGGAGAGTGCATTATATTGTATGCAGGGTGCATTACATTGTATGGAGGACCATGGGGGGTGCATTATATTATGTGGATGGTGCATTATATTGTATGGGGGTGCATTATATTGAAAGGAGGACCATGTGGGTATTATATTCCTTGGAGGACACAGAGGATGCATGTGTCATCAGTGTGTCCATTTTTATTAAACGGACATGTCTTCGTGTGGTTTGTGTTAGGCGTCAGTTTTCTGCATTTGCTCTGCAGGAATCCAGGCCCTCACATTCTGCGGTCTCCTGCTGTCTATCTACCGCAGAGGAGATTACTTTGCAGCAGATCGCTCCAGAGACTAAGTCCCTCTGTTCTCCTACTGGGCATGCTCACGAGACGATCTCCCATTGGAGATCGGGAGTCATGTGCCCAGGTCCTGTTCCAGATCTCATTGGTCCATCTCAGAGATCTGGAAGCTTCCAGAAGGTCCCGGCTATAAAAAGCGCGCATGACCGGTCGGCCATGTGCTAGTATAGTCTCTAGTTGCTACTGTGTGAATGATGATGGATGTATGAACCTGCAAATGACTCATTAAGATCCCCTCCCTCTTATATTATGAATGTGTACAGGGACTTAGATTAGAGCCAGCGCGTGGCAAGCCTCAAGCCACTACAGCATCATCCACAGTGCTAGCCTCCGACATTGTGCCTGCTTCCTTGCTTTGTCGACTAGCGGCAGTGTCCTACGCCACGCTGCAGTTGCAGCCCTCTTTGGCATCTGCAGTAGCGATGTCGCACGCACGGTAGGTCTAGACGGATGCAGCTCCTCTGTCTTGGGTCCTGCTCCTGTGACCAGATACCGTTTGTGCATTTACCTGAGACCTGTGACACTAACAGACTCAGCCTTTTGTGTTTACCTCTGCTGATATCTCTGTGAGAAAACAGAGATTGCTTAGCGCACTTGGGTGATGTTCAACCAACGTGCGCATTTCCACCATATTGCTCGTCTGTCACTACTTAGCAGCAGTGTTTACACCTACTGCACGGTGGACCCCGAGCGGTGAACGCACTTTATTTATTTTTATTTAGCGCGTTCCGCCGTTCCTAACAGTTTGTACAGACACACGGTCCATGTACAAACACGGACATGTGCGTAGCAGCATTGGTTATATTGGGTACGTGCGATATAATTTTGAAGTTAATATAACTGTAACATTAATTATGGCGCCTTTGCATGGTTCCATGCAAGTACACCAACATACTCTCCGCCTCGGCCACGCGGCATGATTACTGTCGTGTCTACCTGCTTGCTTCCTTTGTCTGTGTACCTCCCGGCGGCGCACCTTGTACGCGCGCGCCCTCTCCCCTGTTCTTAAAGGGGCAGCATGAGCACCTGCTAAGATGCCAATAGCTGTGAGGCATCTTGTAGAAAAGGCACCCATCCCAATAGGGAGGTACCTAAGCAATATTGATTCGGGACTAGTGAGCTATTAGGTCCCCTGGTCTTTGTGTGGCCAAATCATGTATCTGAACCCTTGGTTCATGTCAGGCCAGTTCCCAAACCTGCTCCCCTTGTCCATGCGTGATCTGTGTCCAAACCTGCACACCTGGTCCATGTGTGGCCAGTGTCCAAACCTGCTCCCCTGGGCCATGTGTGGTATGTTCCCAATCCTGCTTCCCTGGTCCGTGTGTGATCTGTACCCAAACCTGCTTCCCTGGTCCGTGTGTGGCCAGTGCCCAAACCTGCTTCCCTGGTCTATGTGTGGTCTGTGCCCAAACATACTCCCTGGTCTGTGTGTGGCCAGAGCCCAAACCTGCTTCCCTGGTCTGTGTGTGGTCTGTGCCTAAACCTGCTCCCTGGTCTGTGCCCAAACCTGCTCCCGGGTCTGTGTGTGGTCTGTGCCCAAACCTGCTCCCCTGGTCCGTGTGTTGTCTGTGCCTAAACCTGTTCCTCTGGTCCATGTGTGTGGCCAGTGCCCAAACCTGCTTCTCTGGTCTGTGTGTGGTCTGTGCCCAAAACTGCTTCCCTGGTCTGTGCCCAAAACTGCTTCCCTGGTCTGTGCCCAAAACTGCTTCCCTGGTCTGTGCTCAAACCTGCTTTCCTGGTCTGTGTGTGGTCTGTGCCCAAACCTGCTCCCTGGTCCGTGTGTTGTCTGTGCCTAAACCTGTTCCTCTGGTCCATGTGTGTGGCCAGTGCTCAAACCTGCTTCTCTGGTCTGTGTGTGGTCTGTGCCCAAAACTGCTTCCCTGGTCTGTGCTAAAACCTGCTTTCCTGGTCTGTGTGTGGTCGGTGTCTAAACCTGCTCCCTGGTCTGTGTGTGGTCGGTGTCTAAACCTGCTCCCTGGTCTGTGTGTGGTCGGTGTCTAAACCTGCTCCCTGGTCTGTGTGTGGTCTGTGCCCAAACCTGCTCCCCTGGTCCGTGTGTTGTCTGTGCCTAAACCTGTTCCTCTGGTCCATGTGTGTGGTCTGTGCCCAAACCTGCTTCTCTGGTCTGTGTGTGGTCTGTGCCCAAAACTGCTTCCCTGGTCTGTGCTCAAACCTGCTTTCCTGGTCTGTGTGTGGTCTGTGCACAAAACTGCTTCCCTGGTCTGTGCTCAAACCTGCTTTCCTGGTCTGTGTGTGTGGTCTGTGCCCAAACCTGCTCCCTGGTCTGTGTGTGGCTAGTACAAATCCTGAAACAGCATCCGGCGGTATTCGAACTCTGAAGCCACTCCAGCGGAACCTGTCCTGAGACTCGTGTGTCAGAACATGTATCTGTCCTAGTACTCCGAGTTGTCCGTCTGTTATACCAGTCTCCGAATCCAACCCTGTCTGTGACTCTCTGTCAGTATCCGTCCTGCCCTAGGAGTAGTCTGAACGAAGCCTGAGTCCAGTTCATGTCTGCGTACCCAACAGCTACCTGCAGCTCAAGCCTGACTCCACCATCAGTAGCTCCAGTGAACTCCAGGTAGCCGCTTAGCTATGCTCCTGCTGGGCAAGCCCAGACCCGTGGCACAGTGGGTCCATGAACCACCTGCGCCACTTGAGTGTGTGACCATAAGATTTTGATTATTTTTTGCTCCATTCTTGGGGAGAGGCAAGGTGACAGGAAAACCACAATTTTTTACTTTGTCACATTTAGCTTGTCACCTTTAGCATTGCAGCAAAAGTTTGAATTGTCTAATCTTGTATGAACCCCAAACACAGACTGGGCTAGATAAAAATGTAAAGATGGCGCCGCCCTGGGCTTTCAGCCACTCAGAGTTGCCATGGTAACCAGTCGTCATACACCACAATTTGAAACCTTTTGCTGCCACTGGAATATTTATCACCGCCATTTCTTGCTGTTGATCAGCAGCTACTCAGATGAACGAAACCTGGGGAGACAATTAATGAAGTCCATATCTCTTACTGAAAAGTTCCTCGTGACATCAGGTCCATTATTGATTGGAAGGGGCTAAGTAGGTAGCAGGACCTGTGCCATTTTTGCCAGCCATCACACTATTGCAGCTCAGCGATGGGTGCAGGAATTTTACGTGTCATCACCTGTGGATGTCACCCTGCTGTAATGACCCAAATCGATATAATTGTTATTATTTATTTACATAGCACCATTGATTCCATGGTGCTGTACATGAGAAGGGGTTACATACAAATTACAGATATCACTTACAGTAAACAAACTAACAATCACAGACTGATATAGAGGGGAGAGAGGACCCTTACATTCTATAGGATGGTGGGGAAGGAGACAGTAGGTTGGGGGGTTGCAGCAGCTCCCGTGATGGTGAGGCGGTAGCTCCAGTAGTGATGAGGAGGCAGCAGGGATCATTACAGGCTGTAGGTTTTCCTGAAGAGGTGAGTTTTCAGGTTTCGTCTGAAGGATCCGAGTGTGGTTGATAGCGGGACGTGTTGGGGCAAGGAATTCCAGAGGATGGGGACTATTCGGGAGAAGTCTTGGGGGCGGTTGGGTGAGGAGCGAATAAGTGTGGAGGAGAGAAGGAGGTCTTGGGAGGATCAGAGATTACGTGAGGGAAGATATTGGGAGATTAGTTCAGAGATATATGGAGGAGACAGGTTATAGATGGCCTTGTAGGTCAGTATTAGTAATTTAAACTGGATACGCTGAGGGAATGGGAGCCTTTGATGAGATTTGCAGAGGGAAGAAGAGGAGGAGTAGCGAGGAGAGAGATGAATTAGTCGGGCAGCTGAGTTGAGGATGGACTGAGGAGGTGCGAGGGTGTTAGCAGGGAGGCCACACAAAAGGATGTTGCAGTAGTCAGAACGGGAGATGAGGAGAGCATGCACAAGCATTTTAGTAGAGTGAGTATTGAGGAAGGGAAGGATTCTGGAAATATTTTTGAGCTGGAGGTGGAGAGGGCTTGGATGTGCGGTTTGAAGGACAGGGCAGAGTCAAGGGTTACTCCGAAGCAGCGGACCTCCGGTACGGGGGAAAGCCTAATGTCGATTGTTATAGATAGGTCAGGTAAGGAAGATCTGTGAGATAGGGAAAGATGATGAGTTCAGATTTGTCCACATTCAGTTTGAGGAAGCGGGAGGAGAAGAAGAAGGATATGGCTGATAGACACTCCGGGATTTTGGAGAGCAGAGAGGTGACGTCTGGGCCAGAGAGGTAGATCCGAGTATCATCGGCATAAAGGTGGTACTGGAATCTGTGGGACTTTATGAGTTGCCCCAGGCCAAGTGTATATATGGAGAAGAGTTGGGGTCCTAGAATAGAGCCTTGGGGGATTCCAACAGAGAGAGGGTGGGATGAGGAGGTAGTGTGGGAGTGGGAGACGCTGAATGTGCGGTTGGAGAGGTATGAGGAGATCCAGAATAGGGTGAGGTTTTTGATGCCAAAGGAAGAGAGGATCTGTAGTAGGAGGCAGAGGACAACTGTGTCAAAGGCAGAGGACAGGTCTAGAAGGAGGAGTATAGAGTATTGTCCGTTAGCTTTGGCTGTAAGTAGGTTGTTGGTAATTTTGGTCAGGGCTGTCTCAGTGGAGTGATGGGAGCGGAAACCAGATTGTAGATTGTCAAAGAGCAGGTTAGATGAAAGATGGGAGGAAAGTTCAGCGTGGACGTGCTGCTCCAGGAGTTTGGAAGCGAATGGGAGCAGCTATATTTGGCGATAGCCGGTCATAGCAGTTGAGTCAAGTGTTGGATTTTTGAGGATAGGCATGATTGTGGCATGTTTGAAAGCAGAAGGGAAGGTACCGGAAGTTAGTGATAGGTTGAAGAGGTGGGATAGAGATGGGATAAGAGTGGTGGCGAGGTTGGGGAGGAGGTGGGATAGGATGGGGTCGAGTGCACAAGTGGTGAGGTGTGATTTGGAGAGAAGATAAGTAAGCTCCCCTTCAGTGATCTTGGATAAGGAGGTTATGGGGTTTGGGTATTGGTCTGGTATACAAAGGGGTTGTGGTGGTTGAGTAATAAAGACTTGCCGTGTTTGGTCTATCTTGTTTTTGAAGTGCGTGGCAAAGTCCTCAGCAGAGATTAGGGAAGTTGGAGGGGGCAGTGGTGGGCGGAGGAGGGAGTTAAAAGTATTGAACAACTGTTTAGGGTTGTGGGATAAGGAAGATACAAGGGATGTAAAGAAGGCCTGTTTAGCAGAGGTGAGAGCTGATTTGAATGCAAGTGTTGCTTGTTTGAGTGCAGTGAAGTCGTCTTGTGAATGCGTTTTCTTCCAGTGCCATTCAGCAATTCTGGATGCTTGCCGAAGCTTTTTAGTGGTTTTATTATGCCAGGGTTGTCTATTGATTTGTCGCACTTTGTTATGCATGACATGGGCAACCGAGTCGATGCTGATGCAAGAGTGGCATTGTAGAAACTAGTGGCAGTGTCATGGAGTGAAGATATGGCCGACAGTGGTAGGATAGAGTCAGAGAGTGTGTGAGTGTATAGATGTGCAAGGCTTCTGCGGGGTGCGCATGTTGCTGGATATGGATGACAGGTGATGAGGACAGGGATGAGAAAGAGAGTAGATGGTGGTCAGATAGAGGGAGAGGGGAGGTTGTCAAGTTAGGGAGCAGAGACGGGTGAAGACTGGGTCTAATGTGTGTCCATCTGTGTGGGTGGCTGAGGAGGACCACTGAGTAAGTCCAAAGGATGAAGTAAGGGACAGGAGTTTGGAAGCTGCCGACTGGTGGGTGTCAATGGGGATGTTGAAGTCACCCATGATGATGGTAGGAATGTCAGCAGAGAGAAAGTGAAGGAGCCAGGTGGAAAATTGGTCAATGAAGGCAGTGGTTGGGTCTGGAGGTTGGTATATGACAGCCACTTGGAGGTTGTAGGGAGAGTAGATGTGGATAGAGTGGACTTCAAAAGGGGAGAAAAAGGGAGGGAAGAGGTGGGATTGGGTTGAAGATGCAGTTGGAAGAAAGGAGAAGACCCACTCCTCCACCATGTCTGTTGCCAGGGCGAGGAGTGTGGGTCAAGTGGAGGCCACCACAGCATAGCGCAGCAGGGGAGGTGGTGTTGGAGGGTGTCAGCCATGTTTTGGTGAGGCCAAGGAAGGAAAAATTGCGAGAGGTAAAGAGGTTGTGAATCATATGGAGTTTATTGCAGAAGGAGCGGGCATTCCAGAGTGATCGAGAGAGTGGGAGCAGGGTGGTGGGCGTGAAGGGCACGGATTTGAGGTTGGATAGATTTCAGGTGTTTATGTTGGGTTAGGAATGATAGGAGGGGGTAATAATGGGAGGTATGAGCTGTGGGGGTCCAGGGTTGAGAGATATGTTGCCAGCAGAGAGGAGAAGCAGAGAGAGGCAGAGCTGGTGGGAGAAGGAGAGTGTGCAATTTGTTTTGTGTGTTATTAGGAGAGATCTGAGGTTGAGGAGCAGGTCAGTGGAGGAGGTCAGGTGGGGAGGCAAGAGGGAAGGAGAGAAGTGGCGTTACTATGAGTCAGATCGCAGGGTTCAGAGGAGAAACTGTGACAAGCGCTGCTGGCAACAGATGTGCCAGGCAGCGACCTTGTCACAAAAAAAAAGTAAAGAAAAAAAAAAGCAGGTATGCAGGTTACGACAAGGGTTAGGGTTGGGATTAGGGTTAGGGGTATGTTGGGGTTAGGGTTATGGTTGGAATTATGGAATTAGGGTTACGGGTGTGTTGGTGTTAGGTTTGTGTTTAGGGTTATGGTTAGTGTTGGGGTTAGGGTTGGAATTAGAATTGGGGGTTTCCACTGTTCAGGCACATTAGGGGCTCTGCAAATGCAACATGACGCCCGCAGTCCATTCCATCAAAGTCTGCATTCCAGAACGTCACTACTTCCCTTCCGAGCCCCACCGTGTGCCCAAACAGTAGATTTATCCCACATATGGGGTACCAGCGTACTCAGGACAAATTGGAGAACAACTTTTAGGGTCCAATTTCTCCTGTTACCCTAGTGAAAATAAAAAATTGGGGGCTAAAAGATCATTTTTGTGGAAAAAAAATTTTTTTTATTTTCACGGCTCTACATTATAAACTTTAGTGAAATACTTGGGGGTTCAAAGTGCTCACTACACATCTAGATAAGTTCCTTGGGGGGTCTAGTTTCCAAAATGGGGTCACTTGTGTGGGGTTTCTACTGTTTAGGCACATCAGGGGCTCTGCAAACGCAACATGATGCTCGCAGAACATTCCATCAAAGTCTGCATTCAAGAACGTCACTACCTTCCTTCCGAGCCCCACAGTGTGCACAAACACTAGTTTTCTCCCACATATGGGGTACCAGCGTACTCAGGACAAATTGGACAACAACTTTTGGGGTCCAATTTCTCCTGTTACCTTTGGGAAAATAAAAATTTTGGGGCGAAAAGAACATTTTTGTGGAAATATGATTTTTTTTATTTTCATGGCTCTACGTTATAAGCTTCTGTGAAGCACTTGGGGGTTCAAATTGCTCACCACACATCTAGATAAGTTCCTTGGGGGGTCTAGTTTCCAAAATGGTGTCATTTGTGAGGGGTTTCCACTGTTTAGGTACATCAGGGGCTCTCCAAATGCGACATGGCGTCCGATCTCAATTCCAGCCAATTCTGCATTGAAAAAGTCAAACGGCGCTCCTTCCCTTCTGAGCTCTGCCGTGTGCCCAAACAGTGGTTTAGCCCCACATTCGGGGTATCGGCGTATTCGGGAGAAATTGCACAAAAAATTTTTTGGTCCATTTTCTCTTTTTACACTTGTGAAAATACAAAAAATTGGTTCTGAAGTAAAATGTTTGTGAATAAAATTACATTTTTATTTTTTCCTTCCACATTCCAGTCATTCATGTGAAGCACCTGAAAGGTTATTAAACTTCTTGAATGTGGTTTTGAGTACATTGAGGGGTGCAGTTTTTATAATGGTGTCACTTTTGGGTATTTTATGTCATATTGACTCCCCAAACTCACTTCAAATGTGAGGTGGTCCCTATAAAAATGGTTTTGTAAATGTTGTTGTAAAAATGAGAAATCGCTGGTCAACTTTTAATCCTTATAACTTCCTAACAAAAAAAAATTATGTTTCCAAAATTGTGCAGATGTAAAGTAGACATATGGGAAATGTTAGTTATTAACTATTTTGTGCGTTATGACTCTCTGATTTAAGGGCATAAAAATTAAAAGTTTGAAAATTGCAAAATTTTCAAAATTTTCGCCAAATTTTGATTTTTTTTAACAAATAAGAGCAAGTCATATCTAAGAAATTTTACCACTGTCATGAAGTACAATATGTCACGAGAAAACAGTGTCAGAATCAGCAGGATCCGTTGAAGCGTTCTAGAGTTATGACCTCATAAAGTGACACTGGTCAGAATTGAAAAAATTGGCTTGGTCACGAAGGCTAAAACAGGCTCTGGCGCGAAAGGGTTAATTAGAAGTCAGGAAGCAAAAAAAAATAAAAGAGGACAGATAAAGCATTGATAGCAGACAGATACAGGGGTGATTGGGGTTCAGGAAAGATGGGTGATATAATAAAGAACTCTCATCCTGGCCGAATAATCTCTTAGATATTATATTCATTACTGATGGTGGAGGGGGCCCTCTCATATGGTGCAGTGGGTGGGCATGGCAGCCAGGAGCCCAACAATGGCCTTTAGACTTGCCGTGTACAGATGGTTGCCACTGGCAACAAAGATGTACTAGTCCATAAGAATAATTGTATTAAATATGAAAGATCTTTATTGATTAAAATTCATACAAAAAACAAATGTACATAGATCAACACATGAGTTGGTATGGGGGACCGATGGAAAAATTGTGCCAAAATTGCTGCTGTATGGACAAAATAGCCACACACCTCCCTAGGACCAAAAGGGAGGAATTTGCTGGAGAATTCTTAATAATTTAATCATATCATTGTCACGTGGGGCTTAGTCCCACTAAGGCTGTAATACCCGGGGGCCCTGTGATGTCCCTATAACTAGGGGAAACCCTGTCTGACCCTCAACCCAGGGTTTTTGCTGATGGTGCAAATGCCTGAGCCTCCACCCTTTCCTTGTCTCCTGCTCAGCCCTGCACTTAACCCTCCACCCTCCACCCAGTGAGGAGACACACCACCAAAGCCCCCACACAAATAATGACAGACAGGGAGAACTTAAACTGCACCGCGCCGCATACACACAGGACTATACAGTAATGTGAACAGGGCACAACTAAACACAAATATGGGAAGGAGAAAGGATAACAACGGATCATACGACACCAGATACAAATCTCTCTCTCTGCAACACCTCCACTCCAGACCGGAACCACTTGGTATGAAACACAAGCTATAATCGGCGACGCCCATAGGCCAGCATGACTATTTAAAGACCGTGGGCGTGACTAACCATCCAACCTGGTCTCCAGCAGGATTAACCCCCGAGAGCCTGAAGATCAGGCCGGCGCCACTGAGGCTATAGTGGCTGGAGGTGGAACTACCTCTGCCTGCCGGACGCTGTGGTGTGAACAACGTCCGACATGACATTACCCCGTCTTCTACGAGGGACCTCCGGACCCTCAAGACTCATAGGACCCGGCTTGTCCGGATGACGACGGTGAAAAGAACTGACCAGCCGATCTGCATGTATGTCTGAGGCTGGAACCCAAGACCTCTCCTCCGGACCATACCCCCGCCAGTGCACCAAATACTGAAGAGTACGGCGTACTACTCGAGAGTCCACTACGTTGGCGACCTCAAACTCTAAATCGCCATCCACCATGACTGGAGGTGGCATCGGCGTCACGTCCACAGAGCCTACCACCTTTTTCAATAAAGCTCTGTGAAACACGTTGTGTATCTTGTACACCGCAGGAAGTTCCAACCGATACGCCACTGGGTTAATGATGGCAGAAATTCTAAAAGGCCCAATAAACCTTGGACCCAGTTTTAAAGATGGAATTTTGAGTCTTATGTTCTTCGTAGCTAACCACACCCATTCACCCACACACGTCTACTGTCAGCCTCCCGTTTGTACCTGGCACTCATGCTCAACAAATGCTGTTTCACCCGCCTCCAGACTGATGACAATTGGGCTCCTAGCTGATCCTCCTCCGGGACACCCCCCGAGTCACCCTGACGTAAGGTACAAAACTGAGGATGTTGACCGTACACATACACACAAAAGAATGGAGACTCTCCCGATGACTCTTGGCGGTGATTATTTAACGCGAATTCGGCCAGAGGAAGGAAAGTAGACCACTCCTCCTGGTTGTCGGACACAAAGCATCGTAAATATTGTTCTAGATTTTGGTTCATGCGCTCAGTTTGTCCATTAGACTGTGGATGAAACGCCGATGAATGTGACAACTTGATCCCCAAACGTGAGCAAAAAGCTTTCCAAAACCTCGCCATAAATTGCTTTCCCCTATCAGATACTATGTCCGACGGTACTCCGTGGAGTCTGACCACCTCCTTCAGAAATACCTGAGCCAACGTCTTAGCATTGGGCAATGAAGACAACGCCACAAAATGCGCCATCTTTGAAAAACGGTCAACCACCACCAGGATGACCGTGTTCCCCGCCGAGGCTGGCAAGTCAGTGATGAAATCCATGGAGATTTCTGTCCATGGCCTATTGGGTACCCCCAGAGGCTGTAGCGTGCCAGCAGGACGGGTACGGGGTGACTTAGCCCTAGCACACGTGATGCAAGCTGCCACGTATGAGACCACGTCCTGCCGGATTTTGGGCCACCAGAAACAATGCGATACCAGCTCTAAGGTGCCCCTCACCCCTGGATGACCAGCCAGTACCGAGTCGTGGTGTTCCTTCAACACCTTAAGCCGAAGATGCAGGGGTACAAATGATTTGTTGGTGGGAAGTCCTGGTGGTACCTCCTCTTGGGCCTCGGCAATCTCCGCCTCTACCTCCGTCGTGAGAGCCGAGACCACTACCCCTTTCTGGAGGATGGGTGCCGGCTCTTCCCGAGGTTCTCCCCCCGGAAAACACCTAGACAAAGCATCCGCCTTGGTGTTTTTAGCCCCGGGACGGTAAGTCACCAGAAAATTGAAACGAGTAAAAAACAATGCCCAGCGAGCCTGCCTAGGAGACAGACGCTTAGCCGACTCCAGATAGAGCAGATTCTTATGGTCGGTGATGACTGTGACCTGGTGAGCCGCCCCCTCCAAGAAGTGTCGCCATTCCTCAAAAGCCAGTTTGATGGCCAACAACTCCCTGTTGCCGATATCATAATTCCGTTCGGCCGGCGACAGCTTCTTGGAGAAGTAGGCGCATGGATGCATCTCGCTCAAGGACGAGCCTTGAGACAGTACTGCCCCCACTCCCACCTCCGATGCATCAACCTCCACCACAAAAGGTTTAGACACGTCTGGTTGCACCAGAATGGGGGCTGAAGCAAAACTATTCTTCAGACGCTCAAAGGCACGTATAGCCACCTCAGGCCAGTTCGCCAGATCGGCACCCTTTTTTGTCATGTCTGTGAGCGGTTTGGCGATAGTCGAAAAGTGTTTTATAAATTTCCTATAATAATTTGCAAACCCAAGGAACCGCTGGAGTGCTTTCAGACTCTCCGGCCTCTCCCATTGCAGCACCGCTTGCACCTTAGCGGTGTCCATTTTAAAGCCGGCTGCGGACACAATATATCCCAAAAAGGGCAACTCCTGGACAAAAAATAAACATTTTTCCAGCTTAGCATAGAGCTGGTTCTCCCGGAGCAACTGTAACACCTGCCTGACATGCTCCAAATGAGTGTCCCGATCGCTAGAATAAATGAGGATATCATCCAGGTATACAATCACAAATCTCCCCAGGACATGAGCAAATACATCATTAATAAAATGTTGGAAAACGGCAGGCGCGGTGGTCAACCCAAACGGCATAACCAGACTCTCAAAATGACCCTCAGGAGTGTTAAACGCCGTCTTCCACTCATCCCCCTGACGGACCCTTATGAGGTTATACGCCCCCCTGAGGTCCAGCTTGGAAAACCATTTCGCCCCCGCTACCTGGTTGAACAAATCCGGGATTAACGGCATAGGGTAAGGATCACGGATAGTAATCTGGTTTAACTCTCGGAAATCCAGACACGGGCGTAACCCCCCCATCTTTCTTCTTAATGAAGAAAAACCCCGCGGCTACAGGCGAGGATGAAGGCCGGATGTGTCCTTTGCTCAGACTCTCCGCGATGTAGTCTTTCAGAGCTTGTCTCTCAGGACCAGAAATATTAAACATCCTGGCCTTAGGTAATTTGGCCCCGGGTTTTAACCTGATCGCACAGTCATAGGCTCTATGTGGAGGCAGTTCTGAGCAACCCTTCTCAGAGAAAACATCTGCGAAATCCTGCAAAGCCTCCGGCAGGCTGGGCGTCACGGCGGACACACATGTGGCCAAGCAATTGTCTTGGCAAAAACCACTCCATTGTACTATGTCCTGAGTTTTCCAATCAATTACCGGGTTGTGTCTGGACAACCATGGAAAACCCAGGACCATTTGTGCTGGGAGATTACGGAGGACCCTACATGTAACCGACTCAGAATGTAGGACCCCAATGTGGAGTTTCACGTCTGCCACAAACTCCGTAATCTCCCCTTGAGGGAGGGGAACAGCATTAATGGTCACCACCTGTATGGGGTGAGGAAGTTTTTCAATCTTAAACCCGGCGGTGTGTGCAAACTCCTCATCTATGAGATTGGTGGTGGAACCGCTATCCACAAACACTGATATTGGTAGCTCTCTGCCCGTGATAATAACCTTGGCAGGGAGCATACATTGAGATACCATCATGGAGGATATGCATACGCTCAGTTGGGTCTCCTCCATACCCTCTGAGCTTAACAGTTTTCCGCCGAAGTGACCCTCTTAGGTAGTATCGGGCAAACGTTAATATAATGACCTCTTACCACAGTAGAAACATGCTCCGGGCTTCCGGAATCCCGGAGCGCGACACAACCTGTGCCACGCCAGCAATCTGCATAAGTTCAGGGGACTCATCTACTTCAACCACACTTGCACCTCTGCTTTCCCCCAGAGGTAGCGTCTCCTGTGCCCCCTGACGAAAACGGCGATCAAAACGTATCACCAAACTCATGGCAGACTCCAACGATGCCGGAGACTCATACATCAGGAGGGCTTGTTTAACCCTCCCTGACACCCCATGCATAAACTGGCTCCGCAGCGCTGGGTCATTCCACTGTGTGTCTACGGCCCAGCGGCGAAACTCCGAACAATAGTCCTCTGCCAAGCGCTCCCCCTGGCGGAGGGCGCGGATTTTAGATTCCGCTAGAGCCAGTCGGTCAGGATCATCGTAAATGAGTCCGAGGGCAGAAAAAACATTATCAACAGAAAGAAATGTAGCAGAGTCAGCTGGTAAGGAAAATGCCCATGCTTGGGGGTCACAACTCAGTAATGACAACACCAGCCCTACCCGCTGGGCCTCATTACCTGAGGAGATTGGCCGCATGCGGAAGTATAACTTGCAGGCCTCCCGAAATACGACAAATTTGCTGCGATCCCCTGAAAAACGTTCTGGCAGCGGAAACTTCGGCTCTGCACCGATACCTGCAGATGCCGTTTGCACTTTCGCTACTACCAGGCCCTGCTGCTGAACTGCCCTTTTCAACTCGGAGACCTGTAAGGACAGCGCCGCCAACTGGTGGGTTATGGAATCTAATGGATCCATGGACTCCTGAAAAAATGTGGGCCGATTATAATGTCACGTGGGGCTTAGTCCCACTAAGGCTGTAATACCCGGGGGCCCTGTGATGTCCCTATAACTAGGGGAAACCCTGTCTGACCCTCAACCCAGGGTTTTTGCTGATGGTGCACCACCAAAGCCCCCACACAAATAATGACAGACAGGGAGAACTTAAACTGCACCGCATACACACAGGAGTATACAGTAATGTGAACAGGGCACAACTAAACACAAATATGGGAAGGAGAAAGGATAACAACGGATCATACGACACCAGATACGAATCTCTCTCTCTGCAATACCTCCACTCCAGACCGGAACCACTTGGTATGAAACACAAGCTATAATCGGCGACGCCCATAGGCCAGCATGACTATTTAAAGACCGTGGGCGTGACTAACCATCCAACCTGGTCTCCAGCAGGATTAACCCCCGAGAGCCTGAAGATCAGGCCGGCGCCACTGAGGCTATAGTGGCTGGAGGTGGAACTACCTCTGCCTGCCGGACGCTGTGGTGTGAACAGCGTCCGACATGACAATCATAAAGCCAGAGTACCGGTAAGGCCTGTTTCACACGTCAGTTTTTTCAAATCAGTCAAGATCCGCCGTTTTGCAAAAAAAATGGATCCGCCATTTTGCTTGGCGGATCCGTTTTTTTTCCCATTGAGTTGCATTACCGGTGGATCTTGACGGATGGCCATCCGTTGGATCCGTTTTCTTGCCGCCGACATGTCTGGACGGACAATGCAACGTTTTTTCGGACGGCCGGATCCGCATTTGACATTGCGCATGCCCGGAGGATTTGCCTCAGCCACAAATTTAACACTAAACCCTGTTCTGGCAGCTGAAAAAAATTCTCTCTCTCTCTCTCCTCCCCGGGCTGCGGTTCCTTTAAAATTCTTCCTTCGACGGATCCGTTAAAACAACGGTCCGGTGCCAAACGTTGTGGTCAGTACAGGAACGGATCCGTTGTCCGCCATTTTAGCGGATTTTAACTGAGGAAAAAAACTGATGTGTGAAACAGGCCTTATTAATAGGATTGGTAACCCAGAATAAGAGTTGAATCTATAATCCTTCCTACTCTACTAGTGTTAATAGTGGAATAAATTACCTAAGTGGTAAAACAAAGTTAGACCTATAATCCATTCCTAATTTGCTAATGCTAATGATAAAGCAATCTCAATATGTACATACAAGGGTCTGAAATCTTTTGGCGTTTTTTTTTGTAAACCCCCATTAAGGGAACAACTAGGAACAAAAGGACACATATAATGTACAAATAGAATCAGATGGCATCATGGGTACACTAAGTCCCCTCAAAGAATATCAATGTATAATATTTAGATGTCTTGGGGGATTCACAGATTTTAAAGTGACACTAAGCTGGCAGTGCTCTGACCTTATAGTCATCAGATAAACTTTATGCAAACAGCAATTTTCATAAGCTCAGATCATTTCCAATGGTGATGTCATGAAATGTCTCCATAATGTCAGCACTCCCCTAGTGCCTCAATGGTTCTAATACATGGCTCCAATAATTAGCGATGTATGTCAGCCTTACTCACAAATACTGTACATAAACAGCACAGAATAACAGAAAATGATACTCATCTGTGTCTTTCAACTGTGTCACCCGCCATCTATAATGGGTTAATTGCGCCTCAACGCGTTTCGCCAGTCATGGCTCATCACTGAGGCGCAATTAACCCATTATACTATATGTACATTATATGTGTTCTTTTGATTTTAACTTTATAAGGGATCTAGGGTCCTCTTTAGAGCAGTATCACATCTGTCTAGGACTAGGGGTCCCTTTAATATCGGGTAGAGGGTATCCTTAGTGGCTGCAGGGTACATCAGGGCCCCTAGGGATAGCCACCGTTGAGCGGGGGCGCCACAACGTCCCCCCCTAGGGTGCCAACCTCCGCGGCCAGGCAGGTGAAAGCTCAGGATATCAAGTAGGAATTCCTAGTTGTTCCCTTAAGGGGTTTTTTTTTAGCTTGGACACTGTGTTGGTTAAATTTTGTTTTTTGATTTCTTTTGTCACTTTGGTATTTTTGGTGCATGACCAATTGGTTGGTCTTTTTAACTAAATAAAGTATCATTTTAGGGGATAAATGTTTATGATTATAATGATAAAGCAAGTTACCTGGGTGGTAATGACCGGTCTAGGCTTCCTATACAGGTCCATGGGGATGTGCTGGCTGACCCCGACGCGCGTTTCGGCGGTCCCTTTCACAAGGGGCGTACGCCAAAACACGTGTCAGGGTCGGCCAGCACATCCCCCTGGACCTGCTTTGGGAAGCCTAGACCGGTCATTACCACCCAGGTAACTTGCTTTATCATTAGCATTAGCAAAGAAGGAAGGGATTATAGGTCTAACTTTGTATTACCACTTAGGTAATTTATTCCACTATTAACACTATTAGAGTAGGAATGGATTATAGATTCAACTCTTATTCTGGGTTACCAATCTGTAACGCCGGTGTGTTTGTACTTTGTTTCCCCGGCGTTACTCTGCATGTCTGCATTAACCCTTTGCTCCTCTCCTTCTAACTAGCAGGGATACTGTTGCCTGCTACCATTATGGATGCTGCTCAGTTCCCTGCCCCGCTGCGTAGCCGTACATGCGTGCGTGGCTCCGCTGCTTTTCAAGACCACCCGCTGGTACGGTCCCTGGCTGCTGCTGTGGAAAGCTATCCGTGGGTATAGGTCCTCTGCATTATGTATGGCTTACCACTTGTGTTCAGGCTTGCAGTTCTCTCCAGGTGTCCTCTGCAATGCTGATTTCTGTTTGCCCTTGCTTAGGGTGTGCGCGGCCACACCTCCCCTCCTTTTATGAGGAATGGGTGTGTTCTACAATTGCTGCTCCAGCCTATCGCTGTGAGGCAGCTGATATATAAAAGTTCCCTGCCCTGTGGGGCGTTGCCAGAGCTTTGCATTGAGTTCCTGAACCTAGCCATGTGAGTATGTGTGTTCAGCTCCTGCTCTGATTGTGATCAGTTCTGGGGGAGCTGTTGCTCTTTGTCCCAGTGTGAACTGTGTTTTGCCTCCTGCCAGGAGGCAGAATATCCTGACCCTTGTCCCTGTCCACCCTCCCAGGAGGCAGAATATCCTGGCCCTTGTCCCTGTCCGCCTTCCCAGGAGGCAGAATATCCTGGGCCTTGTCTGCCCTCCCAGGAGGCAGAATATCCTGGTCCCTGTGTTTATGTGTGGAGTCTTGCCTTGCAGCTGTGTATTGTTTCCTGAATCCTGGATCCTGGATTTGTTCCTGCACCCGACCCTGTCTGAATTGTGTCTTGTTTCTCCACCTGCTCTGGGGGCAGTAATACCCAGATCGCCCTTCCTGGAGGCTGCATATCCAGGCCCGTCTATGTTGTGTCTTGTTCCCTGGATCCTGGACCTGCTCCTTTACCTGACCCTGTCTGAACTGTGTCCTCTGTGTGATGTTCCTGAGGTCCTTCCTTGTCCTGAACCCTGTGCCCAGTGACTGTGACTCTTTGCTACCTGACTTGCTGTGATTTAACCTGGGTTCAGCTTGGAAGTAGGAGTCCAGTGTTTCCGCTGAGATTCTGCCACTCTGTGCTCAGCTGGGGATTCGGTGCAATTCCCTGCCGGTTCCAGTCCAACCCGGCAGGGTTTGCACCAGACCGCTGGGGTTCCTTTCTAGGTCGCTGCCAGATGACCGGAGCCTGATTACCGTGGCCTCTCGTGTCTGCATCTTATGCTTCCCTGCCCGATGTCCGGAGCCATCCTATTACTGCCAGTGATCCGGAGCCTGATGACTGCGGCCTGATGTCCGGGGCTGATGTCCGCAGCCTGATGTCCAGATCCTGTCGATCACTGCCAGATGTCCGGAGTCCGATGCCAGTGTGCTGATGCTCTATCTGAGATCTGAATCCTGATGCCCTGCCTGTGTCCTGATGTCCAGTCCATGTTCCTGGTGTTCTGATGTCCGTGTTCCTGGTGGCCTGATGTCCGTGTTCCTGATGTCCAGTCCGTGTTCCTGATGTCCTGTGTCCCGATGTTCCGCCAATGCACTGAGGTCCACCCAGTGATGACGTCCTTCTGGGATCGGTGTCTGATGTTCTCCTGCTGAGCCAGTGCTACGCCTGAGAGAGAGGCCGTCCTAGTATGCCCGTGCCAGAGGATCCTGGACTGCATCAACCCGTGATGACTCCTGCCATCGTCTGACGTCTGTCCTGGGTATGTGTGGCGCCACTGAGGGTTCAGTCGCCACAGAGGTACTGCATCTCCTCCTGAGGTGTGGTACCCCACCATCCAGGTAAAGTGGAGACACCTGACCACACTCCAACACCTGCATCCCACACAACATAGTAGTGTAGCAAAGCACCTTTGATGGCTCCCTGCTTGCAACACGAAGAGTGCTGGGAGGTGGGTGGAGCTTAGTCTGCACAAGAGAGCGGGAAAAGATTAGGACTAGGTCAGTTGGTGAGAGGAGATCCCCTGAGTGGGATGGATGGAAGTGCTGCAGCAGACTTCAGTGACCTGAGTCTGCTGGCACATGAAAGAGTTATATTCAGAAAGCCTAATTCTCCATAAGAAAGAAAGATTAGCACGGAACGTAAGGAGAAGAGAACTAAGGACTAGGGTTAGAGCAGAGCCCTTCCTCAAGTTCTAAGCGCATGGCCGGGGTCCGGTCCCCGAGGTTGTATAGATTTTGATGGTCCTGCAGCAGACACCGGAGGAATAGAAGTTGTCACCACTTTATTCCCACACAAGACTTGGGGGCACAGCAGCAACGTGAGTGAGCCGGGACTTGGTAGTAAGGAGTCCCCGAAGCAGGCTACAGCTGTCTGCCGTACAAGTAGAGTTCAAAGGAACATCTTAAAGGAGGAACTTGGGTTTAACACACAACCACAAGTACTTCATTACAAGCGCTAGAAAAGAGACGTTCAGGAAAGGCATATGTTGGCGGAGTGTTGGAACGGAGTACTTCATCTTGCCTGGAGGTTGGCTGAGCCCCTGACCTGGAGGACACAGCACCAAGGCGGGCACATGTATGCACAACAGAATGTGAGTAAAGCTTTGGAACTACATGCCCCGGTGTCCTCCACTTATTCCTGCGCCAGCACACTCAGCACTGCTGCATCGCTGTACCTAACACTGCACCATCTACGTCTCCTCACTCTCTTCCCATCTACACTGCCCTGGGACTACAGCCCTACCTGTGGAGGGCCACAACATCATTGCTGCACCACACCATCTGTCCCAGAGGATCAGTCTGCAGCGTCGACTTAACATCTTCATTGCCGAACACCACAGGTGGCGTCACGAATCATTCACTTATAAACTTTAATCATCATCAGCCACGCTTTACACCATTTCCTTTTTACATGGGCGCCCAGGGACACGGACCGGGTCACCGCCGCTGTGATGACTCCCATTGAAACCCACGGGGCCCGGTACCAAGTACCCCACGGCCCTGGCGGGTGACCCATATGTGTCTGATGTTCTCCTGCTGAGCCAGTGCTATGCCTGAGGGAGGCCGTCCTGATATGCCCTTGCCGGATGACCCTGGACTGCATCAACCTGTGATGACCCCTGCCATCGTCTGAAGTCAGTCTGAGGTTGGTGTCTGATGTTCTCCTGCTGAGCCTGTGCTACGTCTGAGGCAGGAGGAAGAGGCCGCCCTAGTATGCCCGTGCCAGACAACCCTGGACTGCGTCAACCCGTGATGTCCTCCTGCCTTCGTCTGTTATCCTGAGACGTGTACCCCTCCCTGATGTGTGGAACTGGGAGCCTTGCATAACTGTTTCGTTTATGTACCATGTCTTGTTCAAGTAAACTTTGTCTATACCTGAAGCTGTGCGGTGTCGTGTCGTTCTGCCTCCTCGTCCACATGCTCACCTGCCACAGACCCCGGTCGCTACTCTTCCCTAGTCCGGGTAGGCCCGGGTCCACCTGTGGTCCAGTGGGTCCACATTCCGTCCCCACCTGGGATGCTCACCCCACGTCGGCGTGGTTGGTCGACGTGGAGTCGCCGGCTTGACCGCGAACGCGGTCACCTAGTCATGACACAATCCTATTAATAACCGGTACTATGGCTTTATGATATGATTAAATTATTAAGAATTCTCCAGCATTTGATGTAAAATTCCTCCCTTTTGGTCCTAGGGAGGTGTGCGGCTATTTTGTCCATACAGCAGCAATTTTGGCACAATTTTTCCATCGGTCCCCCATACCAACTCATTTGTTGATCTATGTACATTTGTTTTTTGTATCAATTTTAATCAATAAAGATCTTTCATATTTAATACAATTATTTTTACGGACTAGTACATCTTTGTTGCCAGTGGCAACCATCTCTTGTTGAAAATGTTTTGGTGTGTCCAACACTGCAATCCTACACACTGTTAATTATATAGAGATTTATCATGTGTGTTTGTTGGTGGAGCATCTTGTATCTTGCCTTGTACAGATGCCTAATAGGCTGCCTATCAGTACTGTAGCACTTATAATGCGCTGCAGTACAAAATCGAATAGGGAACCACAAGCTCATGTCCTCTGGTGGGTCAAAATAAAGAGAAAATTCTGAGTAGACTTTTTCAGCAAATTCAGTTAATTGAGCAACCAGCTAACACAATTCCACTTAACAAATAAGGTCATTCCATGTCAAGTGAACCAATGAATATTACCACTATATATATACTAGCTATTGAACCCGTTCTACGCCCAGGTGGCAAGCATTTTTATTGGTATATGGTCTCCATCCTGGTATGTGCTGCTTGCATCCTGCGCCCTAATCTCGTCATGTGCTGGTACTGTTCTTTCCTCACTAAATGAAGCAGAATTCATGCAGCTATACAGGCAGCTAAACCACGATACCGGGGTCCAATGAGGAGACTGTAGTTGAATCTGTGCTTTATTGAACGTGTTGGTATATTGATGCGTGGTGAAACTACAAGCAAACATAATATATACACTCAGTCAGTACAGGGTGCATCAGGAATTCATATTATACATAATACATAATAAATGAACATCTGCAGTGATAGCTACCCAGGGGAAGGACTAACTAAGCAGGCTAATATGGGACAGGAATTAGATACAGGAAGCATAAATACATATCAGCGATGCTATCACAAGGGGAAAAGAGAAATGAGATGCTTCCTGAATGCAGGCTGAAGGAAAATGGAGAACTGGAGGGAAAATACCATAATCTTTTGCAAAGGCTGCCAGGATGCATTGCAACCTTACCAGAATGCACTGCAACGGAGGGAAAAAAATCTGAGCATCAAAAGTGAAAGTAAAATAACACAATAACATTGCGATTATGCCTCTGGTCACTAGAGGGAGCCAAAACAGTGAGAACATTAACAAGCAGATAATCAGGATTATAAATTAGGTGTCGCAGACAGAACAGCTACCGTCTTGCGCCCCCATCCTGTCATATGCTGCTCCCATCCTGCGGCCTCTTCCTATCATGTGCAGTCCAATCCTGCGCCCTCATCCTGTTTTCTGCGCCTCCATCTTGTCATGTGCTGCTCTCTTCCTGTGCCCTCATCCTGGTTCTTTCATTTTGGAAATGGTTGGCATTGCAAAATGAGCATTTGTTGTTCATTGGGCTAAGATAGCATGCTTCGATGTCGTCTTCATTGAAGTTTTCAGCAAGCAAAGCAAGCAGTGATGCGAATTGTACGTTCTTACCCCAGTAGGAAGGTTTAGTACGGGCTTCTCTTTTTGTTTCAGCATTGGCTTTGCGATGCTGCTGAAGCTCACCTTCTGTCATACTCTTGTCACGTCGCAGTCAGACACAGGGACTGCTGTTCCTGCCTCGGCCACTGGGAGGCACCGGACTGTCACGTCGCCATCAGATACAGGGACTGCTGCTCCGGTCTCAACCACTGGGAGGCGCCGGACGGTCACGTCGCCGTCAGACTTGGGGACGGCTGTTCCTGCCTCGGCCACTAGGAGGCGCCGTGGTTCCCCCGTGGGTGGTGGTGACAGAGAAGGGGCTCCTGCGCAGGTATCTTGTGGGCGCAGGCTCCGCACCTGTCAGTCACGAAAGGGTTGGTGCATCATCATCTGGCCAGGTCCTGGGGGCGGTCCAAATAACATCATCAGACTGTGAGCCTGTGAGAGATAGCCTGATCCTTCAAATACCTTGGGGCCTGTCTTGCAGGCCGCCAGATATAGTCTTGGTTCCCCAGTGTGCTAGTTTGTTACTTGCTATCTTTGACTCTGACCTTTACCTGGATTTATGACTCTGCTCCTGCCTGACAATTTTGTACATCTGCTGCCCTCCTGGTTTACGACTCTGACCTTGGCCTGGTTTTTGACGCTGCGACTGCCTAACGATTTTGTACCTCTGCCTCCCTCCCGGTTTATGACTCTGACCTTGGCCTGGATTTGACTCTGCTACTGTCTGCCGTTTTTGTACCTCTGCTGCCCGTTTGGTTTAGACTTGGATTCCTGACTATGCTTTTGGTCTTTTAACCCCTTTCTGGTGACCCTCCTGCTCTGGTCCGCTGCTCTTATTCAGACAGCACCTCCTGGGCTCTGCTGTAAATCCAGATCGCTGTATAGGGGTAAAGGGTATCGGGGTTGCTCAGGGTGCTGTCTTACTGCAGCCCAGACTCACAGACGGACGTCACAACTCTCTTGGGCAGACCTATGCCTTTCAGCATCAGCTTTGCGCATCTGTTGATGCTTTTTTTGGTTGAGATTATGATGGTCAGCTCTTCTTCTGACAGTATTGTCTTCACACTGCAATTTAAGGTGCTGTTTTTTAACCCTACTTCTACGAACCTTTTGAGCTTCATCCCTTATGGGAAATAAGGGATGGGGTCTTTGCTCTAGAATCACTGCGTTGAGCAACATATGATGGTGTCTCCGCAGTGTTGGATGTTGATCTCCATGAGTTCATTCATCCTCATTTTTCACAGTCTTCTACTAGGCATTGCTCCTACTGGCCAGTTTCCTACTCCACAGTGATGAGGGGCAATACCCCGAAACAGCTGTCTGTGGATGGATACTATGTTTTGGCATAGGTGGTCTTCTTCATTGGAGACTGCCCTTCCCTTGGTGGTTCCTTCCCGGGGAAAGACCTGGCTAGTCATTGCTTGCGTTGAGAAACATGTGATGGTGTCTCCGCGGCTTGTGTTTTGCATATTTTATTGAGCAATAGACATAAAATACAAAAATGTACGAAAGTATCAGAAAAAGATCTGATAAGTAAAAATTTTACAGTACTTTGATTAATAGACATTGTTTTATAACTATCAGGGACAATTTTAGGCAAAGTGGGGCCCTAGGCAAAAGTTCAAAACGGGGCCTTAAATGCTAACATATTGCACATCACACAGAAGCATTTCTGTTGTATTTACATGGGCTGAGTTCAGGTCGCTAAACGAGTGTGATCGACAATATTGAAGTTGTTCTACACTTGTTTCCCTGCCTCTTTCCACCAGCTGAGGAATAATGATGGGGACAATTACTAATAGATCACTGGAGTTTACATCGGCGATGTGCTGCTGAGAACTACAATTTTTGTTCCGGCTTTAACAATCCAATCACTCGATGAATAGGCAGCATTTCGCTTGCTTAGTATAATACACCCCATAGTCCTCCATATATGATAATGTGCACCACAGTTCTTCATTTTATAAAATACACACCCCATAGTCCTCCATATAATATAATGTGCCCCATAGTCCTCCATATAGTATAATACACTCCCTATAATCCTCCATATAGTATAATACACTCCTCATAGTCCTCCATATAGTATAATACACTCCCTCTAGTCCTCCATATATTAAAATACACTCCTCAGTCCTCAATATAGTATAATACACTCGTCAGTCCTCCATATAGTATAATACACTCCTCAGTCCTCCATATAGTATAATACACTACTCAGTCCTCCATATAGTATAATGCACTCCTCATAGTCCTCCATATATTAAAATACACTCCTCAGTCCTCCATATAGTATAATACACTCCTCTGTCCTCCATATAGTATAATACACTCCTCAGTCCTCCATATAGTATAATACACTCCTCAGTCCTCTATATAGTATAATACATTATTCAGTCCTCCATATAGTATAATGCACCTCTCATAGTCCTCCATATATTGAAATACACTGCTCAGTCCTCCATATATTAAAATACACTGCTCAGTCCTCCATTTAGTATAATACACTCCTCATAGTCCTCCGTATAGTGTAATACACTACTCAGTCCTCCATTTAAAAAAACAAAAGCAAAAAAAAAAATCCTAAACTAAAAAAGTAAAAAATAAATTGAAAAAACTGCGTGAAGGTAGTAATAAAAATAAGGGTATTTAATAAACATAATTTTGATCAAAAGAATGTACAAGCCATCCCACCACATCAAGGCAACCCTTGTGGGACAGTCCTAACTCTTGTATTTAAAACCTTTCAACTTGTCAAGTGACGAAAATGTGAACAAGGACCAAGGGACTGAACCACCAGTAAAAGCATAGGCCAGACAGGATGGATTTCCCAACTCAGAAAGTTTCTCATTCAGTCCTCCATATAGTATAATACACTCCTCATAGCCCTCCATATGTTAAAATATGCTGCTCAGTCCTCTATATAGTATAATACACTCCTCATAGTGCTCCATATAGTATAATGCACTGCCATAGTCATCTATGTAGTACAATTCACTTCCCATAGTATAATGCACCCCATAGTTCTTCATATAGTATAATGTATTCCCATAGTCCTCGATTCAGTGTATTGCAGCCCACATATAGTATAATGCAGCCACCCCATAGAGCATAATGCTGCCACCTCACAGAATATAATGTAGCCCCATCAGAGTATAATGTAGCCCCACCATACAATATAATGCAACCCCCCATAGAATATATTGCAGCCCCCCTCGTACAGTATAATGCAGCCCCTCCAGAGAATATATGATAGCCCCCTCAGAGTATAATGCAGCTCCAATAGAATATAATGCAGCCCCTCTATAGAATATAATGCAGCCCTCTTATAGAGTATAATGTAGGCCCTCCATAGAATACAATGTAGCCCTCCTCATATAGTATAACACAGCCCCCATAGAATATAATGTAGCCCCCTCATAGAGTATAATGAAGCCTCCCAAACAATATAATCTAGCCCCTTCATAGAATATAATGCAGCCCCCATAAAATATAATGTAGCTCCCCATAGAATATAATGTAGCCCCAAAAAGTATGATGCAATCCTCCCTCAGAGAATATAATACAGCCATCCATAGAATATAATGTAGCCCTCCACAGAATATATACAGTAATACAGCCCACCTCCCCATAGAATATAATGTAGTCCCATCAAAGAGTACTGGAGTAAATCCAGTACTCACGCACTGATATATTTAAAAAAAAAAAAAAACACCCACAATCCTCTCCTCGTGCCCCGCGCTGCTCCCGGCTTGGCTCTTTTGTCAGCGGCTGCATGCCCGGCACACAATGGGTGTGCGATGAAGTGACGTCATCGCGCACTCGCAGAGTCAGAGGTAGAGGGGATTGATGGGTGAGGGAGCGTCATCTGACGCTCTCTCCTCCATCATTGCTTTGAACTGTACTGGCATCATAGATGTCGGTATAGTTGAATGCGGCACGGGGGGGGAGTCAGCGCCGGCGGCAGGCAGGCCTCCCTGACTCACAGGCCCCATAGCGGCTGCGTGATGTGCCGCTATTAGCGGCACGCCACTGGCAGGGGGCTCCTGGGGGAGCGGGGGCCCTAGGCAGCTGCCTGGTCTGCCTGCTGCTAACGCGGCCATGAGGACAAATAAATGTTTTATCTGTGAATTTGACAAAAGCTTTTCCCATTGGTTTACCTGAAACATTTGGAAATTCTGTTTATAATTTTTCTATCTAAAAATGTATCCAGACACAGAGATTACAATTGTCAATCTGTTACCTGACTCATATCTCCCCAAAGTTAAACTATATCATCTTTTCAGTCCAGAATATTAGAGCATGAACGATTATACACCAGACTGCAAAAAGGTTTCAACAGACCTTCCACGTAACGAGTTAGGTTTGTTGATAAAATAGATGGTGGTCTAAATCTGCTGTCTAGAAATCCATGAGCTGGAGAGACCTCACTGAAATGTTAGGAGTTAACTTCTCTCATAGAATGTAACTACGGTCTGATGGCTGAGCTCCCTGGAAACAGCTGTGCACTACATAAGATAAAAGCTTAAAAAGCAGGAGATTGAAAGCAGATTTAAAAAGTAAGTCAATTGCAAACTTCCTCATTTTCATGCTGCCTGACTAAATCAATTTAATAACATGAGAATACTCCTATGAAAAGATTACTGTTAAGAATCGGTATCCTCTGCCACTCATCCCTGATCTCTAAAAGCAGCTTTTGGAGGTGCGATGATTCACCAAACGTTATCTTGGACAGGGGACATTTAAACTGATCCATATCAGGAAAGGGGATAAGCGGAAGACAGTATTTAATCCTCCATAGGGTCACTATGAGTATTTTGTAATGCCTTTCAGGCCTTTGTAAGCACTTGTTGTTTTTCAAAATGTTCTTAATGATAAAATCAGAGATAAAATTAGTCTAAATGTGGCTGTCCATCTGAATGACATCTTGTTCTTTTTCACAAGATTATGAGTCACAGATCAAACATATATGAAATGGACTTCAAAGACCCACAGTCAATTTTTTATTTGCTAAACTTGAAAACTGTGTTTTCTGATTCAACAAGTAAACTTCTGGGGTGTATCCTGTCTGCCAAAAGTTTCTAAATGAATCCCTAAGTTTCAAGCTATTAAGAATTGGTTTCAACCCAAATCTGTGAAAGCTTTGCAGAACTTTCATGAGTTTGTTAGTTACTATAGTAAATTTATAAAAAAAAAAATCCCAAGACTTCCAAACCATTGACTGACTGTTCTAACTTAAGAAAAAAGATGATGTGATCAACTGGAAACTTGAGGCAGCCAGTGCCTTCTATCAGGTAAAGGACATTTCTTATCTGATCCCATATTTATCCATCCGGACCTAGAGCATCCTTTTGAAGCAAAGGTAGATTCCGCAATCAACTCCGAAGTGCCTTCTTTTATGCCTCCCATAATTCTGCGTACTATTTTAAATACTGCGCTTGCGTAGTTCATATTATGGTCTTTAGGAGAAAAAAACTTTCACAAAATGGCGCCACCAAAGTAGCATCTATCAGCGACAGATGCTTCTGCACATGCACCACCACCAGCACCATTTTGCTGCAGCCAATTTTTTTTCCTACAACAAAATGGTGCCGCCAGTGAAGCATGCTGTAACATCCCTGCTGGCATCACTGCATGGCTTCCCATCTCCCATCTTACTCACCAATCTGGGCCATGCTGGGAGTTCTGTCCTCTGCCTGCTCAATGCTGTGGGCCTCATGTCCTTGCTTGCTGCATACTTCCTGGCTGTATGCTTAAGGAGGCAGAGCTGGCACTTCCTGAGTATTATAGAGACAGAGTGCACACCCCTAGTTTTGTCCCAGCCTATTGCCAAGAGGTATCAGGTACTTAAGGCATCTCCATCCATAGGGAGATGGCTGAGCAACAAACTCTGTCAGTCTGTACTTTGCTGCTGAGTTGCCAGGTCCTGTCTTCCGCCTCTCTGGGGGATACATACCCAGACACGTTTCTGTGCTCTGTGTGTCTTGTGTTCTGCCTCTCTGGGGGCTGCATACCAAGACCCGTTTCTGTGCTCTGCGTAACTTGTGTTCTGCCTCGCTGGTGGCTGTTTGCCCAGACCTGAATCCTTTGTCCTGTACTTGTTCCCGTGTCCATCCTTGTCTGTACTAAGTCCATTTCCTGTACCTGTTCGAGTCCTTGTCTGTTTCCTTCACTACTCAGCTGTGTGTAGCCTTGTGTCCACTCTTTCTGCTCTGCTCTTCGCTCCGCACCCTGCGGCTCTGCTCCGCACCCTGTTGTTCTGCTCTGCTCTTTGCTACGCACCATGCAGCTCTGTTCTTCGCTACGCACCCTGCGGCTCTGCTCTTCGCTCTACACCCTGCGGCTCTGCTGTGCTCTTCGCCCCGCACCCTGCGACTCTGCTGTGCTTTTTGCCCCGCACCCTGCAGCTCTGCTCTCCGCTCCGCACCCTGCGGCTCTGCTCTGCTCTTCGCTCCGCACTCTGCGTTTCCGCTCTGCTCTTTGCTCCGCACCCTTTATCTCTACTCTGCTCTTTGCTCAGCACCCTTCGGCTCTGCTCTTTGCTCCGCACCCTGCAGCTCTGCTCTTCGCTACGCACCCTGCGGCTCTGCTCTGCTCTTCGCTCCGCACTCTGCGTCTCCGATCTGCTCTTTGCTCCGCACCCTTTATCTCTACTCTGCTCTTCGCTCAGCACCCTTCGGCTCTGCTCTTTGCTCCGCACCCTGCGACTCTGCTCCATTCCCATTCCGCACCTTGCGGTTCTGCTCCGCTCCCGTCCCGCATCCTACAAAACACACAGACATTAAGAATAAAGACTTTTAATGAAAAAAATAAAAACACATTTTTTACATCTTTATTTAACTCCCAATCCAAACAAAGCCATCATTCTCCTGTAAAAAATCCAAAATAAAAAAGCAACAATATCCCATACCTGTCCGCCGTACAGTCACGCTGCAATCCATCTCAAGGGGTTAAATAGTTTATAACCGGGAGCGATGCTAATGCGACCGGCCCGACTGTAAACCACGGAGGAATGAAGGAAAAGCTGCCTGCGCAGCCTTCCTGCCTGACCAGAGATGAACTCAGTAGTGTGGGAAAGTTTCTGAACATTTTCCCTCACTGTCAGTTCACCGCAGGTCAGGCGGGGAGTCTGTGCAGCCTCAGTGACTACCGCTGACGTCACTTAGACTGCCACTTAGACTGCCGCCGGCACTCGGACCGGAGAGCTCAGCTGCATAGAAATACATTCAGCCACACACTCCGGTCCCAAGTGCCAGCAGAAGTGCCAGGTATTGAGACGCGAGACTCATGCGAGTTTCTCACAAGTGTGACCCCGGCCTTATTGGGAGAATATCTGTGTATAGCTACGTTTGCTATAAGCTATATCAAGAGTCCACTAACACATCTCCACCCTTCTGTAATCTTGGGTTTCACTTTAGGGCTTGTTCACACATTGCAGATTTGGTGCACATTTGGTGCATTTTTGCCATGCAGATTTGTTTGCAAAACCTGAAGTCATCCTGATTCCAGCAGAAAGAAACTAAAACCTGAAGAGTCATGCAAACGTTGAGTACTTTTGACTTGCAGATTTGGTGCAGAAAATAATCTTCAGCATGTCAATTCTCTGTGTGTTTTTCACCATTGACTTCACTCAAATCAGTCAAAAAATGTAGGCCAAAAATGCATCAAATACACATCAAAAACGCGCGTATTTGCAGCTGCTTTTTTTGTTCCAAGAGATGCAGAAATGGTGCAGAAATGTCTGAATCCATTTACTCAACGTGTGCCCATAGCCTTACTTTGGTTCTTTTTTTGGCCTATGAATTGGATACTACATAGGCTGGCAAATTTGGAGACAAGTTGACGCTTATGATCAGGTCCAAGGTCAGAGAGAATGTCAGAAGGGCACAAGCCAGACAGCCCTCTTCTACTAATAAGAGACACAAGGATGGGACAAGCTTTGTTATTAAATACAAGTTCTGGTTATCCAATAAAAATATTAAACTCAAGGTCTCTTCTGCTAAGATAGGGCCTAAGTTCATTAGGCCGTATTTAATTAATCCAGTAACCTTCTGTTTGAAATTCCCCCTTCCTTCTAAATACCCAATGTCTTCCATAAATCCCTGCTTAACCCTTTACCCCCAAGGGTAGTTTGCATGTTAATGACCGGGCCAATTTTTACAATTCTGACTACTGTCCCTTTAAGAGGTAATAACTCTAGAACGCTTCCATGGATTCCGGTGATTCTGACATTGTTTTCTCGCGACATATTGTACCTCATGTTAGTGGTAAAATTTCTTTGATATAACTTGCGTATATTTGTGAAAAAAAATGAAAATTTGGCAAAAACTTTGAAAATTTCACAATTTTCAGACTTTGAATTTTCATGCCTTTAAATCACAGAGATACGGCACA
Organism: Dendrobates tinctorius; assembly: GCF_039654945.1. NCBI lineage: Eukaryota > Metazoa > Chordata > Amphibia > Anura > Dendrobatidae > Dendrobates > Dendrobates tinctorius. The sequence continues at coordinate 61,332,762 of NW_027361697.1, forward strand.
CAAAACACTTAATAAGTAACATTTCCTTTTTTTTATCCAATCATATTTATTGGTATTTAAACATGACAAACAAAGACTGATATAGCAAAACATCAGTGCTACAACATTAGCACATAACAAGACAGTAAAAGACATAAGCATTGACATACAGTAAATGACTTGCATTAACACAAGAGAAAGAGAAGGAAAAAAAAAAGACTTAGGCTTATCTCCCGGAATTATAGTGTAATAAATCTCTTACCATTAGACGTATTCCAAAGGTAGGACCCAAACCTCACACAATAAAACAGTAGAACCAATTTTCAAACGTATGTTATACATCACATGACCTCGACACATTTGAATACCGGCTTTGCAGCCAGGGATCCCATATACGCTGAGCCTTCTTTTTTGCAGAGTCGGTTTGTGTAAGGTCTAATTCATGCTCACAATGAAAGTTGATTTTTTTCAACTACTTCTGTAATGGTCGGAACTGTAGCACATTTCTATTTAGCCGCTACTAGCAATCTAAAGGGCCCATTACACTAAGCGATATCGCTAGCAATATCATTGTAACGTCACTGGTTTTGTGACGCAGCAGCGATATTGCTTGCGATATCGCTATGTGTGATACTTACCTTCGACCGGCTCCCCCGCTGATTATAGCTGATCGCGCGAGAACGTCCTGGGCCGTTTCTCGTCCTGGGCTTCCTGCTGTGGCGACGAGCGACGCATGGACATGGGCGGGAGGACGTCAGGATCGCCTCGTCTGACAGGTAAGTAGCGACCCCCGACCGCTGCTATGTCGCTGGTGAGATCTGCCTGTTTGGCAGCTCACTAGCGACTACTTAGCGATGCACCAGCGATCCTGACCGGGTCAAATCGTGGTCGGGATCGCTGGTGCATCGCTAAGTGTAACGGTACCCTTACTGATATCAGTATGTGAGATAAGGCCCACCCCCAATCATATGCGGAAACTCCTCTGTTCCAATATGTAAAATTACCAGGCTAGGAGAGAGAGTCAGGCCTACTCTATAAGTAACATTTCCCACATGTCTACTTTACATTAGCATAATTTTGGAACCAAAATTTTTTTTTGTTAAGCTATAAGGGTTAAAAGTTGACCAGCAATTTCTCATTTTTACAACACCATTTTTTTTTTATTATTATTATTTATTATTATAGCGCCATTTATTCCATGGCGCTTTACATGTGAGGAGGGGTATACATGATACATACAAGTACAGTAATCTTAAACAATACAAGTCACGACTGGTACAGGATGAGAGAGGACCCTGCCTGCGAGGGCTCACAATCTGCAACGGGATGGGTGAGGATATAGTAGGTGAGGGTAGAGCTGGTCGTGCAGCGGTTTGGTGGATCAGTGGTTACTGCAAGTTGTAGGCTTGTCTTCAAGTTCTTTTTGAAGGTTTCCGTGGTAGGCGAGAGTCTATGTTGTGGTAGAGAGTTCCAGAGTAGGGGGGATGCGCGGGAGAAATCTTGTTTGCGATTGTGGGAAGATGAGATAAGAGGGGAGTACAGAAGGAGATCTTGTGAGGATCGGAGGTTTCGTGCAGGTAAGTACCGGGTGAATAGGTCACAGATGTACGGAGGACTCAGGTTGTGGATGGCTTTGTATGTCATGGTTAGGGTTTTGAACTGGAGTCTTTGGGTAATGGGGAGCCAGTGCAGGGAATGACAGAGGGGAGAGGCCGGGGAATAGCTGGGGGACAGGTGGATTAGTCGGGCAGCAGAGTTAAGAATAGATTGGAGGGGTGCGAGAGTGTTAGAGGGGAGGCCACAGAGCAGGAGGTTGCAGTAGTCAAGGCGGGAGATAATAAGGGCATGGACTAGGGTTTTTGCAGATTCTCGGTTGAGAAATGTACGGATCCGTGAAATATTTTTGAGTTGAAGTCGGCAGGAAGTGGAAAGGGCTTGGATATGTAGTTTGAAAGAGAGATCAGTGTCAAGGATAACCCCAAGGCAGCGAGCTTGTGGGACTGGAGAGAGTGCACAGCTGTTTACTTTAATGGATAGGTCCGTTGGGGGGTCACGTGAGATGGGCGAAAGATGATTAACTATGTTTTGTCCATATTAAGTTTTAGAAATCTAGCGGAGAAGAAGGATGAAATAGCAGACAGACATTGAGGGATTCTGTTTAGTAGGGAGGTGATATCTGGTCCAGAGATGTAGATCTGTGTGTCATCAGCATAAAGATGATACTGAAAGCCATGAGATTCTATGAGCTGTCTGAGGCCGAAGGTGTAAATGGAGAAGAGCAGGGGCCCTAGGACTGAACCTTGCGGGACTCCGACGGATAGGGGGCGCGGTGAGGAGGTGGTGTGTGAATGGGAGACGCTGAATGTCCGGTCTGCTAGGTATGACGCAATCCAAGATAGGGCCAAGTCTGTGATACCAAGAGATTAGAGGGTCTGTAGTAATAGGGAATGGTCCACTGTGTCAAAGGCAGAGGACAGGCCCAGGAGGAAAAGGACATAGTAGTGTCGCTTGGTCTTGGCGGCTAGTAGGTCATTGGTGACCTTAGTTAGGGCAGTTTCAGTGGAGTGGTGTGGCCAGAAGCCGGATTGCAAGTGGTCAAGGAGGGAGCAAGAAGAGAGGTGGGAGGATAGTTCAAGATGGACGTGTTGTTCCAGTAGTTTTGAGGCATAGGGGAGAAGTGGCATAGGGACCATATCACATTTTAAGTCACTTTAAGGGGTCTATATGATAGAAAATACCCAAAAGTGACACCATTCTAAAAACTGCACCCCACGAGTTGCTCAAAATCACATTCAAGAAGTTTACTAACCCTTCAGGTGCTTCACAGGAATTTTTGGAAGGTTTAAAAAAAAATTAACATTTAACTTTTTTTCACAAAAAATTTACTTCAGATCCAATTTGTTTTATTTTACAAAGGGTAACAGGAGAAATTGGACCCCAAAAGTTGTTGCATGGCAGAGCTCGAAAGGGAAGGAGCGCCGTTTGACTTTTCAAAGCAAACTTGTCTGGAACTGAGATTGGACGCCGTGTCGCGTTTGGAGAGCCCCTGATGTGCCTAAACAGTGGAAACCCCTCACAAGTGACACCATTTTGAAAACTAGACCCCCCTAAGGAACTTATCTAGATGCGTGGAGAGCACTTTGAACCCCCAAGTGCTTCACATAAGATTATAACATACAGCCGTAAAAATAAAAAAACATTTTTTTTACAAATATGATCTCTTCGCCCTCAATATTTTATTTTCACAAGGGTAACAGGAGAAATTGGACCCCAAAAGTTGTTGTCCAATTTGTCCTGAGTACGCGATACCCTACATGTGGGGGTAAATCACTGTTTGGGCGTACAGCAGAGCTTGGAAGGGAAGTAGCACCGTTTGACTTTTTCAACGCAGAATTGGCTGGAATTGAGATCGGACGCCATGTCGTGTTTGGAGAGACCCTGATGTGCCTAAACAGTGGAAACCCTACCAATTCTACCTCCAGCCCTAACACCAACACACCCCTAACCCTAACTTTAGCCAACCCTAACTTTAGCCCCAACCCTAAGCCTAACCCTAACTTTAACTCAAACCCTAACTCTAACTTTAGCCCCAACCCTAACCCCAATTTTAACCCCAACCCTAACTTTAGCCCTAACCCTAACCATAATGAGAACATGGAAATAAATCCTTTTTTTATTTTATTATTTTTCCCTAACTAAGGGGGTGATAAAGTGGAGTTTGATTTACTATTTATAGTGGGTTTTTATGTTTGGCTGCTGTCACATGCTAAAAGACGCTTTTTATTGCAAAATATAGTTTTTGCATCACCACATTTTGAGAGTTATAATTTTTCCATATTTTGACCCACCGAGTCATGTGAGGTCTTGTTTTCTGCAAGACGAGTTGACATTTTTATTGGTACAATTTTCGGGCACATGACATTTTTTGATCGTTTTTTTTATTACTATTTTTGGGAGGCAGAATGAACAAAAACCAGCAAGTCATGGATTTCTTTTGGGGGGTTTATAGCGTTCCGCGTGTGGTAAAATTGATAAAGCAGTTTTATTCTTCGGCAATACCTCATTTATCTCTTTTTTATGTTTTGGCGCTTTTATACAATAAAAACTATTTTATATAAAAAATAATTATTTTTGCATCGCTTTATTCTGAGAGCTATAACTTTTTTATTTTCTCGCTGATGACGCTGTATGGCAGCTCATTTTTTGCGGGACAAGATGACATTTTCAACGGTACCATGTTTATTTATATTCGTCTTTTTGATCGCATGTTATTCTACTTTTTGTTCGGCGGTATGATTGGGTCGCCCTCGCACACCCAGGGCAGCGGGGTACTCAGTACCGGGCCGGTGTCAAGGCGGGAATGTGTCACAGCAGCGGTGACCCGGTCCGTGGCCCTGGGCGCCCAATATCAATGGCGGAGATGTTAATGGTGTTAAAGTTTATATGAATAGTTTGTGACACCACCCGTGGTGTTTGGCAAGTAAGATGGTAAGCCAACGTTGCATGCAGATCCACTGGGACTGATGGTGTGGTGCAGCAGAGATGGTATAGCTCCCCACAGGTGGAGCTGTAGTCCCAGGGCAGTGTAGGTGCAATGGATGAGGAGAGGTGCAGAATGGTATGAAGGCTGGTACCTAGGTTTAGTGGTGCTGGAATAACTGGAGGACAACAGAGTATGCTGTTCCAAAGCTTTACTCACTGTTTGCAGTTCACACAACTGCCTACCTCTGTACTGTGTTCTCCAGGTCAGGGCTCCAGCCAACCTCCAGGCAGGATAGGATTCTCCCTTCCACACTCCACCTTACTGAATGACTCCTCCAATGCGCCTTTAGGTGCGAAGCACTCCAGTACTTAGTTACCCTGGAATGCCTCTCTCTAGGTGTTCCTAGTCTTTACTTGTATGACAGACAGCTGTAGCCTGCTTCGGGGACTCCTCATTGCGTCCCGGCTCTCTATTCAGTTGCTGTTGTGTCCCAAGTCTATGATGGGAGCAAGGCGTTAGCGGCTCACTACTCCTCCGGTGTCTGTTGCCGGACATAAAGATCCAATCAACCTCGGGACTGGGCCCCGGCCTTTGCGCTCTCTGGACTGGAAGGGTTCTCTCTCTTTCTCAACCTGCTTCCCACCGTCCTTCTGTTCTCCTTCGTTCCGATCTGTTCTCTCTCTCTTATGGAAGTTTAGGTTATCAATCTTATCAGTCTCTTTCTCTGGTCTTTCTCGTGCCAGCAGCCCAGATCACTGGGACCTGCTGCAGCACGTCCCTCAGACACCCATCTTCTCTCTTCTCTCTCCTCTAACCAACTCCCCTCTAACTTTCACTCTTCCCACTCTTTTGTATCATCTCTCTCCACCCGCCTCCCAGCACATCTCGTGTTACGAAGCAGGGTTCCACGAGGGGTGCTCTGATAACCCCCAGCCTGAAGCTGTTAGGTGGCCCCACTGAACTATCCTGTGTGTGGAATGCAGGTGTTGGAATGCGGAAAGGAGTCCCCAGCCTACCTGGATGGTGGGGCACTACACCTTAGGAGAAGGTGCAGTAGAAGGTGCAGTACCTCTGTGGCGACTGAAGCCTCAGGGGCGCCACATGATGATAAAGCATTTTTTTGCCTTGTTTCTTGTATGGGGTTCACTAAAAGGGTTAACTAGTGGGACAGTTTTATAGGCCGGGTCATTATGGATGTAGTGATAATAAATATGTGTACTTTTCTTGTTTGTTTTTTTTAATTTACATAAAGAAATTTTTTTTTTTTTTTTAGAAATTTAAAAAAATATATTTTTACACCTGTTATTTTAATTTTTTTTCTTACTTTTGTACATTATCCCAGTATGGGACATTACCTTATAAATTCAGATTGCTGATCTGACACTTTACACTGCACTGTGTCAGATCAACGATCTGACAAGCAGTGAAGGAGGCTTGCCGATGCCTTCTCTCAGCGGCCATCTTGGAGACAAGGGTCTCCAAGGAGACACTAAGAACAACGCGATCACATCGCGTTGTTCTGAGGGAAGCACGCAGAGAGACCCCTGCCTGCCGATGCTTCTCCTGATGCCTCTGCTGGCACCGGAACACTGTGATCATGTTTGATCACAGTGTTCTGGGGGTTAAGGTGACGGGGGCGGTCCATGACCACTCCTGGCACTTAGTGCCGGGCTTCAGCTGTGATAATCAGCTGACACCCGGCTGTGATCAGCCGCGCTCACCGGCATATGATGTACTAATCCGTCCATTGAATTAAGTCCCAGGTCACATGGACGGAATAGTACATCCAATGATAGAGAGGGGTTAAAAAATAATGTTCACCAGTGCAATGCAAGCTGTAAGCAATTTTCCTCCTGAGTTAATTAGCGGGAAAAAAAACAAAATCCTTGATTCTTGAGTTGTGAGAGGAAGCCTGCAATATCTTGTCCACTGGAAGGGTTATGGATCAGAGGACAGATATTGGGTTTCAAGTAATGACATCAATGTCCAGAAACTTGATCAGAGATTCAACTGATATTTTTTTCTGATAATTCTGTTACTATAGTTTTTGAGGAAGAGGCACACTGTTATAACAATGTCTGTACTCCGTCTCCTTGCTTCTGTCGCCGGGCCGGGTGACATTGAACCTTTTTTATGGGCAGCAAGAGGTGAAATTACAGCAGATGTATCTGATATTCTGGGACTTGTGTCGCCGTCCAGGTGGAAAACTTGTGGGTTGATTTCTGAATTTTGTTATCTCAATAACGCCCTTCTGTGAGCAATGGGCATAGCTCATACAATATAAACCCTTAGCTTAGGGGGGACCATCATACTGCATTGGGGACTGTTGGAGGGACCATCATACAATATGGGGGGCTGTGACGTGGACCATCATACTATATAGGAGGTCATGCTGTGGAACATCATGCTTTATATGGAGCTGTGGGAGGACCATCATAAAGTATTGGGGCTATGAGTGATCTTCATAATGTATGGGGGATCTATCAAACTGCATGGGGTGTCTGTGGGGGCACCATCTTACTGTGTAGGTGTGCCTTACTCCAGGGGAGGGTAATGCCAGGCTTGGAGGCAATGATGGGTCTCTCTCGCAGTCAATCCATACATGCAGCACAGTTCCACTCCAGGCCAGCAGGGGGAACTCTGAACCAGGATTAAGGGGAGGAGTGCTCTCTGAGGGTCAAGAGGAAGGAGTGGTCAGTTAGTCTGCGGAGGGTGAAGTGTGCAAACGTGTAGAGAGAAGCTGGAGGTTGAGCTGCGGAAGGCGAGCTCCCTCAGCTTGAGAGCGCTTGATCTGGAGCCTCGTCTCCACGGCTGTATGGATACTAACGATCCTACAGCAGATACCAGAGGAGTAGGAGGCTATAAATGCCCTACTCCCATCTAAGACTTGAGGCACAACAGCAGCTTGGATAGAGAGCCAGGACTGAGAGAAGGAGAAGAGTCCCCGAGAGAGGCTACAGCTGTCTGCCGTGCAAGTAAGGTTTTTGGGAACATCTGACAGGAGGAACTTCAGAGTAACTTAGTACTGGAGTGCTTCATTCAAACCAGCGTTAGGAAGGAGACTGCACAGCCCGTCTGCTGAGAGAGAATCCCTGAGTTGCTTCCAGGCTAGCCTGCTCCGTTACCATCTGTAATCAGGACCCTGGACTGCAGTTATCAAGTAAAGGTACAGAAATTGCACCCCGCTGTGTCTTGTCTGCTTCCAACCCTTACAGCACTGCTACATCCCTGTGCCAACCACCTCTACACCGCCCTGGGACTATAGCTTCACCTGTGGGGAGCTTTTACATCCTTGCTGCACCCTACCATCAGTCCCAGCGGATCTGCATGCAGCGTCGGCTTAACACCTCCCTTGCCGAGCACCACAGGTGGCATCACAAACTATTCCATTCCATTAACTACATTCCCCCATTACTTGGGCTCCAGGGCCACGGACCGGGTCACCGCTGCTGTGACACATTCCCCTGACACCGGCCCGGTAGCAAGTAACCCACAGCCCTGGGAGGGCGACCCAATTTTGGCGTCACGAGCAGGATGACGAGACCCGATGCCATCGGGTTCTGTGCGCCTGAGATTTGTTGAACTTTATACTTTTGAAAATGTGCAGAAGACCTGATTTGATGGACTGTAAAATGGACATTAGAAATGGCCGCTGGCGCGGAGAAGAAGGGCGTGAAGAGATGGGCCTTCCCTGCCTGAATTACTATGTGACAGCGACATGGCCCACCCCCCGAGGGGTTCGTATAATGGCTTGGTATGGAGGCACTGGAAGAAGCCACCGCCCCCGGAAGGAGGGGCAGAAGAAGCCAGTGGCGGGAAAGGGGCCGAGGCAGGAGGAAGAACGCCAGAACGCCATTTTGGAGAGTGAGGGAAGGAGGCCTGCGGAGCGCGGGGAAACGGATCTCCCTGGCGCCATGGCTGAAGGCTCCGACCCAATCTCCGAGATGAACCGCCGGCAGCTGGAGGAGGAGATAGTTGAGCTGACCACCCGGCTGCGGCTGAGACAGGAGGCCTTGGAGAGGCTGAACCGGCAACCTGCCCGGGAGGGGCCTACGCCTGCGGTACCCGTTCCATCGGTACCTGCCACCGCTGCACCGGACTATCCTCAGGTGGTGCCGGTCTATATCTCCCAGCTGTCCATACAGCTGGTCGCGGCCTGACCGGAAGAGACCCCGGGAGCTGAAGCCGCGCTATTGCCTGGACCTGTCGCGGCTGCGCAGGTCCCTACTGAGGCCCCCGCGGACCCGGAACCGCCATCGGCACCACCACCGCCGGCACCCAGACCAACCATTCCAGTGGTCAAGCCTGCACTGGATCAGAGGCCGCACCGCCAGGAGGCCCCAGGTACGTCAGATGTCCCTCCACCTGGGAAGGCCCTGGGGTGTACCGCGGTTGCAGCGGCTGGCCAGGTCATACTGGATCTGGTCTGGGACCGGGATGCTAGTCCCGTGGGAGAGAGCAGGTCCCGGGAAGAGCGGGAAGAAGAAGAGAACTGGGCCAGCTGTCAGGCCACCATCCGGCAGCTGGCAGCTGAATATCAGGAGAGGGAGCAGAGAAAGATGGCTGTGCGGGGCCCGGATCTGGCCCGGAAGGAGAGAGCCCGTGCTCGTTATTACGGGCCCCGGGACGCATTTGGCTGGGGGCAGGTTTTGAACGTGAACCAGGAGAAGGGTTTCGGGTTCATTGCGGACCCCAAAACAATCAGTGACCTTTTCTTCAACCGGCGGAACGTGGAGCCCCATCTGAGGAAGGGGCATCCTGATAGGAATCTGCAACCTGGGGAGTACGTGACATTCACCCGGCATGAGGGACTCAGGGGGTGGTACGCCCTAAATATCCGCTGTATCCCGGAGGAGCTTCTGGAGAGATACAAGTTGAAGCGACCCGCTGCACCTCCACCCGCAGTCACCACACCTGCTCCTAGAAAACCGGCTACCCTTGCGTCAGCTCCAGCCCGGCAGCCTAAACCAAAGGTCCCCAACTTGACACCTTGGGAAGAGGAATACTTAAAGTTGGCCAATGAGTACCTCGCACCTGGTAGCAGTTCCAGTTTGGCTTCCAGAACCCCAGGAGGGGACCACAATTAAGAAAAATTTACAGTAAATCTCGTTACCCAGGAGGGTTTGTTTGCACCAGTTGTGCCTTTTTGTTCATCATGTTTTTGTTTTTCTGGTAGCACTTTTGTTGCCTAGTTTTTGCAGTGGCAGCGTTCTTCAATTTTGAACTACCGTGATCATAAACTTGGAGTGTATCACAAACTCTCTTGTAAATAGTTTGCGCCTCCTTAGGTGCTTTGTCTTGGTTTTACATAAAGACACTTTGCGAAGATGATGTTTTGCATGGACACTTTTCGAAGATGATGCCTACCTCAAAGGACACTGCAAGAAATCCCGGCTGGGAGCGGTGTCCAGCACTTACAAGAATCTTTGAAATGTTTTATTGTTGATAATGTGTTTTATAAGACTATTAGTAACTGAGAAATGACTTTTATAGAGAATTGAGAATGTTTTGATACAGAATTAAGAATAAAGAATTGATAGTAGACAGATGACGGACCAGGTACTTGCGGTCAGCGTCTTGCGTCTAGAAGAGACAGTGAAAGTAGAAAAATAAATGTGTACTAGAGAAGGAAAAGCTGAATAATACTGAAGTGATAGTGAGTCACAGATAATGGCACTTAGAATGAAAAATTGCACTTTTGACTTGAAAATTTAGATAGTTAGATAAGAATTGTTTGTAACGTTCAAGAATACGTACCTCCTATACTAGGAAGTTTAGTATAAGAATTGTTTATGCAGCATTATAAAAAAATGTTGCATGTTCCTGTACTGTCAACTTTGTTGTCTTGCAGCCTGCGGACGTGCTGTGTTTAACGGGGGGTATGTGGTGCCCCTGAGGCTCAGTCGCCATAGAGGTTCTGCACCTTCTCCTAAGGTGTAGTGCCCCACCACCTAGGTAAGTTGGGAGCTCCTTTCCACACTCCAACACTCGCATCCCACACTACAGGGTAGTTCTGCACATCCACAGTGAGGTGTCTCTCTCCTCCTAGACATTAGGAGTGCCTTGGTGGTTCCCTGCATAGAACACTGGATGTTCTGGGAGGTGGGTGGAGTTGAGAGCCATATAAAAGATTTGGAAGGTTTAGAATTACAGTTCAGTCTGAGGGGAGTCTGGACAGTCAGTCAGGAGAGTCTGAGGACGGGTCCGAGAGGAAGGAGATCCCTAGAAGAGGGAGAGAAGAAGGAGTGCGGCAGCTGCCTCAGTGATCTGAGCCAGCTGGCACGGGAAAGGAACAAGAAGGAGAAAGACGTAGAACTGCAACCTTAGCTTCCATAGGAAAGAGGAGTAGAGAGAACAGAGAGGAGTTGTGGGTTGGAAGAGGAACCCTGCCTATAGGTTCTCAGCGCAAGGCCGGGGCCCGGTCCCTGAGGTTGTATGGACACTTATGGTTCTGCAGCAGACACCGGTGGAGTAGTTGGCTGTAAATGCACTACTCCCATCTAAGACTTGGGGCACAACAGCAACTGAATAGAGAGCCAGGACTCCGGAGAAGGGAGTCCCTGAGAGAGGCTACAGCTGTCTGCCATACGAGTAGAGTTGTTAGGAACATCTGACAGGAGGAACTCCAGAGTACCACGGTACTGGAGCTCTTCACACCTTAAGGCGCAATAGAGGAGTCGTTCAGGAGAGGTACATGTTGGCGGGGTGTTGGAGAGGAGAATCCTGACTTGCCCGGGAGGTTGATTGAGTCTCTGCCCCGGAGGACACGGCACGGAGGCAGGCACCAGTGTGTACCACGAACTGTGAGTAAAGCTTTGGAACTGCAAGCCCTGGTGTCTTCCATTCATTTGTGCGCTAACACCGTCAGCACCGCTACATCTGGGTACCAACATTCCTCACACCGCCTGCGCCTATTATCATCTATTGCAACTACACTGCCCTGGGGTTACAGCTTCGCCTGTGGGGAGCTACACCATCTATGCTGCAACACACCATCAGCCCCAGAGGATCTGCACGCAGCGTTGGCTTAACATCTTGCTTGCTAAACACCATAGGTGGCGTCACGAACTATCACATAATCTATATCACAAACCACCATTGATTTGGGTGCCCAGGGCCATGGACCGGGTCACCGCTGCTGTGACACATCCCACTGACACCGGCCCGGTACCGAGTACCCCACGGCCCTGGGAGGGCAACCCATAGGGTGGTTGATATCATACTGTGTGGAATGGATGTGGTGGACATTATACTGTGTGAAGGCTTATGGGGTACATTAGACTATTTTGAGGGCTGTGGTGACCATCATACTGTATTGGATGGTTATAGGGGACATCATACTGTATGGAGCCTATGAGGTCCTCATATTGTATGGGGGGCTTTAGTGGTCATCACACTTTATATAGGAGCCTGTGGTGGATATCATACTCTGTGGTACTTCTCATACTGTATTTTAGGGGCTGTGGTGGATACCATACTGTATGGGAGGCTGTTGTGACAATCTTACTGTGTGGGGTGCTGGTGACATACTTTGTGTAATGTTTGTGGGGTAATCATACTGTCGGGTCACCATACATTGTGGGGGCATAATACTCTACAAGGGTCATATAGTTAGTGAGACCACTTAGGGGCTTCAGTAAGGCCAAAATATCTGTCTTAGTGCTCCAATACATTTCCTTCTCCATTTCTTAAAAAGTTGGGAGATATGCTTTTCTTTGATTGTGACCTAATATGACATTTTCTATGGGGCACCTGTTATTTCTATGTACTCCCCTGCTCAGGAGCATTATTACAATAAAGAAGCATTGAGGGTCATTATTATAAAGAGGCACAATGGGGGGATTGTAAATTATTATAGAGAAGCAAGGAGTCAATATTATTATTAATAGAAAGCACAGGGGATATTTTTATTATTATAAGGAGGCACAGGGGAATTATAAGATATCACAAGTTGGGGTTTGTGTAGAGGTGGTAGCATGTGAGGAGGGTCCTGGAAAATCAGTAAAGTGAATATGTCTGTGTGTTACATTTTGCAGGGACAAGTTATGGATGGAAAAATAGGTCATGGCAGTCTGGACCGAATGCAAAAGAAAAGGGAAAATGAATTACGACAATCAGCGAGAACATCACAGGTGAGAATCTGCACAATATACAAGTGATTCTCACTAAATTAGAATATCAAAAAGTTAATTTATTTCATTTCTTCAAGACAAAAAGTGAAACTCATATATTATATAGTCATTACAAACAGAGTGATCTATTTCAAGTGTTTATTTTTGCTAATGTGGATGATTATGGCTTACAGCCAATGAAAACCCAAAAAAGTCATTATCTCAGTAAATTAGAATAATTAACAAAAACACCTGCAAAGGTTTCCTAAGTGTCTTCAAAGGTCCCTTAGTCTGTTTGAGTAGGTTCCACAATTATGGGGAAGACTGCCGAGTCCGACTTGACAGATGTCCAGAAGGCAATCACTGACACACTTCACAAGGAGGGTAAGCCACAAATGGTCATTGCTAAAGAAGCTGGCTGTACACAGATTGGTGTATCCAAGCATATTAATGGACAGTTGAGTGGAAGGAAAAGTGTGGTATAAAAAGGTGCACAAGCAACCGAGATAAACCGCAGCCTTGAAAAGATTGTTAAGAAAAGGCTATTCAAAAATTTGGGGGAGATTCACAAGGAGTGGACTGCTGCTAGAGTCATTGCTTCAATATCCACAATATACACAGATGTATCCAGGACATGGGTACAAGTGCCACATTCCTTGTGTCAAGCCACTTATGACCAATAGACAACACCAGAATCGTCTTACCTTGGCCAAGGAGTAAAATAACTAGACTGTTGCTCAGTGGTCCAAGGTGTTGTTTTCAGATAAAAGTAAGTTTTGCATTTAATTTGGAAATCAAGGTCCCAGAGTCTGGAGGAAGAGTGGAGAGGCACTCACTTGAGGTCTAGTGTGAAGTTTCCACAATTAGTGATGGTTTGGGGAGCCATGTCATCTGCTGGTGTAGGTCCTCTGTGTTTGTTGAAGACCAAAGTCGGCGCAGCCGTATACCAGGATATTTTAGAGCACTCCTTGCTTCCCTCAGCCGACAAGCTTTTGGAGATGGAAATTTCATTCTCCAGCAGGACTTGGCACCTGTCCACACTACCAAAAGTACCAATACCTGGTTTAAAAACAACAGTATCACTGTGATTAATTGGCCAGCAAACTCGCCTGACCTTAACCCTATAGAGAATTTATGGGGTATTTTCAAGAGGAAGATGAGAGACACAAGACCCAACAAAGCAGACGAGCTGAAGGCTGCTATCAAAGCAACCTGGGCTTCCATAACACCTCAGCAGTGTCACAGGCTGATTGCCTCCATTCCACATTGATGCAGTGATTGATGCAAAAGGAGCCCCGACTAAGTATTGAGTGCATTTACTGAACATACATTTCCGTAAGCCAACATTTCAGATTTTAAAATCAATTTTTAAGCTGGTGTATTAAAGTAATAATCTAATATACTGAGATAATGACTTTGGGGTTTTCATTGGCTGTAAGCCATCCAATACATAATTACCAATAAACTCTGTCACACACTTCCGGCACTTGTGTCGCTTCCACAATGCACCGCGGCTGGAAGCTGTGACAGAGCCAACCGCCATATTGGAACACCCAAGCAGGAACTATCTACCGCGGTCGTAGGGGCCTGATCGCGGAGCTGCAGCCGCTCATTAGCTGTGCAGCTCCGTGGCTGCCAGACTGCAATTGGCCTGAAGGTAGAGGCTGCTCTGCTCTGTGTGCACAGGACCTGTGAAGAGGTCACAGGAGGGGAGGAGTCAGGAGTCTCATGATCGGGGCCTCGGTATGTGCAGGACAGTACTCTGCTGTGCTGGTTGTCATGGTGCTGGATGAGGGGAAGTTTATGTGTGGGGTCATGAGGGGTTTACGGGGTGGATGTAGCAGATCCATGTGTGTATAGGGTGTACGGAGCGGAGCTGTGTGTGTACAAGGTGTATGGACCAGAGCTGTGTGTGTACGAGGTGTACGGATCAGAGCCGCGTGTGTACGAGGTGTATGGAACGTAGCCGTGTGTATGAGGTGTACAGAGCAGAGCGCAGCCGCGTGTGTACGAGGTGTACGGAGCGGAGCCGCGTGTGTACGAGGTGTACGGAGCGGAGCCGCGTGTGTATGAGGTGTACGGAGTGGAGCCGCGTGTGTACGTGGTGTGCGGAGCATAGCCGCATGTGTATGAGGTGTACGGAGCGGAGCCGCGTGTAAATAACGTGTACGGAGAGGATCTGCGTGTGTACGGAGCGAAGCCGCATGTTTTACGGGGTGTGCGGAGCGGAGCGGTGTGTGTACGAGGTGTACGGAGCGGAGCCATGTGTGTACGAGGTGTACGGAGCGGAGCCGTGTGTGTACGAAGTGTATGGAGAGCAGCTGTGTGTACAAGGTGAGCGGAGCTATGTGTGTACGAAGCGGAGCCGCGTGCGTACGAGGTGGACAGAGCGGCACCGCTCATTGGCTCAGCCGGCAGGGCGGGGATTACTTACTTATATACTTACCTGACCAGGAGGAGCATTGCTGCGGCACTTCTCTTCTCACCGGAGACCGGGGCAGGAGTGCAGTGTCGGAATCACGCATGCGCATAGCGCTATCCGGCGCCATTTTAGTGAAGACGCATTTGCAGTATGCCTTCAGCAATATGGCGCCGGACAGCACGGTATGGGCATGCGCGTACTCCGGCGCTCCTCACCCGCCCTCCAGCAGAAAGGGACGGCGCTGGAGCACAGGGAAGAAAGGTGAGTATAAATGGTTTTTGGGTTTTTTTTGTTTGTGTGCAGTTTAATAGGGGTGAGAGGACCCTACATATCAGGATAAGGGGGTGAGAGGTAGCATGCATACCAGGATAGGGGGTGAGGGGACCATGCATATCAAGATTGGGGTGTGAGAGGATCAAGCATACCAGGATAGAGGGGTTCGGGGACCATGCATACCAGGGTAGGGGGGTGTGAGGACCATGCAAACCAGGATGGAGGGTGAGAGGACCATGCATACCAGGATAGGGGGTGAGAGGACCATGCATACCAGGATTGGGGGTGAGGAGACCATGCATACCAGGATAGGGGGGTGAGAGGACCATGCATATCAGGATTGGGGGGTGAGGGGACCTTGCATACCAGTATTGGGGGGTGATAGGACCATGCATACCAGGATAGAGAGGTGAGAGGACCATGCATACCATGATATTGGGGTGGGAGGGCCATGCATACCAGGAAAGGGGGGGTGAGGGGACCATGCATACTAGGATAGGGGGGGCGAGATGGCTCAGCCGGCGGGGGATTTGAATCCCGTGCCACTCATTGGCTGAGCCGGCACCACATGGCACCGATCATTGGCTGCAGTAGCATCGGGCCTATTTCTAGTAATCAACATAAACAGAAATAAACACTTGAAATAGATCACTCTGTTTGTAATGACTCTATAAAAATAAATTAAATTTTTTTGATGATATTCTAATTTAGTGAGAAGCACTTGTACACATATATCGACTGCATAGCATTGGTGTAAAACTGATATTACCATTATATGTTCACTGTATGGTGGTAATATTTGTTTATGGTTTGTTGGCATTGTCTGTAATATTGCAATATTATTTTGATATTATAGATATTATAATTATGTAATCTTATATAGAAATATTATTGATATTATTAGAAATATTGGTCCTGTAGTAAATCCTGATTTGCTCTAGGCAGGAACATATATTGAGTTTCTGAAAGCATCTATCTATACGTACCCCTCATGCTTGCTGTCATCATGAAAACAAACGTGTTTCATATGCCTTTGAACCTTGATCTGTTCCTGGTTTAATATGACATGTGACCTGCCTATATTGTGTGTCATGAGGCTATCCTGTGGGCTAGTTTGGAGGGCACTGTACTGTATAAGGAAAGTGCCCCTGACTGTGGCGCCTTTCCTCCCCTCCCCTTCCCTCATGGGTTAATGGAGCTTGCCACCACGTCGTGCTGGGGCGGGGACTTACTGATATAGGGGCCAATGGGATCAGGAGGGGGTTAGCACAGCCCCTTCCTGTATGTATATATTAGTGGGACCGAGGCCGCCCTTCCTCTTTACTCATGATCGGATCCTGGAAGTGCTTGTGTCTAGCGCTGTCCGGTTTGGGAACTATGGCTGACCCCCTTGTTGAGGCCCTGAGAGCGAGAGTGGAGCAGGAGGGTGAGCACTGGCTACAGTCTCTGGTTGCGGGGCTCACCGCTCACCTTTCCAGCTCCCAGCCATCGGTTTCTGCGCCGTTGCCCAGCCCCGTCCCACTGCACCCAGCTACTCACCTTGCTGCCGCCGCGTCGCTGCTCCAGGGACAGGTGGCGGTGGCAAGTGTGAGTGGAGGTAGGCGGTCCACCCGGCGCTCCCGCCCTCCATTGCGGCTGTGTGACGCCTCACTGGTGTCGGCCGCTGTTCTTCGGCGCGCGGCAAGGCGGAAGTCCCCACCCCCCGACTTCCGGTCATGTGACACTGTGAGCGCGGCGGCGTCTGCACGTGCAGGCAGAGCGCGCCATATTGCCGCTGAGCCGCGGTGGGGGCTGGAGCTGACCGGGGGTGCGGAGGAGGCGCCCTCAATAGCGGCGGTAGTAGGGTGTGGGTTAGGCGCACCAGTGGGGGGAGTTAGCTCTTTTGGGGAGAGGGGGTTAAGAATGGGAGGGAGGCACAGCGCGTCCTCCTCTGCTTCAGCGGAGGAGCAGGGAGCTGAGCAGCCCATTGTGGCTAGGGGGGGACAGATAATGCCTGTGGGATCACAGGCACTGGTAACGGGGGTCACTCTGGTGTCACGTTCCCCCACTGGTTTGGTTTCGGCAAGTACTAATGTGCTTGCTTCTGCCCCACTGGCTAGTGGCGTGCAGGGGGATTTGGGTCAGAGCACGGCTCCAGCTACTGCTGCTACCGTTGATAGTAGGGAGGTTGCCAGATCTGAGGCTGTAGATGGTCACCCCTTGAGGGGGAGGCGGGACAGGCGTAGATGCCGAAGATCCTCCTCTTCTTCCTCTTATTCCTCATCCTCGTCGCATCATCGCGGGCGCCACGCTTCACAGAGGCGCAAGAAATCTAGGCATGTAGGCTGCAGTAGGTCCTCGCGTGGTCATCGCCGCCCCCAGTCCTCGTGATGTGGCTCTCCATCTTCTGCGTCAGAGGTGTCAAGCGCGTCTGTGAGTCCCGAGCATGCACGTGGTCCTCCTCCTCCGCGTCGGGAGTCGAGTGTTCATTCAAGGACTTTCAGCCTGGTTGAGACGGGCGCATCTCCCAAGGCTACAAGTCGCCGCATCAATAGTCAAGCGGGTTATCCGGGAGCCGGAGTTCCTCCACCTATGGGAGTCCCTCCTCCAACGGTGAATCCAGGTGAGTGTTCCTTGTTTGGTTCTCGAAGTGTGGATACAACAGCGGTAATATCCGTGTTGAGAGTGCTGATCGGGCAATTGCCCCCACAGCTGGGTCGGAAAAGGAGTGTAATAAGGTGGATTCCCCGCTTGCGGGGGTGTACAAGGATACTGTGTTTTGTGGGGTTAGTGCGCTAGGGTCGTACATTGATGGAAAGAATGCGCCAGAAGGTGGCGAAGACTATGAATAATTGGTTGCAAGCTTTTGCGGTACTGGGATGCATTATGGGGCAGAAGCATCCGGGCCGATGCTCCAAGTTGTTTATTTATCAGGATATGATCTATAACTCATACAAAGCTCATGGGGGGTCAGCGTGGTGGAAGTATGATGAGGAATTTAGGAGGCGTTTGGCTCTCCACCCGGAAATTGGGTGGGGGGTTAAAAGCGACTGAGGTTTGGTTGCGTCTTATGATGACGCCGAAGCAATATCCCTTCCCAACAGCGGCTGCTGGACAAGGCTCAACAGGTTCCAGTTCAGTGGTCGCTCGGAGACCCGGTACCTGTTGGTTGTTCAATGAAGGACACTGTCAATTTTACGGTCTCTGCAAATTTAGGCACGAGTGTTCATCGTGCGGAGGTTCTCACCCGGCGTTCCGGTGCTCCCGCCCTGCGGGAAAGCTGCCAGTCAAGCCGCAGCAAACTGAGAGGAAAGACACCGGTGAACGTGGTCACGATGGAGCGATGGCTAGAACGGTATCCTAACAAGGAGGCTGCAGGTCAGCTGTGTTTTGGGTTATCAGAAGGTTTTTTCATCCCGTTTAAATTGCATAGGTCCCCCGGTTTCTCGGCAAATTTAAAGTCTGCTCGTGAGCATCCGGATGTTTTGTTGGCAAAGGAGCAGAAGGAGGTAGCCCTGGGTAGGATGGCGGGTCCATTTTTATCCCCGCCTTTTCAGGAATTTAAAGTGTCACCTTTGGGAGTGGTCCCGAAGAAAGATCCGGGTTCCTTTCGTCTGATTCACCATTTATCGCACCCAAAGGGGATGTCTGTGAATGATGGTATTTCTCCCGACGATGCGTCAGTGTCTTACGCATCTTTTGATAGGGCTGTGGCTCTGATTAGGAATACGGGGGAAGGTGCATGATTAGCGAAGTCTGATATCGATTCAGCGTTTCGTTTGTTGCTGGTGCATCCTGATTGCTTTCATCTGTTGGGCTGTCAGGTAGAAGGGGAATTTTATTTTGACATGTGCCTTCCCATGGGCTGTTCCATTTCTTCCTATTATTTCAAACTTTTTAGCTCATTTTTGGAGTGGGTAGTGAGATGGGAATCGGGAATCAGATCCGTCACTCACTACCTGGATGACTTCCTGTTTGTCGGACCGAATAACTCAGATGTATGTGGCAAGTTGCTTTCCACGTTCACGTCAATTGCGCGGAAATTTGGAGTGCCTTTGTCGCCGGAAAAGACCATTGGTCCGGCAAAAATTTTGTCGTTTTTGGACATCGAAATTGATACGGTAGCAATGGTGTATCGTTTACCTGCTGACAAGATTAAAAAATTGGTATCGTTGATTGAGGGTTTCATGTCGGTTTGGAAGGTTACTCTTTTGCAGATGCAAGCCCTGTTGGGGTTGTTGGTCTTTGCGAGCAGAGTCGTGCCGGTAGGTAGGGTGTTTTCACGACGGCTGTTTTTGGCTACGAGAGGAGGTTCTAGCCCGCATCACAGGGTGCGGGTTACAAGGGCCATGAAGGCAGATTTGGAGGTGTGACTTTCCTGCTTACGCAACATTCAATGGTCACACCTGCTTCATGTTACCGTGCCGGACGGCACAGGACTTGAATTTGTTTGCAGCAGGGGATGGAGTTGAGGGTTTCATGACAAGATTTGGGAATCGAGTTTGCCGCGAGACTTGGCCGGAATTTTGGGTCAGGTTAGGTTTTGGTCATGACAGGACCCTTTGTGAGATTTTTCCAATCATCGTCTCGATTGAATTGTGGGGTGATTTGTTGTGCAATCAGGAGATTCATTGGAAGACGGTTAACTCAGGGGTGTCTCGCTGTATCAATCACATGTCGTCCAGATTTCCGCCGGTTTTGGGCCTTCTTCGGCGGCTTGCTCTGATATATTTGAAATTCAACATTTGGCTTCGGGCTTACCAGGTTTTCATGTTTCATGGCCACAATGCTCTTCCGGAGGTTTTCAGTTGCCCGCCGATTCTGTGGGATGTGGTCGGGAACAGTTGATGTCCCTTGTTCGTGCCTCTGTATCACAGTCGACATGGTGAGCATATGGTAAGGCATGGATGGAATGGTGGCAGCTGGCGGGGCACAGGCTGGTTCAGGCGTGTGAGAACTCGAGATTGCAAGTTACGGTTGAGTACTTGTGTCAGTTAAATAGCAAGGGTTTATCGGGTACGTCAGCACAGCAGCGTTTGTCAGGTGTTGCCTTTCATTTTCAGTTATTGGGCTGGTCTGATGTTACGAAATGTTTTCTTGTTAGGCAGGCTATGAAGGGTTGGAGGAGGGTCCAGCCTAGTAATGAGTGCAGGCGTCCGGTGTCCCTAGCTCTCCTTAGT
The DNA here is from genome assembly GCF_039654945.1 of Dendrobates tinctorius. Classification (NCBI taxonomy): domain Eukaryota; kingdom Metazoa; phylum Chordata; class Amphibia; order Anura; family Dendrobatidae; genus Dendrobates; species Dendrobates tinctorius. The sequence continues at coordinate 61,353,189 of NW_027361697.1, forward strand.
AGACTCATAGCTATTGCGGATGGAGTGTGCAGTTCCGCGTTTGAACTCTGGTGTCTGCTGCTTTTGGTTTAGCGTTTTTTGGGGCCCTAAGGGTTGGGGAGTTGGTTCCGCGTTCAAAGCTTGATTTGGGGTGTGGTTTGCGGTTTGAGGATGTGTTTTTTTTTGGAGGGGTCGGTTCGCGTGAGAATTCGTAAATCAAAGACTGATCCGTTGGGTCGGGGTTCTTGGGTATTGCTGCATGCTGCCAAATCCGTGATGTGCCCGGTCGCTCTGCTTAAGGCATATGTGGCTATGAGAAAAGGTGGTAATTTTTTTCTTGCGCATGCAGATTTTTCACCTTTAACGAGGTACCAATTTCAGGCTGTGTTTAACAGATGTTTGAAAGGGTTGGGAGTTCCTGTTGGTGAGTACGGCACGCATTCATTCTGCATTGGGGCAGCTACGGAGGCGACTAAGGAGGGTCTTCCTGATGCTGAAGTTCAGAGGATAGGGAGGTGGAGATCAGCATGCTTTGCTCGTTATATCCGTCCGGATTTGTTGTATTAACTTCTTTCTTTTCCCGCAGATTCCGTCAGACCGACTGTATGGTTGCTGGGACACTCCTACATTTTCTGGGCTGCACAGCGGGCTGAGTGTCGCCCAGGTAGACGGCATCTTGGTTTTCGGGACGTCACGTTCATGTGGAGAGGCATTAGGGGCTTGCAGTGGCAGCAAGTTTTACCAGAGGTTGTTTCCATCGCAAGAGGAGCTCGGGGACCGATCATTTTGGTTTTACACGCAGGGGGAAACGATCTGTGCTCATATAAGGTGGCGGAGCTTTTAACCATGATGCGGGCTGATATGGAACGCTTTCATAGTTTTTTCCAGGAACTGGTGCTAGTTTGGTCAGAGATTGTCCCGAGGGTGGTGTGGCAAGGGGCCCGTGATGGTATGGTGGTTGAACGCACAAGGAGGTCAATCAATGCTCGTATTTCTAGGTTTGTGCACGAGAGGTTCGGTGTGGTCATTCGACACAGACAACTGGAAGGGGAGAACAGTGCCCTGTTAAGGCCTGACAGGGTGCACTTGAACGATATCGGGCTCGATATCTTCTTACCCGGTCTGCAAGATGGAATGGAGCAAGCTTTGCTTTTGATGGGTGGGGGTTGGAGTCCTGATTAAAAAACAGGATCCTCCGTGGCGGTGAAAGAAGGTTTGGCACAAAGTTACGGCTCACTGGCTGACTTGCCTGCGAATACAGAGCAGGGCATTTAGCGGCGAGCGCGTTTTAAGAAAAGTTAAGTGCCTCCAAAAAAAATTGGTTGTTTAAGGAAACATTCAATAAAGCTGTGACCGACCTTCACCCATCAATTGGTTTCTGAGTGTGATTTATTATGGTTAAGTGGGGCAGAGGAAATGTTATTCGTGTTTAACCCTGGGTCACAACAGTCTGGAGGGCACTGTACTGTATAAGGAAAGTGCCCCTGACTGTGGTGCCTTTCCTCCCCCTCCCCTTCCCTCATGGGTTAATGGAGATTTCCACCACGTCGTGCTGGGGCGGGGACTTACTGATATAGGGGCCAATGGGATCAGGAAGGGGTTAGCACAGCCCCTTCCTGTATATATATATTAGTGGGTCCGAGGCCGCCCTTCCTCTTTCCTCATGATCGGATCCTGGAAGTGCTTGTCCCGCCCTCCCTCCCCTTTTGTTATGCTTGTTGACTAATGTTTATTCTGTTCTGTTTATTGTAGTGTTCAAGTCACAGCAGTGAAAGAAGGTTTGGCACAAAGTTACGGCTCGCTGGCTGACTTGCCTGCGAATACAGAGCAGGGCATTTAGCGGCGAGCGCGTTTTAAGAAAAGTTAAGTGCCTCAAAAAAAAATTGGTTGTTTAAGGAAACATTTAATAAAGCTGTGACCGACCTTCACCCATCATTTGGTTTCTGAGTGTGATTTATTATGGTTAAGTGGGGCAGAGTGTTTAACCCTGGGTCACAACAGTCTGGAGGGCACTGTACTGTATAAGGAAAGTGCCCCTGACTGTGGTGCCTTTCCTCCCCCTCCCCTTCCCTCATGGGTTAATGGAGATTGCCACCACGTCGTGCTGGGGTGGGGACTTACTGATATAGGGGCCAATGGGATCAGGAAGGGGTTAGCACAGCCCCTTCCTGTATATATATATTAGTGGGACCGAGGCCGCCCTTCCTCTTTCCTCATGATCGGATCCTGGAAGTGCTTGTCCCGCCCTCCCTCCCCTTTTGTTATGCTTGTTGACTAATGTTTATTCTGTTCTGTTTATTGTAGTGTTCAAGTCACAGCAGTGAAAGAAGGTTTGGCACAAAGTTACGGCTTGCTGGCTGACTTGCCTGCGAATACAGAGCAGGGCATTTAGTGGCGAGTGTTATGGATGAGTCACCGAAGGAGGAAAAAAACAAAAATAATAGCTAAGTCCAGAAAACCAGAGACGTTGGAAGCTATCGGATTGCAGACCCCTGAACCTATCACAACAACTAGCAGTAGCCGTGGGGGGTTCCTACGGTGCCCTAGACCCCTCGATCACAGCCGGAGAACTAAATTAGCCTAAAGACAGAAAGGGGAAATCTAAACTGCCCCAGAGCAGACCCCAAAGCAATAGGCAGCCCCCAACATATAATGACTGTGAAGCAAGATGAAAAACACTAACACAGATAGAAAGATAGGTTGAGCAAATGATGGGGCCCAAGCTAACTAAATAGGACAGGATAGAAAAGCTGCTGTCTGCAATCCGCAAAAACCCTATCCAAAAATGAACCAACAGACTGATAGGAAAAACAGGCCCTGAAGTCGCTAGGCTTCAAAAAGACTATATCAGCACTCAGGTATATTCTGAAGACAGAGCAAGAGATCAACAGATCAGAGACAAAAATGGAATTCAGCTCACCCCCGGCCGGGGATGGCTGAACTCCAAAAAACAAGGCAAACAAAACCAGAATTAAAATGTACAAAAGGCAGAGCAAAACTTAGCTTTGAGAAGCAGAAATCAGACTGGTCTCCAAGAATCCAGCAGGAAATCACCGGCAAGGCAGCAGGGCGTCGGCTGCCTTATATCCAGCCATCAGTTCCTGTGACCCAGTCATCATCTACCTGCTCAGCTGTTTGGTAATCAGCCTCACTACCTTCCTTCGCCAGAAGAGGGAGTTCATCAGACCTCACTGGTGAAGGGAAAAATGAACTCACAACAGTACCTCCCCCTTGAGGAGGGGTCACCGAACCCTCATCCATGCCACCAGGGCGATCAGGGTGAGCCCGATGAAAGGCACGCACCAATCTTTCGGCATGAATATCAGAGGCAGAGACCCAGGAATTATCCTCCTGACCATAACCCTTCCACTTAACCAAATACTGGAGTCTCCGTCTAGCCAGACAGGAATCCAGTATCTTCTCTACCTCATACTCCATGTTACCTTCAACCAATACAGGGTCAGGAGGTGCCACCCCAGGAACTACTGGTTCAACAAACCTCTTCAACAAGGACTTATGGAACACATTATGAATCTTAAACGTGACAGGAAGAGCCAACCGAAAAGAGACCGGATTAATAATCTCCAAAATCTTTTAAGGTCCAATAAATCTAGGCTTAAACTTAGGAGAAGCCACCTTCATAGCGATATTTTTTGATGACAACCAAACCATATCACCCACCTTAAACTGGGGACCAATGGTCCTATGCCGGTTGGAAAACCGCTGGGCCTTTTCCTGGGAGAGAGACAACTTATCCACCACTTGGTCCCAGATCTGGTGCATTCTCTCCACCACAGTGTTAACACCTAGGCAGGCAGAAGGCTCCACCTGCCCTGTAGAAAATCGAGGATGAAACCCAAAGTTACAAAATAAAGGTGACATCAAAGTGGCAGAACTAGCTCTATTATTTAAAGCAAATTCGGCCAAGGGCAAAAATGAAACCCAATCATCCTGATCAGCCGAAATAAAACATCTCAAATACGACTCCAATGTCTGGTTTGTTCTCTCCGTCTGCCCGTTGGTCTGAGGGTGAAACGCAGAGGAGAAGGACAACTGAATTCCCAGCTTGGAACAGAAAGTCCTCCAAAATCTAGACACAAACTGAACTCCTCTGTCAGACACAATGTTCTCAGGAATCCCGTGCAAGCGAACTACCTGTTGCAAAAACAATGGCACCAACTCAGAGGAAGATGGCAACTTAGGGAGTGGTACAAGATGGACCATCTTAGAGAATCTATCACAAATCACCCAAATAACGGTCATTCTCTGAGAGACAGGCATATCAGAGATAAAATCCATTGAAATATGGGTCCATGGCCTCTTGGGCACCGGCAAAGGCATCAACAACCCACTAGAGCGAGAACAAGGTTTAGACCGGGAGCAAGTCCCACTGGACTGCACAAAATTCCTGACATCACGAGACAAGGCAGGCCACCAAAAAGACCGACTCACCAGATCTCTAGTACCAAAAATATCTGGATGACCAGCCAATGCAGAGCAATGAACTTCAGACATCAGTCTCTTCCTCCACTGGTCAGGAACATACAACTTTCCACTGGGACAACGCTCAGGTTTGTCCTCCTGAAACTCTTCCAGAGCACGTCTCAAATCGGGCGAGATGGCAGAAAGAACTACCCCCTCGCCTAAGATGGTAACAGGCTTGGTCACAACAGGAGAATCAGCAAAGAAACTCCTAGAGAGGGCGTCTGCCTTGACATTCTTAGTGCCAGGAAGAAAAGAGACCACAAAATCAAAACGTGTGAAAAACAAGGCCCACCTAGCCTGTCTAGGATTCAAGCGTTTGGCCGACTCCAGGTAAATCAAATTCTTGTGGTCAGTAAGGACTACGACCTGGTGTTTAGCTCCCTCCAACCAATGTCTCCACTCCTCAAATGCCCATTTCATGACCAACAGTTCCCGATTCCCCACATCATAGTTACGTTCGGATGGGGAGAACTTTCGGGAAAAGAAAGCACAGGGATTCATTTTAGATGTCACAGGATCTTTTTGGGACAAAACATCTCCTGCACCAATCTCAGAGGCGTCCACCTCTACCTGAAACGGGAGTGAGACATCAGGTTGCCGCAGAACCGGAGCAGAAGTGAATCTTCGCTTCAGCTCCTGAAAGGAAGAAACAGCCTCCGGAGACCAATTCAGCACATCAGCACCCTTCTTAGTCAAATCAGTCAATGGCTCGGCAATACTAGAAAAATTAGCTATAAATTTCCAATAAAAATTAGCAAAACCCAAAAACTTCTGGAGGGCCTTCAAAGAAGTGGGCTGAACCCAATCATAAATGGCCTGTACCTTGGCCAGGTCCATTTCAATAGTTGACGGAGACAAAATAAATCCCAAAAATGAAATCCTCTGTACCCCAAAAAGGCATTTCGATCCCTTGACATACAGGGAATTCTCCCTCAAAATCCGGAACACAGTCCAAACATGTTCCACATGAGAGTCCCAATCCTTGGAAAAGATCAAAATATCATCCAGATAGATAATCAAAAATTTATCCACAAAGTCTCGGAAAGTATCGTTCATGAAGGATTGGAAGACAGAAGGGGCATTAGTGAGCCCAAAAGGCATCACCAGGTACTCAAAATGTCCCTCCGGAATATTAAACGCCGTCTTCCATTCATCCCCATGCTTAATGCGAATAAGATTATACGGCCCCCTGAGGTCAAGCTTGGTAAACCAGCAAGCACCTTTAACTCTGGAGAATACATCAGAAATCAGGGGTAACGGATACTGATATTTAACAGTAATTTTGTTGAGGGCACGATAGTCAATACAAAGCCTTAATGAACCATCTTTTTTAGCCACGAAAAAAAAAACAGCACCTAAGGGTGAAGAGGATGGTCTAATATGACCCTTCTCCAACGACTCCTTAATATAGGATCGCATAGCCTCGTGCTCGGGTACAGATAAATTGAAAAGCCGACCCTTGGGAAATTTACACCCCGGGCTCAGCTCAATTGCACAGTCATAACTCCTATGAGGAGGCAAAGACGCAGACTCATTCTCACTAAATACATCATAAAAGTCAGCCAAATAGTCAGGAACATCATGCGACTGAGGAGAGGTGGAGAAAACAGGAGCATCACTAAGGGCACACTGACAACCCCAACTCACCACAGACACAGATTTCCAATCCAAAACTGGATTATGGATTTGCAACCAGGGAAACCCCAGAACAATGGTATCATGCAAATTATGCAACACCAAAAATCTGCAATTTTCTTGATGGTCTGGGGCGACCCGCATTACCACCTGGATCCAAAACTGTGGTTTATTTTTCGCCAAAGGAGTCGCATCAATACCCCTCAAAGGGATAGGTGTCTGCAAAGGCGTCATAGGAAATCCACAACGTTTAGCAAAATCCAAGTCCATCAGGTTCAGAGCTGCTCCCGAATCCACAAAAGCCTTGGCGGAAAATGTGGACAGGGAGCAGATCAGAGTAATTGCCATAAGAAACTTAGGCTAAACACCACCCACAGAAAACGTGTGAGCACAACGTTTCTCTCGCTTAGGGCAGACAGAAATAATATGCGAGGCATCTCCACAAAAAAAACACAGCTTATTGTGCCTTCTGAACTCCTGACGTTGTGCCCTGGACAAAACTCTATCACATTGCATAGGTTCAGACATTTGTTCAACAGGTGGCAACACCTCTCGTGCGGTCTTGCGTTCACGCAAACGCTGATCAACCTGAATGGCTAATGACATAGAATCGTCAAGACCAGAGGGAACAGGAAATCCCACCATAGTATCTTTTACGGTTTCTGACAAACCTTTCCGAAAGAGAGCTGCCAAGACATCATCATTCCAGGTAGTAAGGACTGCCCACTTTCCGAATTTTTGACAGTACAACTCTGCAGAATCCCGACCCTGGCTCAATGCCAACACGGCCTTTTCAGCCTGATCAATAGCATTAGGTTCATCATACAACAACCCCAAGGCTTGAAAAAATGCATCCACATTATTTAGAATAGGATCATCAGGTTTCAAAGAAAACGCCCAATCCTGGGGATCGCCGCGCAGCAAAGAGATGACAATTTTAACCCGCTGTGCGGAGCTCCCCGACGAATTAGGCTTCAAGGCAAAAAATAATTTACAGTTATTCTTGAAATTCAAAAATTTAGACCGACCCCCAAAAAACACATTAGGAGTGGGGATCTTTGGTTCAGCAGCATGTGAATGAGTAAGATAGGCGGAAATTCCCCGCACTTCCGCAGCGAGCTGCTCCACACGATCAGACAATTGCTTCATCTCCATTGAGAGAAAAAACAAAAATTCCCCCTACGGCCTCAGAGATATAGAGGAAAAAATATACACAAAGAAATTCTGACACCTTTTTTTTTTTTACAATTCTTTCCTGCTATTGAGTACCCTAGGATCTGCGGTATGGCCGGTGATTCTGTTATGGATGAGTCACCAAAGGAGGAAAAAAGAAAAATAATAGCTAAGTCCAGAAAACCAGAGATGTTGGAAGCTATCGGATTGCAGACCCCTGAACCTATCACTACAACTAGCAGTAGCCGTGGGGGGTTCCTACGGTGCCCTAGACCCCTCGATCACAGCCGGAGAACTAAATTAGCCTAAAGACAGAAAGGGGAAATCTAAACTGCCCCAGAGCAGACCCCAAAGCAATAGGCAGCCCCCAACATATAATGACTGTGAAGCAAGATGAAAAACACTAACACAGATAGAAAGATAGGTTGAGCAAATGATGGGGCCCAAGCTAACTAAATAGGACAGGATAGAAAAGCTGCTGTCTGCAATCCGCAAAAACCCTATCCAAAAATGAACCAACAGACTGATAGGAAAAACAGGCCCTGAAGTCGCTAGGCTTCAAAAAGACTATATCAGCACTCAGGTATATTCTGAAGACAGAGCAAGAGATCAACAGATCAGAAACAAAAATGGAATTCAGCTCACCCCCGGCCAGGGATGGCTGAACTCCAAAAAACAAGGCAAACAAAACCAGAACTAAAATGTACATAAGGCAGAGCAAAACTTAGCTTTGAGAAGCAGAAATCAGACTGGTCTCCAAGAATCCAGCAGGAAATCACCGGCAAGGCAGCAGGGCGTCGGCTGCCTTATATCCAGTCATCAGTTCCTGTGACCCAGTCATCATCTACCTGCTCAGCTGTTTGGTAATCAGCCTCACTACCTTCCTTCGCCAGAAGAGGGAGTTCATCAGACCTTACTGGTGAAGGGAAAAATGAACTCACAACAGGCGAGCGCATTTTAAGAAAAGTTAAGTGCCTCAAAAAAAAATTGGTTGTTTAAGGAAACATTCAATAAAGCTGTGACTGACCTTCAACCATCATTTGGTTTCTGAGTGTGATTTATTATGGTTAAGTGGGGCAGAGGAAATGTTATTGCTGCTGACAGATCAAGGTCCAGCTTTCGAGGCAGAAATGTTCCAAGAATTCTGTAACCTGTATGGTTGTAAGAAGATCCGGACAACACCGTATCACCCACAGACCAATGGCATGTGCGAGAAGATTAACCAGGTAGTGATTGACCTCCTGAAGACTTTGCCCTTGGAGGAGAGGAATCTGTGGCCAGAGAAGTTGCCCGACCTGGTGGACCTTTACAACCATATTCCAGTGAACTCCACCAACTGTACCCCAGCCTACTTAATGAGAGCCAGACTTGGTAAGATGCCTATTGACTTAGACATGGGAGTCCTGACACCTGAAGTGGCGTCCCCAGATGCTGATTGGGACACGGAGAGGCAGTAACAGTACCGCAGAGTTCAAGAATACGTGGAAAGGAGTCTGGCTCAGGCAAGGCAAAAGCAGGAGAAGCTTTACAATCAAAATGCACCTCCTTTGTCGCCGGGGGAGCAAGTCCTGAAAAGGAAGAGAAGATTGCACAAGTTGGATGATCAATGGGAGGCTGAACCTTATATCATTCTGACCTCGAACTTTGATAATACTAAGGTATGCCTTGTGAGTAAAGATGGAGGAGAGACCTCAGCAGCGGTATCAAGAGATCATTTGAAGTTGTGTCCTGACCAGTTGAAGGAAAGGAAAGAGGAACCATATAACATCCAACCCATAGTGGAAGAAAAGGTCAGCACAGTGCTTGGAGAATTCCCTGCGAATTGGACTAAATTAAACGATGCTATAGTGGTGCCAGTGTTGATATTTCCTCAAGTGGTAGCACAAGAAGAAGTGACTCAAGAAAATCAGGTAGCAGATGCCACACCAGCAGTGGAGCCAGAGAACCCTCGCCCTGCCAGTGGTGAATCCGCCGTTCCCCTGGTGAGTCTAAGAGTCGGTAGGAGAATGCTACACTAGAGTTACACAGGTCTACCCGCACCACACAAGGCATACCACCCCTTAGATATCACATATAGCAAAGTTAATGTAAATATTGAAATTTTGTAAATATGTAACTGTTTTTCAAGCTTTTGTGCCTACAGGTAACCTGTAAGAGTTCCTCTTTTGATTTTATCAGTTTTGTTTCATGGACACTGAACCACAGGACTTGTGTGTGGTCAAAAACTTTATTTGTAAATAATTTACCATTTGCCGAGGAATGGACCATGGACATTGATGCTGGACTTATCATCATAGGACCATTTTTGGAAACACTTGGTTTTTGTAACTTTTTCATTTTTAATCTTGTACAAATATCATTGTTTAATTGTTTATATGTTTCCTGTTTTTTGTTCAGCCCAGGAGTGCTGACTTGCACTAGGGGGGAATGTGGCACCCCCAGGAGTATGGCCGCCACAGTGGCTTTGCCTTCCTCCAGGGGAGGGTAATGCCAGGCTTGGAGGCAATGATGGGTCTCTCTCGCAGTCAATCCATACATGCATCACAGTTCCACTCCAGGCCAGCAGGGTGAACTCTGAACTAGGATTAAGGGGAGGAGTGCTCTCTGAGGGCCAGGAGGAAGGGAGTTAGTTAGTCTGCGGAAGGTGAAGTGTGCAGACGTGTGGGAAGAAGCTGGAGGTTGAGCTAGGAAAGAGAGCTCCCTCAGCTTGAGAGCGCACGAACTGGAGCCTGGTCTCCACGGCTGTACGGATACTAACGGTCCTGCAACAGATACCAGAGGAGTAGGAGGCTGTAAATGCCCTACTCCCATCTAAGACTTGAGGCACAACAACAGCTTGGATAGAGAGCCAGGACTCCGGAGAACAAAGGAGAAGGTTTATGGATTAAACGTGCGCTGCTTGACAGATCACTCCTTCCAGATTGTGTTAATTGTACTTTAATTTCCCAACGCGTTTCGAAGTTTACACTTCTTCCTCAGGGGATGACATGTACAGGCAGACAAGGCTATCACCGGTTTTATACATACAAAATTTAAAATTTGGCGCCAAAGGTCACATGTTACAGGGATAAAGAAGTCAAAGTTCATCAGTACGAGAATGTAAAAAATATATAAAAATATATTGCTTAAAAGACAACTAATTATTTTTATTCTTTCAGATTGTTGAAAAACAGAAAAAACATGAATTCAAAGAACAAAGGAAAAAAAGAAAAAAATGAAAAAGAAGAGCTAAAGAAAAGGGGGGGAGGTGGAGCAAGAAACCAAAGCTCAAACCACCACACCAAGCGAGCAGGCAAAGAAAAATGAAAAAAGAGAAAAAGGCACGAAGACTTCCTTGTATAAGAATTCGACAAAAACTTTAATTATACTTTTTGAAAAAATATGAAAGTTTTGAATAAAATATGTTGAATAAAATATTTTGAATAAAATATGATATAAAAATAGTTGAGAACACGTCATTAGTACTTGGGAACGAAATAAGCATATAAAAAATGTGCATATAAACAATGTATATATATGTACATAAAGAATACAAAAAATGTATAAAAATACATACTTAAAATACTGGAAAAAGTACATGATAAAAGTTTAGGGGTGGAACAAAAAAGAGCTCCCCAGGGATGAAGGAGCCTGACTAGAAACAATCAGTGGCTCACGAGGGAAGAAAACTTATCCCGAAGGAGAAGAAACATCCAAGATGCATGAGGACGCAGGATCATATCCAAAGGGGAAAAGAGGACGGTGGAACCACACGTGCTCACATCGCGGTACAAGATAAAAATTATTATAGTGTGTGGGGAAATCAACTTGTCAGCACGACAAATAAAATTTTTTGGAACAACGGACACTGCAACAGGTAAAATGCATAAGAGGCAGAGGCATATCAAACAAAACACACAATGACCAGAACTAATAAAAAAAGGCAAAAAATCGCAATAGTAAAAACACAATGAGAATTGATGATTAATAGAAACTCATCTTATTGGAGAGGATAAAGGACCACGATAATTGTTAGGCTGTGTGCACACACTGCGGATTAGGTGCGGATTCATCCGCGCGGATTTTGTGAAATCCGCAGGTGAAACCGCAGGTCAAAATACCTGCGGTTTTACCTGCGGATTGAAAACCGCAGATAATCCGCGCGGAAAATTCTGCACCGTCTGCATTGCGGTTTTTGATTCCCATAGGGAATCATGGTACTGTACACCGCAGCAGAAACTGCTGCGGGTCCGCAGCGGCCAAAACCGCTGCGGAACCGCAGCAAAATCCGCAGTGTGTGCACACAGCCTAAGAGACGGAAAATGCGACCTTAATAAGGTCTTAAAGAAAAACAGAAAAACTTCTGTTATTTCGTTAAGACCGTTTGGTCTTAGGGTATTTAACCTATAAATCCAAAAGACTTCCTTCCTATTCAATGACCCTATTCTATCAGGGGTATTATCTGGTATATGCTCAATAGGGCTGATTTTTAAACCATTTGAATTTCTATTATGTTCTACAGTGCAGTGTCTAGAGAGACCATGTTGCAAAAAACCTCTTTTAATATTGTATCTGTGGGAGTTAATTCTTAAATGTAACGGTTGAGCCGTCCTACCCACATATTGTTTTCCACATTCACATTCAATAAGATAGACCACGAAATCGGTGGTACAATTTAGAAATTCCTTAATAGGAAAACATTCATGGGTACTAGTAGATTTGAAACATTTATCCTTATGTGCAATACAAGTACAACATAAACAATTCTTCTTGCCACAATTATAAATGCCTTTAAGGGTAGTTTTGTATATGGGGATAATTTTATTGTTGGCATTTATATTTTTTAAACGGCTTGGGGCTACCACACTTTTGATGGTAGGAGCTCGTCTGAACGTAACCCCAGGGCTGTCAGGGAGAAATTTCTGTAGGATGGGATCATTTAGTAAAATATGCCAATTGTTGCTCAGAATCCTTCTAATTTTAATATGTTCAGCACAAAATTGAGTAATGAAATTAGTCGTGAATTTTTTGCTTTCAGGTTTGATTGTTCTAGTTCCATTAATTAGACACTCTTGAGATAAATTAATGCATTTGTTGAAAGCATTCTTAAGTAAATTGTCAGGATATTTTTTCTCAATAAACCTGTTTTTTAATATTTCTGCTTGATCCTTAAAGACCTTCGTGTCAGTGCAATTTTTTCTAATTCTTCTAAATTGATTTTCAGGGATGTTCCTTAGCCATTTTCCAAAATGACCACTGCTATAGTGTTTACGGTGAAACTACGTCAGAGAGTGGACCCTCTGGATCGCGGATCCGGAGCCCCTGGGCCGAGCACGCCAGGTGAAGACCGACCCCTATACAGGGATCGTTTGGGGCAGGGCCACAGAGGACGGAGGCGCGACAGCCGGAACCAAGAGGGACGGCTCCACGGACCTAAGGGGGCTCGGGAGACGGAGGACTGAGATACAAACGGGGACCGGAGGCACAGAGGGAAGCACAATACGGGAAATGGCAAAAGGACGGGCCAGGACTGGCAGGAGCCAGAGGAGAGGGGCACAGAGGATAGAAAGGAAGCAGCGCATGGACAGGCCGGGGAAGGGCAAGACAAGGGGGCCGAGTACGGCAGGGAGGCAGAGCCTGAGAGCCCTGGCGGAGAACAAGGCAGAGAACAAAGATCTACAGGGATACTGTAGTGGCCAGAGGGTGCAGATACTACACAATCATCAGGCGTCCTCCTAACAGCGAGTACGCCTGAAATATACTAACCCCCGGAAGTGCGTCCACAGTCCAGCCCCTCAGCGCCGCCCACCGCTGGAGAGAGAGAGCGGGAGGGGGCGTGCACGTGGTAGGGGGCGGGTGCCAGGAGCCGCAGTGAGGACGAACGTGCGACGGGCGCGCGCCCGGACGGGAGCGCGCAGGTAAGGGAACGCTGCGGCGCGCGCAGCCGCAGGAGGGGCATCGGCGGGCATAGCCGCCGATGTCACAACTGCTGAAGGGTATATAGCTGTTTGTATCTACATTTTTAAAGAATGTTTTGGTTAAGATTCTATTATCCTCAATATAGATAGTTATGTCTAGAAAATTGATGAAATTTTTGTCATATGTCGTTGAAAAAGATAAACCCCAAATATTGTTGTTAAGATCAGAGATAAAATCATCAATATTATTTCCAGAATTGTCCCATATACAGAACAGGTCATCTATATACCTCTTATACAAAATACAATTGTTGTGCCATCTCGAATTAAAAATATAGGATTCTTCAAAGACCCCCATGAATATATTGGCGTAAGTTGGTGCAACTTTCGAGCCCATCGCGGTCCCAAGCTGCTGATGGTATAAGATTCCATCGAAAGTGAAATAATTATTATTCAAAATAAAATTCATGCCTTTTAGTAGAAATTTTTTTTGGTCCTTGCTCAATCTATAATCTTTTAATAAAATCTTATTGAAACAGGCGAGACCCAAGTTATGTGGAATATTTGAATATAAAGAGGATACATCCATAGTTACAAATATATAATGCGATTTCCATTCAATTGGTTGTAAGAATTGAATTAATTGGGTAGAATCTTTGATGAAACTCTTTAATAGAGGGACATGTGAAACCATTATTCTCAATAAAATGTGATAAATTACTGGTCAAAGAATCAATGCCTGAAATAATTGGTCTCCCAGGCGGGTTTACAAGACTTTTAAGAATTTTTGGCAGATGATAAAAGAAAGGGGTCCGTGGGTTCATAATATTAAGGAACTTAAATTCATTTTTATCAAATATATTATTGTTTTTACCCTCCAGAATTAATTTATCATAGATCACTTTAGCCCTAGCCAGGGTATCAAAGGGAATTTTTTTGTAATATTTTTCATCTGATAGTATTTTAAGAGCTTCATCGCAATAATCTTTTCTGTTCTGAATTACTATCCCACCACCCTTATCTGCAGGGCGTATCACAATATCGGTATTGTATACCGAACTCACTTCTTGACCTTTCTGTATATGAGGATAACTGTTCGATTATGTCCAAAGGTGATTTTGTTCCCGAGGATAACATTTCCAATACACCCAGTGGCAATATGATCTTAATCGATAATTCTAATATTGACAACACAGCCACGGTTCCTTTTTTACCGCAAGCACTAAAAAAAACACAGATAAAAAACTTTTTTTCACCGAGAACTGGAAAAAGAAAAGGCATTATAGAGGATGCAGAGGGGGCCGAAAAAAAGAAAGGGAAAATAATTGTAAAATAAATAAAAATAACTGCTTCACCGTTGGAAATAATATTTTCAATTTATCTTCATATGTTCTCACCAGTGATGAAATTAAAGTCCTCTCCAAAGGATTAACTTTTTGCCCCACTTATAAAACCAATGATTTTGACCTTTTTTTGGATCTTCAGACATTCATTAGGAAACTCACATTAAAAAGGCATTTTTTATTAAAAGAGATGAATAAAACTATATACAACAATGAAAACAATTATATACAGAAAACTAGTGAAAACATTGGTACACCTGAATTTCATTTGGATGTACCAATTAAATCCAAATTCTATCCGGTTGAAGACTAAAGTCATCATTTAAATGTTTTCTGTGATGTAGTTCAAAAGAATTTTAAAGAGATTTTTACTACTAAAGATTCTTGTGGTTACAAACATAATTTAACTAAGGATGACAAAATAGCCTTGAAATCACTAAAATCCAATACCGATATTGTGATACGCCCTGCAGATAAGGGTGGTGGGATAGTAATTCAGAACAGAAAAGATTATTGCGATGAAGCTCTTAAAATACTATCAGATGAAAAATATTACAAAAAAATTCCCTTTGATACCCTGGCTAGGGCTAAAGTGATCTATGATAAATTAATTCTGGAGGGTAAAAACAATAATATATTTGATAAAAATGAATTTAAGTTCCTTAATATTATGAACCCACGGACCCCTTTCTTTTATCATCTGCCAAAAATTCATAAAAGTCTTGTAAACCCGCCTGGGAGACCAATTATTTCAGGCATTGATTCTTTGACCAGTAATTTATCATATTTTATTGACAGAATAATGGTTTCACATGTCCCTCTATTAAAGAGTTTCATCAAAGATTCTACCCAATTAATTCAATTCTTACAACCAATTGAATGGAAATCGCATTATATATTTGTAACTATGGATGTATCCTCTTTATATTCAAATATTCCACATAACTTGGGTCTCGCCTGTTTCAATAAGATTTTATTAAAAGATAATAGATTGAGCAAGGACCAAAAAAAATTTCTACTAAAAGGCATGAATTTTATTTTGAATAATAATTATTTCACTTTCGATGGAATCTTATACCATCAGCAGCTTGGGACCGCGATGGGCTCGAAAGTTGCACCAACTTACGCCAATATATTCATGGGGGTCTTTGAAGAATCCTATATTTTTAATTCGAGATGGCACAACAATTGTATTTTGTATAAGAGGTATATAGATGACCTGTTCTGTATATGGGACAATTCTGGAAATAATATTGATGATTTTATCTCTGATCTTAACAACAATATTTGGGGTTTATCTTTTTCAACGACATATGACAAAAATTTCATCAATTTTCTAGACATAACTATCTATATTGAGGATAATAGAATCTTAACCAAAACATTCTTTAAAAATGTAGATACAAACAGCTATAAACCCTTCAGCAGTGGTAATTTTGGAAAATGGCTAAGGAACATCCCTGAAAATCAATTTAGAAGAATTAGAAAAAATTGCACTGACACGAAGGTCTTTAAGGATCAAGCAGAAATATTAAAAAACAGGTTTATTGAGAAAAAATATCCTGACAATTTACTTAAGAATGCTTTCAACAAATGCATTAATTTATCTCAAGAGTGTCTAATTAATGGAACTAGAACAATCAAACCTGAAAGCAAAAAATTCACGACTAATTTCATTACTCAATTTTGTGCTGAACATATTAAAATTAGAAGGATTCTGAGCAACAATTGGCATATTTTACTAAATGATCCCATCCTACAGAAATTTCTCCCTGACAGCCCTGGGGTTACGTTCAGAAGAGCTCCTACCATCAAAAGTGTGGTAGCCCCAAGCCGTTTAAAAAATATAAATGCCAACAATAAAATTATCCCCATATACAAAACTACCCTTAAAGGCATTTATAAATGTGGCAAGAAGAATTGTTTATGTTGTACTTGTATTGCACATAAGGATAAATGTTTCAAATCTACTAGTACTAGTGTTGAGCTTTCCGATACCGCAAGTATCGGGTATCGGCTGATATTTGCCGTATCGGAATTCCGATACCGAGTACCGATACTTTTTTCGTATCGGATACCGGAATCGGAAGTCCAAAATGCAATGAGCCACTTTTGTGGCTCTGATTGGCTGCCGAAATGACGTCATCATGATGCGCTGTCTGTGCGCATCATGATGCGCCGTCAGTTCGGGCCTTCGGGGGGGCTGTGCCGACTGTCCGGGGGTCTGTACCGGCCTGCCGGTGGTCTGTGCAGGCTCCGGGGGTCTGTGCCGGCCTGCCGGGGGGCTGTGCCGGCCTGCCGGTGGTCTGTGCAGGCTCCGGGGGGCTGTGCCGGCCTGCCGGTGGTCTGTGCAGGCTCCGGTGGTCTGTGCCGGCCTGCCGGGGGGCTGTGCCGGCCTGCCGGTGGTCTGTGCAGGCTCCGGTGGTCTGTGCCGCCTGCCGAGGGGCTGTGCCGGCCTGCCGGTGGTCTGTGCAGGCTCCAGTGGTCTGTGCCGGCCTGCCGGGGGGCTGTGCCGGCCTGCCGGTGGTCTGTGCAGGCTCCGGTGGTCTGTGCCGGCCTGCCGGGGGGCTGTGCCGGCCTGCCGGTGGTCTGTGCAGGCTCCGGTGGTCTGTGCAGGCATCGTCCGATGGGACTACAAGTCCCATCGGGCGATGCCTGCTACCATGACAGTGATTGACACATTAGCCAATGACGGGACAGTAGTAGTCCCATCATCCGGCTAATGTGTTGAATGTAAAAAAAAAAAAAAATTTACATGCTACATACATACAACATGCATACTACATATATACTACATGCAACATGCATACTACATACATGCTACATACATGCTACATACTACATGCATGCAACATACATACTACATATATACTACATGTATCATACATACTACATATATACTACATGTAACATACATACTACATACATGCTACATACTACATGCATGCTACATACTACATACATGCTACATACATAATACATATATACTACATGCATGCAACATACATACAACATATATACTACATGCATGCAACATGCATACTACATATATACTATATATACTACATGTAACATACATACTACATATATACTACATGCTACATACATGCAACATACACATTACATGCTACATACATGCAACATACATACTACATACATGCTACATACATACACACTACATGCTACATACATGCAACATACATACTACATACATGCTACATACATACACACTACATGCTACATACATGCAACATACATACTACATCATGCTACATACATGCAACATACACACTACATGCTACATACATGCAACATACATACTACATACATGCTACATACATACACACTACATGCTACATACATACATGCAACATACATACTACATACATGCTACATACATGCAACATACATACTACATACATACTACATACATGCAACATACATACTACATACATGCTACATACATGCTACATACATGCAACATACATACTACATACATACTACATACATGCTACATGCATGCAACATGCATACTACATATATACTGCATATATACTACATGCATGCAACATACATATATACTACATACAATACATACATATAGACATACAGTACATATAACATAGAGTACATACTTACCGTCACTTGTCACCTGAGGGATAAATATCAAAATAAAAAAACACCAATATACTTACCCCGATCCGCAGAAGTCCACGAGGGTCCCACGTCCATCTTGCGTGGAGAACAGCAGCATCAGCTGATGCTACCGTTCTCTACCAGCTCCAAGAATACAATGACGGAAGGTAGGTATCCTTCCGCACTGTATTCCTCCACCACTTTAAAAAAAAAAAAAAAAAAAAAAAGTCCCTTGTCTCACTTTATGCCATTGCTGCGTGGGAATTTCCCACGCAGCAATGGCATAAAGTGAGACTAGGGACTTTTTTTTTTTACAGTGGTGGAGGAATACAGTGCGGAAGGATACCTACCTTCCGTCATTGTATTCCTGGAGATGGTAGAGAACGGTAGCATCAGCTGATGCTGCTGTTCTCCACGCAAGATGGACGTGGGACCCTCGTGGACTTCTGCGGATCGGGGTAAGTATATTGGTGTTTTTTTATTTTGATATTTATCCCTCAGGTGACAATGGCTTCGGGGATCAAAGTGACAAGTGACGGTAAGTATGTACTCTATGTTATATGTACTGTATGTCTATATGTATGTATTGTATGTAGTATATATGTATGTTGCATGCATGTAGTATATATGCAGTATATATGTAGTATGCATGTTGCATGCATGTGGTATGTATGTAGCATGTATGTAGCATGTATGTAGTATGTATGTTGCATGTATGTAGCATGTAGTATGTATGTAGCATGTATGTAGTATGTATGTTGCATGTATGTTGCATGTATGTAGTATGTATGTTGCATGTATGTATCATGTAGTGTGTATGTTGCATGTATGTAGCATGTAGTATGTATGTTACATATAGTATATATGTAGTATGCATGTTGCATGCATGTAGTATATATGTATTATGTATGTAGTATGTATGTAGCATGCATGTAGTATGTAGCATGCATGTAGTATGTAGCATGTAAGTAGTATGTATGTTACATGTAGTATATATGTAGTATGTATGTTGCATGCATGTAGTATATATGTAGTATATATGTATTATGTATGTAGTATGTATGTAGCATGTATGTAGCATGCATGTAGTATGTAGCATGTATGTAGTATGTATGTTACATGTAGTATATATGTAGTATGCATGTTGTATGTATGTAGCATGTAAATTTTTTTTTTTTTTTTACATTCAACACATTAGCCGGATGATGGGACTACTACTGTCCCATCATTGGCTAATGTGTCAATCACTGTCATGGTAGCAGGCATCGCCCGATGGGACTTGTAGTCCCATCGGACGATGCCTGCACAGACCCCCGGAGCCTGCACAGACCACCGGCAGGCCGGCACAGCCCCCCGGCAGGCCGGCACAGACCACCGGAGCCTGCACAGACCACCGGCAGGCCGGCACAGCCCCCCGGCAGGCCGGCACAGACCACCGGAGCCTGCACAGACCACCGGCAGGCCGGCACAGCCCCCCCGGCAGGCCGGCACAGACCACCGGAGCCTGCACAGACCCCCCGGCAGGCCGGCACAGACCACCGGAGCCTGCACAGACCCCCCGGCAGGCCGGCACAGCCCCCCCCGCCAGGCCGTCACAGACCACCGGAGCCTGCACAGACCACCGGCAGGCCGGCACAGACCACCGGAGCCTGCACAGACCCCCCGGCAGGCCGGCACAGCCCCCCGAAAGGCCCATACAGACCCCAGAGAGGCTGTACAAGGCAAAAATAGGGTTTTTCTTATTCCGATACCGGAAGTCCCATAGACTTGAATGGGACTTCCGGTATCGGAATCGGCGATACCCGATATTTTTTTTAGATCGGCCGATACCATCCGATACGATACTTTTAAGTATCGGACGGTATCGCTCAACACTAACTAGTACCCATCAATGTTTTCCTATTAAGGAATTTCTAAATTGTACCACCGATTTCGTGGTCTATCTTATTGAATGTGAATGTGGAAAACAATACGTGGGTAGGACGGCTCAACCGTTACATTTAAGAATTAACTCCCACAGATACAATATTAAAAGAGGTTTTTTGCAACATGGTCTCTCTAGACACTGCACTGTAGATCATAATAGAAATTCAAATGGTTTAAAAATCAGCCCTATTGAGCATATACCAGATAATACCCCTGATAGAATAGGGTCATTGAATAGGAAGGAAGTCTTTTGGATTTATAGGTTAAATACCCTAAGACCAAACGGTCTTAACGAAATAACAGAAGTTTTTCTGTAAGACCTTATTAAGGTCGCATTTTCCATCTCTAACAATTATCGTGGTCCTTTATCCTCTCCAATAAGATGAGTTTCTATTAATCATCAATTCTCATTGTGTTTTTACTATTGCGATTTTTTGCCTTTTTTTATTAGTTCAGGTCATTGTGTGTTTTGTTTGATATGCCTCTGCCTCTTATGTATTTTACCTGTTGCAGTGTCCGTTGTTCCAAAATATTTTATTTGTCGTGCTGACAAGTTGATTTCCCCACACACTATAATAATTTTTATCTTGTACCGCGATGTGAGCACGTGTGGTTCCACCGTCCTCTTTTCCCCTTTGGATATGATCCTGCATCCTCATGCATCTTGGATGTTTCTTCTCATTCGGGATAAGCTTTCTTCCCTTGTGAGCCACTGATTGTTTCTAGTCAGGCTCCTTCATCCCTGGGGAGCGCTTTTTTGTTCCACCCCTAAACTTTTATCATGTACTTTTTCCAGTATTTTAAGTATGTATTTTTATACATTTTATGTATTCTTTCTGTACATATATATACATTGTTTATATGCACATTTTTTATATGCTTATTTCGTTCCCAAGTACTAATGACGTGTTCTCAACTATTTTTATATCATATTTTATTATTGAAAATATTTTATTCAACATATTTTATTCAAAACTTTCATATTTTTTCAAAAAGTATAATTAAAGTTTTTGTCGAATTCTTATACAAGGAAGTCTTCGTGCCTTTTTCTCTTTTTTCATTTTTCTTTGCCTGCTCGCTTGGTGTGGTGGTTTGAGCTTTGGTTTCTTGCTCCACCTCCCCCCCTTTTCTTTGGTTCGATACTAGCTCTCCTTTTTCATTTTTTTCTTTTTTTCCTTTTTTCTTTGAATTCATGTTTTTTCTGTTTTTCAACAATCTGAAAAGAATAAAAATAATTAATTGTCTTTTAAGCGATATATTTTTATATATTTTTTACATTCTCGTACTGATGAACTTTGACTTCTTTATCCCTGTAACATGTGACCTTTGGCGCCAAATTTTACATTTTGTATGTATAAAACCGGTGATAGCCTTGTCTGTCTGTACATGTCATCCCCTGAGGAAGAAGTGTAAACTTCGAAACGCGTTGGGAAATTAAAGTACAATTAACACAATCTGGAAGGAGTGATCTGTCAAGCAGCGCACGTTTAATCCATAAACCTTCTCCATTGTAATCTGATGATTCGTGGTCACAGAGTGGCCCTTTGGATGTGCAGCAGCCTGACTTTTTGTTCCTATATGTCTGAATCTCCCCTGCATAAGGTGAGTTTAATGATTTGATTTATATCAATCTCCACTCGGGTAAGACCCTATTGCGCTTTGTCTCTTTCAGCTGTCTGAGGACTCCGGAGAAGGGAGTCCCCGAGAGAGGCTACAGCTGTCTGCCGTGCAAGTAAGGTTCTTGGGAACATCTGACAGGAGGAACTTCAGAGTAACTTAGTACTGGAGTAATTTATTCAAACAAGCGCTAGGAAGGAGACTGCACAGCCCGTCTGCTGAGAGAGAATTCCTGAATTGCTTCCATGC
The DNA here is from genome assembly GCF_039654945.1 of Dendrobates tinctorius. Taxonomy (NCBI): domain Eukaryota; kingdom Metazoa; phylum Chordata; class Amphibia; order Anura; family Dendrobatidae; genus Dendrobates; species Dendrobates tinctorius. Next base: position 61,375,129 of record NW_027361697.1, read on the forward strand.
TAGCCTGCTCCAATACCATATGTAATCAGGACTCTGGACTGCAGTTATCAAGTAAAGGTACAAAAATTGCACCCGCTGTGTCTTGTCTGCTTCCTACCCTTACGGCACTGCTACATCACCGTGCCAACCACCTCTAGTCTGCCCTGGGACTATAGCTTCAACTGTGCGGAGCTTTTACACCCTTGCTGCACCCTACCATCAGTCCCAGCGGATCTGCATGCAGCGTCGGCTTAACAGCTCCCTTGCTGAGCACCACAGGTGGCGTCACGAAATATTCCATTAACTACATTCATCCCCATTACTTGGGCTCCCAGGGCCACGGTCCGGGTCACTGCTGTTGTGACACATCCCACTGACACCGGCCCGGTACCGAGTAGCCCACAGCCCTGGGAGGGCGACCCAGATGCATGTGTCTGGTGACTGACATATTTGAAACCCCCTTCCCTCTGATAATACGAATGGTGACAGTGTGTTGGTTATAGTCAGCTCCAGTTAGTGGCAAGCTAAGCGCTACTGTGCTTCCCGCACTGTACACTAGCGTCCGACGGTGTCCGGCTTTCCGGCGCCGTCATCTAGCGGCTATAGTTACCGCCATGCTGCAGTAGCAGCATTTATTGGCGTTCGCGGCTGCGACGCCACACGCCAGCAGGTCCTGTGGAGTTAACAGGCCCAGCGCTCATTCCTAATTTATATTAGGGCGTCTCTGTGGCTTAACAGAGTCCGCCTTCACTCCTCGAGTGACGTTAACCCGAGTGCAGCACTTCGCCAGCTACCTAGTCTGCCATTGTCCAGCAGCGGTCTTGTCACCTACCGCACGGTGGACCCCGGGCTGCGAACGCACCTCCTTTTATTTATATTCGGAGCGTTCCGCCATCCCTAACAGCCATGACCAGCTGTACAAGGACAATGTGGTGACCCGGCGGCTATGGAATGAGGTGGCCGCAGCATTGATGGATGGCTAGGACAGCGCCCCTCCAACCTCCAAAAAGGCGTTTAGTAAGTATTTCACTGCTCTATTATGCTGCAGTGACTATTGTCCTTGATGGCACTGTTGGGTTTCCTGCTAGATATATTCTAGCGGGAAACCCAACAGTGTCATCTGGCTCAACAGTGACTGCTTTGGGTATTGTATTGCTGTATTGTACCGCATTGACTCTTGTTCGTGATGGCACTGTTGGGTTTCCTGCTAGATATATTCTAGCGGGAAACCCAACAGTGTCATCTGGCTCAAAAGTGACTGCTTTGGGTATTGTATTGCTGTATTGTACTGCATTGACTCTTGTTCGTGATGGCACTGTTGTGTTTCCTGCTAGATATATTCTAGCAGGAAACCCAACAGTGTCATCTGGCTCAACAGTGACTGCTTTGGGTATTGTATTGCTGTATTGTACCGCATTGACTGTTGTTCATGATGGCACTGTTGGGTTTCCTGCTAGATATATTCTAGCAGGAAACCCAACAGTGTCATCTGGCTCAACAGTGACTGCTTTGGGTATTGTATTGCTGTATTGTGCCGCATTGACTCTTGTTCGTGATGGCACTGTTGGGTTTCCTGCTAGATATATTCTAGCAGGAAGCCCAACAGTGTCATCTGGCTCAACAGTGACTGCTTTGGGTTTTGTATTGCTGTATTGTACCGCATTGACTGTTGTTCATGATGGCACTGTTGGGTTTCCTGCTAGATATATTTTAGCAGGAAACCCAACAGTGTCATCTGGCTCAACAGTGACTGCTTTGGGTATTGTATTGCTGTATTGTGCCGCATTGACTCTTGTTCATGATGGCACTGTTGGGTTTAATGATAGCATATATCATGCATCATACACAATTGTTAAATGTTGTTTGTTTGTTTGTTTTTCCAACAGTGAACAAAGTCCGAACACGTTGGCGCTCGATCAAGGACCGCTTCAACGCTGATGTTCGTGCTGAGGGGCAGGGTCGAAGTGGTTCAGCGGCAAGGACCAGAACAAAATACCGGTACTATCAAGCTTTGCAGTTCCTAAGACCGGTCCTTGCCACCAGAGCGTAAGTATTATAATTTTTTGTTTTTTATTTTTATTAATCTGTGTTTTTCTATCCACAGCTGATGCTTCTTGTAAATGCATGACAGTAATGTTTTTCCTTTCTTCCACAGCACCTGGAGCAGCACCCTGCAACCTGCCCCTGGATCGGTCCTTCATCGGACGACCTCGGAACCGTCTCAGCCATCCGACAGCCAGGAAGCACCTTGCACGTCTGCAACACGGACAGCTGCTGACCAGGAAGCTGGTCAATCAGGTGTTTCCCTGTCCCAGGTCTCTGCCACTGGTTATGCGGGCACTACCCGCCAGCGGCAGAAGGCCTTGGACAGGAATGTCTTGCCCGAGTTTACTTGAGCGAGGCCTTTAATGCCAGCCTCAAGTCACTGTCAGACAGAGTGGAAAGCGGTTTTTCACTCATGGAACATGGTTTTAACCACATGTAACACCGCTTCCACTCTGTCGAACAGCGCCTTGACGTCTGGAGGCCGACCTCAACAGACCAGCGCACCATTTTTTTAGTCAAATTGAAAAGGGCATGGCGGAACACCTTAGTCCTGAGCAACAGCTGAGTGTGCTGCAGGCCTGCAACAATGCTTTCCTGCAGGCTATGCAGCAGAATCGGTACGGGCAGCAGTCAGTGGTGACATTTCCAACTGTGCCACCATTGACTCGCTTCACCTCACTACCGACTTGTGCTGCATACCACTGCACGGACACCTCTATTCAAAGCCAGGACACCCACCGTTACACCACCACAAGTCTGAGTGCTGCTGGGTCACTTAACCGACACCACCATGGCAAGCGCTGCTCCTGTCTGGAGCACCACCGCCACCCCCATGCATGCTTGGAGCGCAGACACCGTGACCACTCCTCAAACGTGGAACAGCCCTGCCGCCAACACTATAACATGTACTAGCTCTGCCACCACCACTCCGCAAACCTGGACCATCACTGCCGCCACCAGTCCTCCTGCAAGGACGAGCACTGCCACCGCCACCACAGAGCATCAGCAGCAGCCACAAGCAGCAGCAGCCACAGCAAAAGCAGCAGCAGCCACAGCAGCAGACGGGGGACCCACATTCCTTATTTGCCCCAAGTTCCAAGCGGGGCCAACAATCAAGGCGGGCATTGGGCCCAAGGAGGTCCAGGCAGGCCAGTTTAAGGAGACAAAAAACAGTTAGGACCACTGTCGCTGAACCTCTGTCCTCTCCTCCTAGTGTGTCTAGCTCCATTCCCATCACTGGCCTCCTGTTGTGAGCTCATCTGTTCATTCACCTTTTGTGTCCGAGGATCTCCCTCTTCTGGTGAAGGAAGGTAGTGAGGCTGATTTGGATGAAAGAAACCAAACACCTGATCAGGTGGATTGTGACTGGGTAACGGGAACTTCAGACTGGATATAAGGCAGCCGACGCCCTTCTGAGTGGCTGATCATTTCTCTGCTGGATTCTTGGAGACCAGTCTGATTCCTGCTTCCCAAAGATAAGTTTTTGCTCTGCTATTGAACTTATTAGTTTTGGTTTTGTTTACCTTGTTTTTTGAGTTCAGCCATCCCCAGCCAGGGGTGTGCTGGATTCTTATTCCTTGATCAGTGTTCTCTTTTGCTCTGCTTTCAGAATATTCTGAGTGCTGATATAGGGTTTGAAGTCTAGTGACTTCAGGGTCCTTTTTGCTTATCAGTTGTGTTGGTAATATTTTTAGCAGGGTTTTCTCGGATTGCAGACAGCAGCTTTTCTGTCCTGTCCTTTTTAGTTAGCTTGGGCCCCATCGTTTGCTCAACCTATCTTTCTATCTGTGTTGGTGTTTTCATCTTGTTTCACCGTCATTATATGTTGGGGGCTGCCTATTGCTTTGGGGTCTGCTTTGGGGCAGTCAGTTTTTCCCTTTTCTCTCTTTAGGCTTATTTAGATCTTTGGCTGTGACGAGGTGTCTAGGATCACCGTAGGAACACTCCACGGCTACTACTAGTTGTGTGATAGGATTAGGGGTCTGCAATCCGCTAGTTTCCAACCTCTCTGATTTTCTGGGCTGTGCTTGTGTTTTTTTTTTCCTTCTCGGTGACTCAATCATAACAGCCTCCCTTCCCCCACAAGTTTTGTTGCCCCTTCCCCTAGAACACCTTCATCCACTATAAGCTGTTCATCTTCACTGGACATCCCCAACTTGCAACCATCTGCCACCAAACGCAGAAAAAAATAAAGTTTTTTATAATTTTTTTTGTTAAAAATAAATTTAAGTTTCTGGTTTACCATAGCAAAGTTTGATTAATATTTTTTGCGCCACCTACACACACTGCGCCGTACACACAATGCGCCTTAAACTTTGCAAGGTGTCATAAAAAGTGTTTTGAGGATGGGCTGTTTTTACCATCCTCATTTCACTTATTGTGATACCAGGCCAGGGGGATTATAGATATACCTTGTAATTAACAACATACTCTTACTAAGTGTGTGTTGAATCAACTGATGGGTAAAATACACGTCATATGGCCAATACCCAGGCCTATGGCCAATACCCAGGCCTAGTATCATAACTATATCAATCATGGGCAGGTGAATACACATATGATGTTTAACCTGCAGCGTCGCTTACGTACCAATATATTTCACACAGACTAGCGATGCTGCAGTTTATCTCGTATGTGTATTTAACTGCCCAGGTGTGAGAACATCGTGAATTCACAGGTATATATGGGAAGTTGTTTATATTATTGGAGTGTAAAAAGACATAGTGCACTCGGTACAGGTATCAAAACAGGTTTTTTATTAACATACACACACGAAAACATTTTTACACCATGTCATCTTGCCAGTGCACCCGTCCTACATCAGAGATAAAGTAGGCCACAAATTGGTCCCTCATTTGGCCAACTTCAACGGATGACCTGAGAGGGTGCTGAGTGAATTCAGGCTATGGGTTAGGAGCAGCATCATTGAGTTCAAAGGTCGAGTGCTCTTTAGCCATCACAAAATTATGTAGAACCACACACACCTTCACCACCTCATCCACTGTTTCAAGTTAAAGATTAATGGCTGTGCCGAGAATTCGCCACCTGGAGACAAGAATCCCAAAAGCACACTCTACAGTTCTTCTGGCCCTGGTCAGCCTCTAATTAAAGATTTTTTTGGTGTGGTCCATGTCACGGCTGGAGTAGGGTTTCAGTAGGTTTGCGCACATTTGAAAAGCCTCATCCTCAACCATTACAAAGGGCAGTGGCGGAGCTTCGGTGTGGGGAAGAGGCCGTGGCATAGGGAAATTAAATTGGTTGCCATACAACCTCCAGCCCATGTCTGAGTTTTTAAAAGCCTTGGAGTCATTACCACGGCCAAATGCTCCAATGTCCACTGCTACAAACATACATCCGGCATCCGCAATGGCCATGAGTACTGTTGAAAAGTACTTTTTGTAATTATAGTACTCAGATCCAGTTCTTTTGGGTTTGATGATCCGTATGTGTTTACCATCAACAGCTCCCAAACAGTTGGGGAATTTGCAGACTGTCCAGAATTTGTCAGCAATTTCCATCCACTTTTCAGCGGTGGGCAGGGGCATAAATTCTGGGCAAAGAATGTTCCAGAGAGCCCGGCAGGTGTCCACAACAATTCCAGACAAGGTGGAGATTCCAATACGGTACTGGAAGTGTAGTGAAGATAAGGTCTCTCCAGTCGCCAGGAATCTGCGAAACAGAGAAAGAAGTAAAATTAATATTTCTGCATATGGTTTTTAACACAATAAAATAAAAAATTAGTACATTCACGAAAAATAATTAGGTCAGGTTTTGAATAGTACATGTCAAAAAAAAAAAAAAGTAGACACACCCCCTTGGTTTTTAAATATTACGTACCGTAATGTCACCAGGAGCCGTTCCTCAGGAGGAATCGCACGACGGAGCTGTGTGTCCTGTCTCTGGATGGATTCTTTGACACGAGCAAGCAAATCCCTGAAGCTTTCTTGGGACATCCGGATATAATCTGTAAATTTATCCGGGTTTGCCTGTAGCTCGCTGTAGAGGGTGTGGTACGCCCCACTGCTCTCCCGGAGTTCAACAATCGGATGTATCCACAAACGCCGCCGCTGTCGTCTTCGCTGTCTCTCTCTCTTCCTTTGTTCATGGCAAGCAACTGCATATGCCCTAGCCATCGCGATGTCCAAACCCAAGTTGAAGTGAAAACTCTTCCAGCGCAGATCCATGTTGACACGAGAAAAATCAAGCAAATGTGAAGAATACGGCTGTAGACAGGGTCTATATATTACCATACCACACCGCCACTGATGTCCCATTGGTGGTGTGTGTTGCAAGATTGTTATCTAGATTTTTTTTGGTGAAGACAAACAATGTGCAAAAAACGCAAACGCATTGAAAACGCATGCAAACGCATACAAAAGCTGCGTTTTTTGCTTCATGCGCACGAAAATGCTGCAAAAAAACGCAGCGTTTGTATGCGTTTTTTTTAATGCGTTTGTGTGCGCAAAAAAACGCAATTGTGAAAGTAGCCTTAGCTGAGTCTTCCTCATCAATGGACTGAATAGAGCAATACTGGTGATATCAGCAGCTAAGTTTTAAGGTGCCTAAACACACTGCATAGCTCTCAGCCAGGCCTCCCTCTATTTTCAATGGACATAGAGGTAAAAGAGCCTGCCACACAACCCTGTCTGTGTTTCTGTTCAAACTGGAAGAATTGGGATGTTTCCATACACACTGGATCGTTGACTGGTTCATCCAAAGCGGGTTCAGCCTACTTTAATGTAATGTGCATAAATACATTAGAGGTAACTTTTATTCCCCATTGACTTGCATTGGGGTCGGGTTTCGGACGAAACTCTGACTTTTTTTTGCCCTAGTCGGACCAGTTTCATCTGACTCAAATTTTGTTTCAGTTGGGTTTCACGAAACCCGATCCGACCAAAGTCGCTCAACTCTAATTAGAGGATTTAGCACTTGATGATAAATCATAGAATAAGGTAATCAAAATGAGATCGATGGGATCCAAACCCATGTATCAGCTGAAATCTGCTCCTACAAGTAGTGCTGTTTATCTCACATTCACTAGAATGAGAAATGGGAAATAACAGTCCGGTGCCCATACGTAATCGACAGGGCTGCTATGTTCTTCCTCATGCATGGCTTACTTGTGCCAGAGCAGATATCAGGGAGGGGCTGGGTTTCGGATATTGAACCATGTGTCATTGATGCCCTATGCCCTTTGGATAAGTAATCAATTTTTAAGCACTGGACAAGCCCTTTAAGAGCTCATGACCATTGATATGGAACCTATATGGAAATGCACAGTGGCTGCACCTCTTTAGCTCAAAGACATTCAAAAAGTTCATACTACCGAATAAACCCAGTTGGACTCAATATGTATGGGGATGTCCTCCCCTAAATGCAGTTAGTTTAAGGGGCTCACTAATTCCCTCATTGACCTCTATAAAAGGAATGTTCACGCAGAATTATTTGATACTAGCTGAAGAGCCTGGCGCTGCCCGGGCATAGTACCTAACTGTGGGCCCCCCTCTCTTCCTTAACAGCCCCGCTCGCCATCCACCATCACGCTCTATCCTTCCGCAGCCCCACTCTCCACCCGCCATCACGCTCTCTCCTTCCACAGCCCCACTCTCCACCCGCCATCACGCGCTCCCCTTCCACAGCCCCGCTCTACACCCACCGTCCTGTTCTATCCCTCCGCAGCTCTCCACAGCCCCGCTCTCTTCCTCCACAGCCCTGTTCTCTTCCTCCACAGTCCTGCTCTCCCGCTCTCTCTCTCCACAGCCCTGCTCTCTCCCTCCACAGCCACGCTCTCTCCCTCCACAGCCCCGCTCTCTCCCTCCACAGCCCCGCTGTCTTCCTCCACAGCCCCGCTCTCCCCCTCCACAGCTCCGCTCTCTTCCTTCACAGCCCCGCTCTTCCCATCCACAGCCCTGCTGTATTCCTCCACAGCCCTGCTCTCCCGCTCTCTTCCTCCACAGCCCTGCTCTCTTCCTTCACTGCCCCGCTCTCTCCCTCCACAGCCCCGCTCTCTTCATTCACAGCCCCGCTCTCCCGCTCTCTCCCTCCACAACCCCGCTGTCTTCCTCCACAGCCCTGCTCTCCTGCTCTCTCCCTCTACAGCCCTGCTCTCCCGCTCTCTCCCTCCACAGCCCCACTGTCTTCCTCCACAGCCCTGCTCTCCCGCTCTCTCCCTCCACAGCCCTGCTCTCTTCCTTCACAGCCCCGCTCTTCCCATCCACAGCCTTGCTGTCTTCCTCCACAGCCCTGCTCTCTTCCTTCACAGCCCCGCTCTCTCCCTCCACAGCCCCGCTCTCTTCATTCACAGCCCCGCTCTCCCGCTCTCTCCCTCCACAACCCCGCTGTCTTCCTCCACAGCCCTGCTCTCCTGCTCTCTCCCTCCACAGCCCTGCTCTCTCCCTCCACAGCCCTGCTCTCCCGCTCTCTCCCTCCACAGCCCCGCTGTCTTCCTCCACAGCCTTGCTCTCCCGCTCTCTCCCTCCACAGCCCCGCTGTCTTCCTCCACAGCGTCAGCCCCTCCATGCACCACGCGCAGTGACGCCGGGACCAGGAGAGTAGTGATGTGTTGTTTGCGAACGATCCTACACAAAGAGCTGGCTCCCTGCTGTGAACGATGGGAGTCGGCACCCCAGTGAGAGCCACTAAAATCCCTGAAAAGCTCTCAATGGGCATAAAATCCCGGTGTTCAGCAGATGTAACTCCGCCCACCTGAACAACACTCCGCCCACTCGGCAATGTAATTTGTTCCTAGCAAGTGGGCGGAGTTTCTGAAGTTGGTGTGCGGGATTTCGGACGTCTGAACAGATATTCAATAGGGATCCATTTAGGATCCGAAAAGAGCTGTCTCTTTTTGGTGAGAGGAGGCATGAGAGCCAGATCACCAAAAAGAGCCGGACTGCCCATCACTACAGGAGAGAGAGCTGCGCAGATTGTTCGGCCGGAGTAGACGGAGCTAGAACGGAGCTGCAGCGCGTGTGATTGGGCGGCCTGTGGGGCATGGCCTAGCGCTGTAGTAGTCCGCAGTAGAAGCCGGGGACTAAATTTAGGCCGGGAAGCTGCAGGGGAGAGGGGGGGATAGCGCGGTTGGCAACGGGGAGTGCCGACTGAGCTGGGACAGGGCTGGGAGGCACCTGTCCGGAAGACTGTCTTCCTCCACAGCCCCGCTCTCCATGCACTGTTCTGCTGTAGCTGTATCCGTCCTCAGCCCAGCTCTCCATCCGCATCCCACTCTGATGCTTCGTGATTGGTTGGTGTCCCATTCTGTTGCTTCGTGATTGGTTGGTGATACACACATACATACATTAGTTTTTATATATATAAGATGGATTTTGAAGCAGGTATCCAGTTTCGAAAGTTTGTGCGCACTTTTCCTTATGGCACAAAGTCTGTATTCCGTCTGTATTCCTCTTTGTGCCATGACATCATGACATAACAGGGCCTAGGACCCCAGGATGCCATGCCAAGGATGCAGAACACAGAAGAAATCGAGGGGTGCGAGAGTGTTAGAGGGGAGGCCACAGAGCAGGAGGTTGCAGTAGTCAAGGCGGGAGATGATGAGGGCATGGATTAGGGTTTTTGCAGATTCTTGGTTGAGGAATGTACGGATCCGTGAAATATTTTTGAGTTGAAGTCGGCAGGAAGCGGAAAGGGCTTGGATATGTGGTTTGAAAGAGAGATCAGTGTCAAGGATAACCCCAAGGCAGCGAGCTTGTGGGGCAGTCGTTTACTTTAATGGATAGGTCTGTTGGTAGGGTCACGTGAGATTGGCGAAAGATGATTAATTCTGTTTTGTCCATATTAAGTTTTAGAAATCTAGCGGAGAAGAAGGATGAAATAGCAGACAGACATTGAGGGATTATGTTCAGTAGGGAGGTGATATCTGGTCCAGAGATGTAGATCTGTGTGTCATCAGCATAGAGAAGATACTGAAAACCATGAGATTCTATGAGCTGTCCGAGGCCGAAGGTGTAAATGGAGAAGAGCAGGGGCCCTAGGACTGAACCTTGCGGGACTCCGACGGATAGGGGGCGCGGTGAGGAGGTGGTGTGCGAATAGAAGACGCTGAATGTCCGGTCTGCTAGGTATGACGCAATCCAAGATAGGGCCAAGTCTGTGATACCAAGAGATGAGAGGGTCTGTAGTAATAGGGAATGGTCCACTGTGTCAAAGGCAGAGGACAGATCCAGGAGGAGGAGGACAGAGTAGTGTCGCTTGGCCTTGGTGGCTAGTAGGTCATTGGTGATCTTAGTTAAGGCAGTTTCAGTGGAGTGGTGTGGCCGGAAGCCGGATTGCAAGTGGTCAAGGAGGGAGCAAGAAGAGAGGTGGGAGGATAGTTCAAGATGGGCGTGTTGTTCCAGTAGTTTTGAAGCATAGGGGAGAAGTGATATAGGGCGATAGCTAGATATAGAGGATGGGTCAAGAGAGGGCTTTTTGAGGATAGGTGTGCCTAGAACCTATGCAAGTAGGAGGAGCTAGTTTGTATTCGGAGCTGCCTACGGTTCGGGGAGTGGTGTCGGCATGTTTGTACTGTGGGCAGACTGGTCATGTCCTGAAGGCTTGCCCAATGCGCGCCAAATTATCTGTGCCATCTGAGAAGCCGCATTCCCCTGGTCGCTTGGAGGGAGGCGACCAGGGAGTATACATTTCCTCCATTTTGCCCTCCCAAGGTACCATGTCAGCAGAGGTCTTGGCTGGCGGGCTAACGGAGGTGATACCGGTGCTTGTGGACAGCGGAGCAGGAGTCAGTCTGGTGGATGCTCGCTTTGTCCAGACTCATGGTCTGAGGTGTAGGACGCTAGCCCAACCTATAAGCGTCCAAGCCATAAACTCTGTTCCACTGAGCCAGGGGAGCTTGAGCCAAGTCATAGAGAATATCCATCTGCGTATAGGACATCATGAGGAGTCCTTGTCATGCTACGTCTTGGAGGGAATGCCAGTACCTATTGTTTTAGGCCTCCCTTGGCTGAAAAGACACAACCCGGTAATAGATTGGTGGGCGAGGGAAGTGGTCAGCTGGGGGCAGTCGTGTGAGGGCTGCTGCCTAGGGACTACTGTCTCTGCCGTCTGTCTTCAACGGACCCCTTCCTCTCTGGTGCTAGCAGCAGACGTGCTGCAGGAGAGTAGGGGCAAATCTCAACCCTTGCCATTTCCAACCCTGGGAGGCGCAGACCTCGTGGTGGAAGGGGTTGGAGGGTGGTGTACCCCTTGGTGAAGTGCGGGGGTGTGAGTGTGGTGACACAGGGGGACGCCTCTGTTGTCAATCCCAGTAAGAGTTCACCAAATGGTGACAAATGAATGAGTGGCAATAAACGTTCAGGTCCGGACCTGTGTGTGAACCAGCATGTATGGGTGGCCACCAAAAAACATCCAGTGGAAGTGTGTTGTGGGAGTTTTACCAGCTGATACCAAACATACACATACACTACTTGTTCCTCAGGTCAGCGCTTCGGAGATGTGTGGTGCCTCCAGAACATACGTTGCCAATACCAGCATGCTCGTTTGTCATCAACCTGACGTGCAGGTAGTTGCTGGGGTGAACTCTGGATCTGGGTGTCCCCGCTGTGGGTGGTTCCCTGATGAGGAGCGGTCTTGAGGGTCCAGAGGCCCCTCATTAAGGGGAGGGTACTGTCATGATCCAGGTTGGATCATGACAGAAAAAAGCGCATGTAACCTTTTTTTTTCCTTAAGCTGTGTGCTTAAGTTTGGGTTTTTGCTCCCCGTGGCCATTAGGATTATTACACAGTGGTGTCTTTTGTGTTAAGTTTGCCCCCGGTGGTGGTGAGCATCACTGCACTCTGGTTTCTTTAGTTAAGTGCACAGGATTATAATGCAGGTGTGATTGCTCTGGCTCTGCTATAAAAGAGTCTCAGGTGTTGCAATCAGTGTTGGTGATAGTGTTCATTTCAACCATCCTTGGTGGAGGAAGGAGCTGGAGAGCGTTCCTTGCAGCACTGTCTAAGCGCGGGTGTGGAAGGAGTCATAGGGGATTTCCTGGCAACTCTGACAGAGCTTGGTGCAGCCATTCAGGAGGAAAGCTGCATTCTGGTGGTGGACTCTGTTGCCGGGAGCAAGAGCAACAGAGTAAAGCTAAGTGGTGTTTCCCTGTTTGTGTTTTTTCTTAGTGTGTATTAGTACAGCGGTGGGGCCAGTGACTGCGCCACCCAGCTCCCTAGCAAGGGATAGGTGTAGGGTGTGCTAGGGCGACAGGTATCCTGATCGGCGTCCGGTGCGGATCCGGCATAGGGAACGTTAGGAGTGTTAGGGACACTGACTCAGGGGAGTGTAGGAGGTCTCCACGTCCCCGTTCCCTATCGCAGGGCCCACCGTTGTAACTGTTTCCCTTTTTCCTGTGTCTTGTTGTTTTAGTTACCGGCCTGCGGGCCGTGTCACACAGGACAGTTTCACATGCCGCGTCTTGTTCTTCCAGTTACCGGCCTGCGGGTCGCGTCACACAGGACGGGTTATCGTGACATTATCACCAACCATTAACTTTTTTTTTCTGCTGAGCCATGGACCCATTGCAGCCCTTTGCCCAAATGCTGCAGACCCTTACTGATGAGATTAGGGGGCTGCGCGGAGGGTTGGTGCGGCAACTGTGGCTGTTGGTGGACTTTGGGAGCTTGGTTCAGGAACAGGCTCAGCCAGAACCCAAGATATCCCTCCCTGACAGATTTTCTGGAGGGAGAGATCAATTCTTGGTGTTTCAGCAAGCCTGTAAATTGTATTTCAGGCTGCGCCCTCGTTCATCAGGGAGTGAAGAGCAACAGGTGGGAATCATTATGTCCCTTCTTAAAGGGGATCCCCAATCCAGGGCCTTCTCCCTACTGGACGATTCGCCATCATTAGTGTCCGTGGACGAGTTTTTTGTGGCTTTGGCGCTTGTGTATGGGGATCCTGATGGTGTCGCCCTGGCGGAATCCCGACTCCGTAGGTGTAAACAGGGAGCCCGGGTTGCTGAGGAGTACTGCTCAGAGTTTAGGAGGTGGGCCACTAACACTCAGTGGAATGACCCTGCGCTTAGGAACCAATTTGTGCAGGGTTAGTCTCCAAAGTTGCAGGATACTCTTGTGCAGCATGCCGCCCCCAGGTCGCTGGAGGCTGCTATGTCCCTTGCCATCCAGGTGGATAGATGCCTTAGGGAAAGACATATACAAAAAGTGCCCCCTGATGTCCTCGCTAGGGAGGAGGACCCACTAGTGCGGAAGGAGGAACCCAGACAGCCCGGTGTTGTTGATACAAAAAAGGGGGTGTCTGCGGCTCGTCGTGGTGGGGGGCTATGCTTTTCTTGTGTGAAGCCGGACCATTTTATGAGAGCCTGCCCAGTTCATGCCAAGTCTCCAGATGAACCTATTCAAGTAGGAGGAGCTAGTTTGTATTCGGAGTTGCCTACGGTTCGGGGAGTGGTGTCGGCATGTTTGTACTGTGGGCAGACTGGTCATGTCCTGAAGGCTTGCCCAATGCGCGCCAAATTATCTGTGCCATCTGAGAAGCCGCATTCCCCTGGTCGCTTGGAGGGAGGGGACCAGGGAGTATACATTTCCTCCATTTTGCCCTCCCAAGGTACCCTGTCAGCAGAGGTCTTGGCTGGCAGGGTACCGGAGGTGATACCGGTGCTTGTGGACAGCGGAGCAGGAGTCAGTCTGGTGGATGCTCGCTTTGTCCAGACTCATGGTCTGAGGTGTAGGATGCTAGCCCAACCTATAAGCGTCCAGGCCATAAACTCTGTTCCACTGAGCCAGGGGAGCTTGAGCCAAGTCATAGAGAATATCCATCTGCGTATAGGACATCATGAGGAGTCCTTGTCATGCTACGTCTTGGAGGGAATGCCAGTACTTATTGTTTTAGGGCTCCCTTGGCTGAAAAGACACAACCCGGTAATAGATTGGTGGGTGAGGGAAGTGGTCAGCTGGGGGCAGTCGTGTGAGGGCTGCTGCCTAGGGACTACTGTCTCTGCCGTCTTTCTTCAATGGACCCCTTCCTCTCCGGTGCTAGTAGCAGATGTGCTGCAGGAGAGTAGGGGCAAGTCTCAACCCTCGCCATTGGCCAACCCTGGGAGGCGCAGACCTCATGGTGGAAGGGGTTGGAGGGTGGTGTACCCCTTGGTGAAGTGCGGGAGTGTGGGTGTGGTGACACAGGGGGACGCCTCTGTTGTCAATCCCAGTAAGAGTTCACCAAATGGTGACAAACGAATGAGTGGCAATAAACGTTCAGGTCCGGACCTGTGTGTGAACGAGCATGTATGGCTGGCCACCAAAAAACATCCAGTGGAAGTGTGTTGTGGAGTTTTACCAGCTCATACAAAACATACACATACACTACTTGTTCCTCCGGTCAGCGCTTCGGAGATGTGTGGTGCCTCCAGAACATGCGTTGCCAATACCAGCGTGCTCCTTTGTCATCAACCTGACGTGCAGGTAGTTGCTGGGGTGAACTCTGGATCTGGTCATCCCCGCTGTGGGTGGTTCCCTGATGAGGAGCGGTCTTGAGGGTCCAGAGGTCCCTCATTAAGGGGAGGGTACTGTCATGATCCAGGTTGGATCATGACAGATAAAAGCGCATGTAACCTTTTTTTTTTCCTTAAGCTGTGTGCTTAAGTTTGGGTTTTTGCCCCCAGTGGCCATTAGGATTATTAGACAGTGGCGTCTTTTGTGTTAAGTTTGCCCTCGGTGGTGGTGCACTCTGGTTTCTTTAGTTAAGTGTACAGGATTATAATGCAGGTGTGATTGCTCTGGCTCTGCTATAAAAGAGTCTCAGGTGTTGCAATCAGTGTTGGTGATGGTGTTCATTTCAACCATCCTTGGAGGAGGAAGGAGCTGGAGAGCGTTCCTTGCAGCACTGTCTGAGCGCGGGTGTGGAAGGAGTCATAGGGGATTTCCTGGCAACTCTGACAGAGCTTGGTGCAGCCATTCAGGAGGAAAGCTGCATTCTGGTGGTGGACTCTGTTACCGGGAGCAGGAGCAACAGAGTAAAGCTAAGTGGTGTTTCCCTGTTTGTGTTTTTCCTTAGTGTGTATTAGTTCAGCAGTGGGGCCAGTGCCTGCGCCACCCAGCTCCCTAGCAAGGGATAGGTGTAGGGTGTGCTGTTATGAATGGGAAACCGAGGAGGAAAAAAAGACAACAAGCTAAGTCTCAGAAAACCAGAGAAGTTGGTAACTATGCAGATTGCAGATCCCTGATCTTAACCGCACAACTAGCAGCAGTCGTGGAGCGTTCCTACGTTGGTCCTAGACGCCTCATCACAACCGGAGAACTACATAAGCCTAAAGCAGGAAAAGAGGAAAACTAACTGCCCCAGAGCAGACCCCAAAGGAAAGACAGCCCCCAACATGTATTGACGGTGAAGCAAGATGAAAATACAAACAAAGGCAGGAAAATAGGCTGAGCAAACGATGGGGCCCGGCTAACTAAAAAGGACAGAAAAGGAAAGACACTGTCTGCAATCTGCCAAAAAAAACCTACAAAAATTTTGTCCAACACTTCTGATAGCAAAATTAACCCTGAAGTCACAAGACTTCTAAACCTATATCAGCACTCTGAAATATTTTTAGACAGAGCAAAAAAGAGGCCAATCTAATAAGGGACAAAAAGCAGATTGGCAAATACTGATCAATTGGAGTGGAATCTCAGCATAGCCCCAGCAGGGGCAGGCTGATTACACAAAAAACTGAATTGACCAACAAGCGCAAGTGTGAACATTAGCAAAAAACAAACTTAACTTGAGAAGACTGGAAGAGAGCTGAAGTCCAGGACCTGAGAAGCAGACTGAATCACCAGCACCCGGATAGGGCGTCGGCTGTCTTATATCCAGTCTGATACTCCAGAGATCCAATCGTTATCTTCCTCATCAGGTGGCAGATCACTACCACTTAAGCCAACCGCACTACCTCTTGTCACCACCAGAGGGAGAACGGATGGGGAACTCTCAGCTGGTGGAGCAGAAAATGAGTTCATGACAGTGTGCTAGGGCGACAGGTATCCTGATCGGTGCCCGGTGCGGAACTGGCATAGGGAACGTTAGGAGTGTTAGGGACACTGACTCAGGGGAGTGTAGGAGGTCTCCACATCCCCGTTCCCTATCGCAGGGCCCACCGTTGTAACTGTTTCCCTTTTCCCCGTGTCTTGTTGTTTTAGCTACCGGCCTGCGGGCCATGTCACACAGGACTGTTATGATTGAGTCACCGAGGAGGAAAAAACAAAACACAAGCTCAGGGCAGAAAATCAGAGAGGTTGGAAACTAGCAGATTGCAGACCCCTGATCCTATCACACAACTAGCAGTAGCCGTGGAGTGTTCCTACGGTGATCCTAGACACCTCGTCACAGCCGGAGATCTAAATAAGCCTAAAGAGAGAAAAGGGTAAAACTGACTGCCCCAGAGCAGACCCCAAAGCAATAGGGGTCAGGAAATACCACATGTGGTAAAGCGTAGAATAAACCACTGTGAATCTTTGACATCTATCTCCTGGAATACTTTCTTGCGGCAGCGCGGAATATAACTACAAATTCCCCTGAATACGTGATTTCTTCTGGTCGTTGAGGACCTGTGGATCTGCAGCAGCCGCCAGACTATATGCTTTCTCTCATCCTAATCAGGCGAGCAAATTTCTTAGTGTAATCTCTCTCTGTAACACGGATAAGACCCTATTGCGCTTTTGTGTCTCCTTTTCTCTGCAATAGTCGTTCACTAGCAGGATTTGGGAAATACAACAGGCTCAGTCATTTGTGTTTGTATTTATTTGGCATCTCTGTGAGTTAACTGAGATTGCTCTGCGCACCTGGGTGAAGTTTAACCCTGTGAGCATTTCCGCCATATTGATCCTGCCACCACTTAGCAGCGGTTATATCACCTACTGCACGGTGGACCCCGAGCGGCGAACGCACTTCATTATTATTTTTATTAGTGCGTTCCGTCGTTCCTAACACTGAGTATTTCTGTATAGTGTCCTGCTGATCTCTGGAAGCAGGACGCTAAGCCCCGCCCCTTGCAGTCACATGACCGTAGATCCTTCACTGCTTGCTAAACTTCAGCGTCCCCAGGTCCTGTTTGTCTGTACTTTCCGGCCGTACCTGACCCCGGCCCCCCTACAGTGCAGGTGAGACCCTGCTCAGCGGAGGCTGCACGCCAGCACTGACAGAACCCTGACACCCACATGGTATATAACACATTATATTCTATGAGGGAGGCTTGGTTATATAATATGGGGGTCTACATTATATTCTATGGGGAGGTGAGCTGTATTATATTCTATTTGGGGCTACATTATATTCTATGGGGGACTGTATTATATTTATTATATTCTATGGGGGTGATCGCATCATACTCTATGAGGGGGCTACATTATACTATATGAGGAGGCTACATTGTATTCTATGGGGGGCTGCATTATATTCTATGGGGGGCTAGATTATATTGTATGGGGGCTTTATTATACTTTATGAGGGGGCTACATTATATTCTATTGGGGCAGCATTATACTATATGAGGAGGGCTATATTGTATTCTATGGAGGGGCTACATTATACTATATAAGGGGCTGCATTATATTCTTTGGGGGGCTGCATTATACTCTGAGGGGGCTGCCATATATTCTATGGAGGGGCTGCATTATAGTCGATGGGGGGTTACATTATATTCTGTGGGGTGGCTGCATTATACTATAAGAGGGGGCTGCATTATATTCTATGGGGGTTACATTATATTGTATAGCGGGGCTGTATTATGCTCTATGGGGTGGCTGCATTATACTATATGTGGGCTGCATTATACTGTATCGAGGACTATGGGGAATACATTATATTATATGAAGAACTATGGGGTGCTGTCACGATGACCTGTCCTGTGTGATGCGACCCGCAGGCCGGTAACTGGAACAACAAGACGCGGCACGTGAAACTGTCCTGTGTTGTGAGCTCATCTGTTCATTCATCTTTTGTGTCTGAGGATATCCCTCTTATGGTGAAGGAAGGTAGTGAGGCTGATTTGGATAAAAGAAACCAAACACCTGATCAGGTGGATTGTGACTGGGTAACGGGAACTACAGACTGGATATAAGGCAGCCGACGTTCTTCTGAGTCGCTGGTGATTTCTCTGCTGGATTCTTGGAGACCAGTCTGATTCCTGCTTCCCAAAGATAAGTTTTTGCTCTGCTATTGAACTTATTAGTTTTGGTTTTGTTTACCTTGTTTTTTGAGTTCAGCCATCCCCGGCCGGGGGTGTGCTGGATTCGTTTTCGCTGATCAGTGTTCTCTTTTGCTCTGCTTCCAGAATATTCTGAGTGCTGATAAAGGGTTTGAAGTCTAGTGACTTCAGGGTCCTTTTTGCTTATCAGTTGTGTTGGTAATATTTTTAGCAAGCTTTTCTCGGATTGCAGACAGCAGCTTTTCTGTCCTGTCCTCTTTAGTTAGCTTGGGCCCCATCGTTTGCTCAACCTATCTTTCTATCTGTGTTAGTGTTTTCATCTTGCTTCACCGTCATTATATGTTGGGGGTTACTGCTAGTTGTGTGATAGGATCAGGGGTCTGCAATCCGCTAGTTTCCAACCTCTCTGATTTTCTGGGCTGAGCTTGTGTTTTGTTTTTTCCTCCTCGGTGACTCAATCATAACAGAATCACCAGCCATACCGCAGATTCTAGGGTACTCAAAAGCAGGAAGGAATTGTTTAAAAAAAAAAAGGAAAAAAAAAAAAAGTGTCAGTTTTTTTTTTGTGTATATTTTTTCCTCTTTTTCTCTGAGGCCGTAGGAGGAATATTTTTTTTTTCTGATGGAGTTTAAGCAATTGTCTGATCGTGTGGAGCAGCTTGCTGCTGAAGTGCGAGGAATTTCCGCCTATCTTGCTCATTCACACACTGCTGAACCAAAAATCCCCACTCCTGATGTGTTTTTTGGGGATCGGTCTAAATTTTTGAATTTTAAGAATAAATGTAAATTATTTCTTGCCTTGAAGCCTAACTCATCGGGGAGCTCTGCGCAGCAGGTTAAAATTGTCATCTCCTTGCTGCACGGCGATCCCCAGGATTGGGCGTTTTCTTTAGTACCAGATGATCCTATTCTAGCTAATGTGGATGCATTTTTTCAGGCCTTGGGGTTGTTGTATGATGAACCTAATGCTATTGATCAAGCTGAAAAGACCCTGTTCGCATTGAGCCAGGGTCAAGATTCTGCAGAACTGTACTGTCAAAAATTCCGAAAGTAGGCGGTCCTCACCACTTGCAATGATGGTGCCTTGGCAGCTCTCTTTCGGAAGGGTTTGTCAGAAACTGTAAAAGATACTATGGTGGGATTTCCTGTTCCCTCTGGTCTTGACGATTCTATGTCATTAGCCATTCAGGTTGATTGGCGTTTACGTGAACGTAAAATTATACGGGAAACACTGTCACCTGTTGAACAAATGTCTGAACCTATGCAATGTGATAGAGTTTTGTCTAGGGCGCAACGTCAGGAGTTTAGAAGACGTAATAAGCTATGTTTTTTCTGTGGAGATGCCTCTCACATTATTTCTGTCTGCCCTAAACGAGAGAAACGTTTTGCACACACATTTGCTGTAGGTGGTGTACAACCTAAGTTTCTTCTGGCAATTACACTGATCTGCTCCCTGTCCACATTTTCTGCTAAAGCCTTTGTGGATTCAGGAGCGGCCTTGAACCTAATGGATTTAGATTTTGCTAAACGTTGTGGTTTCCCTATGACACCCCTGCGGACGCCTATTCCTTTGAGGGGTATTGATGCTACTCCTTTGGCGAAGAATAAACCTCAGTTTTGGACCCAGGTGGTAATGTGGGTCACCCCAGACCATCAAGAAAATTGCAGATTTTTGGTGTTGCATAATTTGC
Source organism: Dendrobates tinctorius (assembly GCF_039654945.1). Taxonomy (NCBI): domain Eukaryota; kingdom Metazoa; phylum Chordata; class Amphibia; order Anura; family Dendrobatidae; genus Dendrobates; species Dendrobates tinctorius. The sequence continues at coordinate 61,394,980 of NW_027361697.1, forward strand.
ATGATACCATCGTGCTGGGGTTCCCCTGGTTGCAAATCCATAACCCAGTTTTGGATTGGAAATCTGTGTCTGTGGTGAGTTGGGGTTGTCGGTGTGCTCTTAGTGACACTCCTGTTTTCTCCACCTCTCCTCAGTCGCATGAGGTTCCTGACTATTTGGCTGATTTTTATGATGTGTTTAGTGAGAGTAAGTCTGCGTCTTTGCCTCCTCATAGGAGTTATGACTGTGCAATTGAGCTGAGTCCGGGGTGTAAATTTCCCAAGGGTCGACTTTTTAATTTATCTGTACTCGAACATGAGGCTATGCGTTCTTTTCGGGGGTCTCATGCCCCCTTCGTCAGGAAATACCACATGTGGTAACGCGTAGAATAAACCACTGTGAATCTTTGACATCTATCTCCTGGAATACTTTCTTGCAGCAGCGCGGAATATAACTACAAATTCCCCTGAATACGTGAGCCTGTTGTAGTCACAGTACTCAGTAAAAAACGCACACACGGTATATGGTCACAGGAGTAGCCCAAGACGGCGGCACTACGTCCGTCTAGACCTACCGTGTGCGTGGCGTCGCAACTGCGAACGCAAAGGAGGCTGCTACTGCAGTGCGGCGTGGACACTGCTGCTAAACGACAAAGGCAATGCGCAAGCGCAATGTCGGACGCTAGCAGCTGTGGATGTTGCAGCAGAGGAGCGCTGGGGCTGATTCTAACTCAGTCCCTATCCACATGCATAATATCAGAGGGAAGGGGTTTCAAATGAGTCAGTCACCAGAGTCATGCATCCGTCCTCATACACACAGCAGCAAGTAAGTCTATACTAGCGCATGGCGGAATAGCCATGCGTGCCTTTTATAGCAGCCGGGACATTCTGCACGCTTCCAGATCTCTGAGATGGACCAATGAGAACTGGAGCGGGACCTGAGCACATGACTCCCGATCTCCAATGGGAGATCGTCCCATGAGCATGCCCAGTAAGAGGATAGAAGGACTTAGCCTCAGGAGAGATTTGCTGCAAGGCAATCTCCTCTGCAATCTCCTCTGCAGTGGAAAAATAGGAGGAGAGTGCAGAATATGAGGATCTGGATCCCTGCTGAGTAAACGCAGAAATCCAACTCCTAACAACTCAGAGTCAGGCAAAACGGAGGTCATACACAGAGATAGCAGTAAAGTACCAGGGATGAGACAGAACGGATAGTCGGGGCCAAGCAGGGGTCAAAACCAAACAGACATAGAAGGTACCAAGCAGAATCCAACAAGCAGTATCCAGAGAACAGACCGAGTCGTACACAAAGTATCAAGCAACCAGAACATAGCACAAACACACTCAGGGGTCAACACAACTCTGCCAAGGGCGAAAGTATAACTGACGGGGATGGGAGCTTCCTGAGGCTATAAGAAGCTTTCCCAGAACCAATGAGAGGCCACCATAATAAGCCCCAGGTGTGCAGGTAAGAGTCTGCACTGAGATCAAAACATTAACCCCAGAAGTGCAGGTCCACCAGCACTGGTATCATGACAGTACCCCCCTCTCAACGGGGGGCTTATGGACCCCCAGGCTTGCCTGGGCACCTAGCATGGAAAGCCCGAACCAGGCGATCCGCATGCATCAACCGGGCCGGCACCCAGGACCTGTCCTCCGGCCTATACCCCTTCCAATGAACTAGGCACTGTACTGACCGCCGTACCAACCTGGAATCTACGATATGACCAAACTCATATTCCACATGTCCCTCAACCGAAACCGGAGGAGCAGAGGACTCGGATTCTCCCCGGACGGCTTCAAAAGGTTTCAGTAGAGATCTATGGAAGACGTTAGGGATCTTGAAAGAGGGTGGAAGGCACAGCCTGTACACCACTGGATTGATTTTTTCCACAATCTTGTACGGGCCAATGAATTTGGGGCCCAACTTGGCTGACAGAATCTTTAACTTAATGTTTCGCGTGGAGAGCCAAACTTTCTCTCCAACCTGAAACATGGGACCAGGTGTTCGTTTCCGGTCCGCGAAAAACTTATACCTGCCTTGAGACCTAGATATACGCCACTGGACTTCTGCCCATGTATCGTTTAACCGCAGAACAGAGTCCTCAGCCCCGGGACACCCTGAATCCAGGCGAGAAAACTCACCAAAATGAGGACTGAACCCATAGTTGATCAAGAAAGGGGACATACCAGTGGATTGACTCACCTGACTATTGAAGGCAAATTCAGCCAATGGCAGTATATCACACCAGTCATTCTGTCTAGCAGAAGTCAGACATCTGAGGATCTGTTCCAGAGACTGATTAGAGCGTTCCGTCTGACCATTACCCTTGGGATGGTATGCAGACGAAAAGGACAGAGACATCCTGTTACGGTTGCTGTAGCAGAGAGGGAAGAAGGGGCAACCCGGAAGTGGACCCTCTGGGTCACGGCTCCAGAGCCCCCGAGGGCGAGCGCCCAGGTGAGAACCACCCCCTACACAGGGAGTGTTAGGGGCAGACCCCCAGGGGATGGAACCGCGACATCCGGAACCAAAGGGATGACATGGGCTTAAGACCGGAGTGGAGGCACAGGCAGGTCAGTAGAGAGAGCACAGAGGACCACAGAGACCGTGGATAATGGGCAGGATGCAGGACCGAAGTGCAGCGGGTGGCAAGAGCCGGAGACTGCAAAAGAGGAAGCACAGATATAACACCGAGCGAACGGCAAGGCAGACAAGCAGGGAAGATCAGAGGAAAGGACGGAAGGACGGACGGAGCGGGACAGGGAGGATACAAGGACCCAAGGAGGCAAGGAAAGGCTGGAGCACAGGGGAAGAGTAATCAGAGGCAGCACTAGCAGCGGCAAGTCAGACAAGCAGAGACACAGAGGACAGCGCAGACAGAAGCGTTAGGATGGGGGGCCTGAGACACAGAGACTGCTGCCAAGAGACAGCGTCACCGCAATCGTAGACAGGTGTCTTACCAGTCCAGACACCGGCCATAAGTAGCGATGGGCGCCACCATGTTGGAGGCGGGGCCATGCGCATCACACTACCCAGGAGGCTGCGTGGCAGGAGGACGGCAGTGCGCTGGTGCCCAACACCGAGGGAGCTGGAGGCCGGGCGTGGGGACACACCGGAGAGCAGGAGCGCGGCGGGAGGTGCGCGCAGGGGAACAGGTAAGGGTCGGGGCCGTGACAGTACCCCCCTTTATGCCCCCTCCTCCTAACGCTGGTGAGAAATCGTCTCATGATGCGAGGAGCATCAATATTCTCCTGGGGTTCCCACGATCTCTCCTAGGGACCGAAACCTCTCCAATCAATCAAAAACAGAGTTTTTTCCTTCAGTCTTCATCGCCAATATATCTCGTACCTCAAAGATGTTATCTGAGGTACACGGTTGGAAGGTTTGAGGAGGCGCTGAGTGGAAGTGGTTAAATACTGCAGGTTTGAGGAGAGGTACATGAAAGGCATTGGGAATCTTTAGTGAGGCGGGCAATCTCAATTTGTAGGCCATGTCGTAGATGCGACTCAAGACGTCAAAGGGACCAATGTAACGTGGACCTAACTTATAGGAGGGAATTTTCAACCTGATATACCGAGAAGATAGCCAAACTCTATCCCCAGGGCGATATGGAGGAGCGTCAAGCCGTTTTTTGTCGGCATACCTCTTCATCCTGAGGCTGGCACTCTCAAGGGCCTTTTTGGTCTCCCTCCAAATCTGAGAGAAGTCTACAGACAAGGAGTCCACTGCCGGTACACCCGAGGTAGGGGACACAGGAAGGGGAATGCTGGGGTGTTGACCAAAAACCACAAAAAAGGGAGATTTAAAGGAAGCTTCACTTGGATGGTTGTTATAGGCGAATTCTGCCCAAGGAAGAAGAGAGACCCAGTCATCTTGGTGAGCACTGGAAAAATGCTGAAGGTAGGATGTCAGTGCCTGATTGACCCGCTCGACCTGACCATTAGACTGGGGGTGGTAGGCTGAGGAAAAATCCAAAGTTATCTTCAGCAATCCGCAGAGAGCTCACCAAAAACGGGAGGTAAACTGGACTCCTCGATCTGAGACGATATGCTGAGGGAAACCATGGAGGCGAAAAACATGGAGCAGGAAGATCTTTGCCAACTCGGGAGCGGTAGGCAGACCAGGTAGTGCGATGAAGTGGGCCATCTTGGAAAATCGATCCACGACCACCAATATGGCCGTACATCTTGAAGAGAGAGGCAAATCAGTGACGAAATCCATAGCGATATGAGTCCATGGATTCGCTGGCACAGGTAACGGATGTAGGAGTCCTGAAGGAAGGTGTTGAGGGACTTTGTTCCGGGCACAAAAAGGGCAGGAGGCGATGAAATCCTGGACGTCTCTGCGAAGCGAAGGCCACCAATAATGGTGGGAGATGAGCGCGAGAGTCTTTTTAACCCCCGAATGTCCAAAAAATTTTGACGAGTGACTCCAACGTAGAACCTTCAGTCTATCTCCACTCCGAACAAAGGTTTTACCTGATGGCGGGGAGACCAGGCTTAGTGGTGCTACGGTAAGGATCTTGGCGGGGTCGATGAGCTATGCTGGACCCTCCTCCTTATCCACCGACAGGAATGACCGTGATAGGGCATCCGCCTTGATGTTCTTATCTCCGGGTCGGAAGTGGAGTTCGAAGTCAAAGCGTTCGAAAAACAATAACCATCTGGCCTGCCGTGGGTTGAGCCTTTGGGCGGACTGAAGGTAGGCCAAATTTTTGTGATCCGTAAAAATGATGAACGGATGAAGGGCCCCCTCGAGGAGATGGCGCCACTCTTCGAGAGCCATTTTTATGGCCAAGAGTTCTCTATCTCCTACAGCATAGTTACGTTCAGGAGCGGAGAAGGCCTTAGAAAAGAACCCGCAGGTGAGAGCACGGCCAGAGGATGATTTCTGCAGAAGAACTGCTCCTGCTCCCACCGAAGATGCGTCCACCTCGAGAATGAATGGCCTGCAGGTATCCGGACGATGGAGTACTGGAGACTTCGCAAACTCTTGTTTCAGAGCTTCAAAGGCGGCGTTAGCATCGGAGGGCCAATGATTGGGATCAGCTCCCTTGCGGACGAGAGCCGAGATAGGTTTAGTCAATGAAGAGAAGTGGGGGATAAATTGCCTTTACTCCGAGGGAACGTGGCCAATTGAGAACTGCCGAAACTTTCTCAGGGTCCATCTCTAACCCCGAGTTCGAGACGATGTATCCAAGAAAGGGCAATGAGATTTGCTCAAAGAGGCACTTCTCCAACTTGACAAAAAGATGGCTCTCTCTGAGACGTTGGAGGACTTGGCGAACGTCTCGGCGATATGTAGCCAGATCGGAGAAGACTAAGATGTCGTCAAGGTAGACTACGACACAGGAGTAGAGGAGATCTCGAAAGACATCATTAACAAGTTTCTGGAATACTGCAGGTGTGTTGCAAAGACCAAATGGCATAACTAAATACTCATAGTGCCGTCACATGTGTGGAACGCAGTCTTCCACTCGCCCCCAGAGCGTATGCGCACCAAATTATAGGCCCCTCGTAGATCAAGCTTCATAAACACACGCGCTCCCCTCAAGCGATCAAAGAGCTCAGAGATGAGGGGCAGTGGATATTTGTTCTTCACCGTGATACGATTCAGGCCTCGATAATCGATGCACGGACGCAGCGACCCATCCTTTTTCTTTACGAAAAAGAAGCCTGCTCCTGGAGGGGACGAAGACTTCCGAATGAAGCCTCGGGCCAGGTTGTCTAGGATGTTTTTAGATATGGCTTGGGTCTCTGCCGAGGAGAGAGGATAAATCCTTCCACGAGGAGGAGTGGTACCTGGAACGAGCTCAATAGGGCAATCGTAGGGGCGGTGCGGAGGAAGAGTGTCGGCCTCTCTCTTATCAAAAACATCCAAAAAGGCACTGTAAGCCACTGGCAATCCAGAGGGAACAAGGGGAGAACGGGGAACACCCACGGGACGCAGCGACAGCAGACACCAAGCCCGACAATACTCCCCCCAGCGTAAGACGTTGCCGCTATGCCAATCTAAGGTGGGCTCGTGGAGCCGTAGCCAGGGGAGACCGAGGAAGATTGGATGGGAAATACCCGCTAAGACATAAAGCGTAATTTTCTCCTTGTGCAGAGCCCCTACTTGCAACTCTACCTCATGAGTGACAAGAGTAACCGTCTCTAGCAGGGGTCGACCATCTACGGATGCGAGAACCTGAGGATTCTCCAAGGACCTTACAGGAACAGAAAATTTGTTGACCTCCTCAAGTCTAATAAAATTCCCAGCGGCCCCCGAGTCCACGTAGGCCTCTAGAGAAGCCCCCTTCCCACCAACATGCAAAAGGACAGACAGAGTGAGGGGTAGAGAGGTATCACAAACGCCCAGGAAGGCCTCTCTTACCTGGCCTAGGCGGAGGAGTTTTCAAGTTCGGAGCAAATGGGACCCGCTACCGCAATAGAAACAAAGACCCTGGAGGCTTCTCTCCCTGCGACGCTGGTCAGCGAGTTTCAGGTGGTCCATCTGCATAGGTTCGGGTGCAGAGGCAGAGGAGGGGATCCTGGGTCGAAGGACTGAGTGGCCTGCGAACAGAAGACAATGGACGGGAAACCCTTCTCTCCCTGGCCCGTTCCTGAAACCGGAGATCTATCCGGGTAGCTAGGGAAATCAAATCTTCTAGCGCTGTAGGGGTATCCCGACCAGCGAGCTCATCCTTTATACGACTTGAGAGGCCTCGCCAGAAGGCGCCCACCAATGCCTCGTTATTCCAACCTAAGTCGGAGGACAGGGTTCTAAACTGTATGGCGTACTGGCCCACGGTTAGAGAACCTTGGCAGAGGTTAAACAAAGCCTCAGTGGTGGAGGCTAAACGACCCGGTTCGTCAAAAACTCGACGGAAAGTGTCCAGAAAAACGGATAACTGGGTAACCACAGGGTCATCACGCTCCCAGAGAGGATTGACCCAAGCCAGAGCGTCCCCCTCTAGGTGAGAGATGATAAAGGCCACTTTGGCTCGGTCAGTGGGGTACTGCTGGGGCAGTAATTCTGTCAGGGTCCTGACAGCGCCGGCATACAGCCTCCGCTAAGCAGGGATTCACCCGCACCGTAGGGACTCCAGGGGACAAGAACAGCCGGAAAATAAAGATGCACGGGACCTGAATGTAGAAGTTTAGAAAGCAGGCACAGGACCTACGGTCATGTGAACGGTCATGTGACTGCAAGGGGGTGGGGCTTAGCGTCCTGCTTTCAAAGAAGGTAGAAAACTCAAAGTCGGGCAAAGCGGGGGTCATGCACAATACAGGCAAGCGAGGTACGGAGGGATAAACAGACGGGAGGTCAGACAAAGACAAAGGTCATACACAAGATCTCAGTAAAGTACCAGGGATGAGACAGAACGGACAGTCAGAGCCAAGCAGAGATCAAAACCAAACAGACGTAGAAGGTACCTGTTACGCGGGGCTTAGGTCAAAGAAGGCTGAAATACCCGGGGCCCCTGCGGAGTCCCTCCAACTAGGGAAAACCCTGTCTGACCCTCAACCCAGGGTTTTTGCTAATGGTGCAAATGCCTGAGCCTCCAACCTTTCCTTATCTCCTGCTTAGCCCTAAGCTGAACCCTCCACCCTCCACCCAGTGAGTCGTCAAACCACCAAAGCCCACACAGTAATGACAGACAGGGAGAACTTAAACCGCACCGCACCGCATACACACAGGACAATACCGTAATGTGAACAGGGCAAAACAAAACACAAATATAGGAAGGCGAAAAGGTAACAACGGATCATACGCCACCAGATACGAATTTCTCTCTCCAACACCTCCTCTCCAGACCAGAACCACTTGGCATAAAACACAAGCTATAATCGGCGACGCCCATAGGCCAGCACGACTATTTAAAGACCGTGGGCGTGACCAAACATCCCACCTGATTTCCAGCTAGATTAACCCCCGATAACCTGAGTAAAATCAAGCCGGCGCCACTGAGGCTATAGTGGATGGAGATGGAACTACCGCGGCCTGCCGGACGCTGTGGTGTGAATAGCGTCCGACATGACAGTACCCGTCTTCTACGAGGGACCCTAGGGCCCTCAAGACTCATAGGACCCGGCTTGTCCGGATGACGGCGGTGAAACGAACTGACCAGCCGATCCGCATGTATGTCCGTGGCTGGTACCCAAGACCTCTCCTCCGGACCATACCCCCGCCAGTGTATCAAATACTGAAGAGTATGGAGCAGTACTCGAGAGTCCACCACCTTGGAGACTTCAAACTCTAAATCGCCATCCACCATGACTGGAGGTGGCATCGGCGTCGTGTCCACAGAGCCTACCACCTTTTTCAATAAAGCCCTGTGAAACACGTTGTGTATCTTGTATACCGCAGGAAGTTCCAACCAATAAGCAACCGGGTTAATGATGGCAGCAATCTTAAAAGGGCCAATAAACTTTGGACCCAATTTCAATGATGGAATCTTGAGTTTTATGTTTTTAGTAGCTAACCACACCCAATCACCCACACACAGGTCCGGACCTGGCACGCGTCTAGCGTCAGCCACTCATTTGTACCTTGCACTCATGCTCCGCAATCGCTGTTTCACACTCCTCCAGACCGATGATAGTTGAACTCCTAGCTGGTCCTCCTCCGGGACGCCCCCAGAGCCACCCTGACGCAAGGTACAAAATTGAGGATGGTGCCCGTAAACACAAAAGAACGGAGACTCTCCCGATGATTCTTGGCGGTGATTATTTAACGCGAACTCGGCCAAGGGAAGGAATGTCGACCACTCCTCTTGGTTGTCAGACACAAAACATCGCAAATACTGCTCCAGATTTTGGTTCATGCGCTCAGTTTGACCATTTGACTGCGGATGAAACGCTGACGAATGAGACAACTTGATGCCCAATCGTGAGCAAAAAGCTTTCCAAAACTTTGCCACAAACTGGGTACCCCTATCAGACACTATGTCCGACGGAACTCCGTGTAGTCTGACCACCTCCTGCACAAAAACCTGAGCCAACGTCTTCGCGTTGGACAAGGAAGGCAACGACACAAAATGCGCCATCTTTGAAAATCGATCAACCACCACCAGGATGACCGTGTTCCCCGCCGAGGCAGGCAAGTCCGTGATAAAGTCCATGGAGATTTCTGTCCATGGCCTACTAGGTACCCCCAGAGGCTGTAGAGTGCCAGCAGGACGGGATCTGGGCGACTTGGCCCTGGCGCACGTGATGCAAGCTGCCACGTACGAGACCACGTCCTGCCGGATTTTTGGCCACCAGAAGCGGCGTGATACCAGCTCCAAGGTGCCCCTAACCCCTGGATGTCCGGCCAGGACAGAGTCGTGGTGTTCCCCCAACACCTTAAGACGAAGATGAAAGGGTATGAATGACTTGATAGCGGGAAGTCCTGGCGGTACCTCCTCCTGGGCCTCGGCAATCTCCGCCTCTACCTCAGTCGTGAGAGCCGAAACCACTACACCTTCCTGGAGGATGGGTACCGGATCTTCCCGAGGTTCTCCCCCGGAAAACACCTGGACAAGGCATCCGCCTTGGTGTTTTTAGCCCCAGGACGGTAAGTCACCAGAAAGTTAAATCGTGTAAAAAAACAATGCCCAGCGAGCCTGCCTGGGAGACAGACGCTTGGCCGACTCCAGATAGAGCAGGTTTTTATGGTCGGTGATGACTGTGACCTGGTGGGCCGCCCCCTCCAAGAAGTGTCGCCATTCCTCAAAAGCCAATTTGATGGCCAACAACTCCCTGTTGCCGATATCGTAATTCCGTTCGGCAGGCGACAGCTTCTTGGAGAAGTAGGCGCATGGACGCATATTGCTCAAGGACGAGCACTGTGACAGTACTGCTCCCACTCCCACCTCAAACGCATCGACCTCCACAGTAAAAGGTTTAGATACGTCCGGCTGCACCAGAATGGGGCTGAAGCAAAACGGTTTTTCAGAAGCTCAAATGCACGCACCGCAACCTCAGACCAGATAGCGAGATTGGTACCTTTTCTCGTCATGTCTGTGAGCGGTTTGGCTATAGTAGAAAAATTCTTAATAAACTTCCTATAATAGTTGGCAAACCCAAGGAACCGCTGGAGCGCTTTTAGATTATCAGGCCGTTCCCATCGCAGCACCGCTTACACCTTCGCGGCGTCCATTTTAAACCCTGCGGCGGACACAATATATCCCAAAAAAGGCAACTCTTGAACAAAAAATACGCATTTTTCAAGCTTAGCATAGAGCTTATTCTCACGGAGCAACTGTAACACCTGCCTGACATGCTCTAAATGAGTGTCCCGGTCGCTCGAATAAATGAGGATATCATCCAGATACACAATCACAAATTTCCCCAGCACATGAGCGAATACATCATTTATGAAATGTTGGAAAACAGCAGGCGCGTTTGTCAACCCAAATGGCATAACTAGGCTTTCAAAATGACCCTCAGGGGTATTAAACGCCGTCTTCCACTCATCCCCCTGACGGACCCTTATGAGGTTGTACGCCCCCCTGAGGTCAAGTTTGGAAAACCACTTCGCACCAGCCACCTGGTTGAACAAATCAGGGATCAGAGGCATCGGGTAGGGATCACGGACCGTAATCTGGTTTAACTCCCGGAAATCCAGACACGGGCGTAACCCCCCATCTTTCTTCTTAATGAAGAAAAACCCCGCTGCTACAGGCGAGGATGAAGGCCGGATGTGCCCTTTACTTAGACTCTCCGCGATGTAGTCTTTAAGAGCTTGTCTCTCCGGACCAGAAATACTAAACATCCTAGCCTTTGGCAATTTGGCCCCGGGTTTTAACCTAATCACACAGCCATAGGTTCGATGTGGAGGTAGTTCTGAGCAACCCCTCTCAGAGAATACGTCCGCAAAATCCAGCAATGCCTCCGGAAGGCTGGACTTCACGGCGGACACACATGTGGCCAAGCAATTTTCCTGGCAGAAACCACTCCACTGGACTATGTCCTGGGTTCTCCAGTCAATCACCGGGTTGTGCTTGGACAACCATGGGAAACCCAGGACCATTTGTGCTGGGAGATTATTGAGTACCCTACATGTAGCCCACTCAGAATATAGGACCCCAATGTGGAGTTTAACCTCAGCTACAAACTCAGTAATCTTCCCCTGTGGGAGGGGAGCGGCATTAATGGTAACCACGCGAATAGGATGAGGGAGTTTTTTGATCTTAAAACCGGCCATGCGTGCAAACTCCTCATCCATGAGATTGGTGGTGGAACCGCTATCCAAAAACACTGATATTGGTAGCTCTCTGCCCGCAATAATAACCCTGGCAGGGAGCATACATTGAGATACCATCATGGAGGATATGCATACGCTCAGTTGGGCCTCCTCCATACCCTCTGAGCTTACCAGTTTTCCGCCGGTGCGACTTTCTTAGGTAGCACAGGACAAGCATTTACATAATGATCTCTTTTACCACAGTAAAAACATGCTCCTTGCTTCCTGAACCCAGGAACGCGACGCTTAACATGTGATACCCCAGCGATTTGCATAGGTTCCGTGGGCTCACCTGCAGCAACCACACTTGCACCCCTGCTTTCCCCCAGGGGCAGCGTCTCCTGCGCCCCCTGACGCAAAGGGCGATCAATACGAATAACCAAACTCATGGCAGACTCTAACGATGCAGGAGTCTCATACATCAGGAGGGCCTGTTTAACTCTTCCTGAAACCCCATGAATAAACTGACTCTGCAGCGCTGGGTCGTTCCACTGTGTGTCAACTGCCCAACGGCGAAATTCTGAACAATAGTCTTCCGCCATACGTTCTCCCTGACGGAGGGCGCGGATTTTAGATTCCGCTAGAGCCAATCTGTCGGGATCATCATAAATGAGCCCGAGTGCTGAAAAAACATTCTCAACCGAATGAAACGTAGCAGAGTCAGCTGGTAAGGAAAACGCCCATGCTTGGGGGTCCCCACTCAGTAATGATAACATCAGACCCACCCGCTGAGCCTCATTACCTGAGGAGACAGGGCGCATGCGAAAGTATAACTTGCAGGCCTCCCGAAAGATGACAAATTTGCTGCGTTCCCCAGCAAATCGTTCAGGCAGCGGAATCTTCGGCTCTGCACCTGCAGAAGCCGCTTGCACATTAGCTACAACCAGGCCCTGCTGCTGAACTGCCCCCTTCAACTCGGTGACCTGTAAGGACAGCGCCACCATCTGGCGGTTTATGGAAGTCATGGAATCCATGGACTACCAAAATATTGTGGGCCGATTATAATGTTACGAGGGGCTTAAGTCAAAGAAGGCTGAAATACCCAGGGCCCCTGCGGAGTCCCTTCAACTAGGGAAAACCCTGTCTGACCCTGAACCCAGGGTTTTTGCTAATGGTGTAAATGCCTGAGCCTCCAACCTTTCCTTATCTCCTGCTCAGCCCTAAGCTGAACCCTCCACCCTCCACCCAGTGAGTCGTCAAACCACCAAAGCCCACACAGTAATGACAGACAGAGAGAACTTAAACCGCACCGTGCCGCATACACACAGGACAATACCGTAATGTGAACAGGACAAAACAAAACACAAATATAGGAAGGCGAAAAGGTAACAACGGATCATATGCCACCAGATACGAATTTCTCTCTCCAACACCTCCTCTCCAGACCAGAACCACTTGGCATAAAACACAAGCTATAAACGGCGACGCCCATAGGCCAGCATGACTATTTAAAGACCGTGGGCGTGACCAAACATCCCACCTGATTTCCAGCTAGATTAACCCCCGATAACCTGAGTAAAATCAAGCCGGCGCCACTGAGGCTATAGTGGATGGAGATGGAACTACCGCTGCCTGCCGGACGCTGTGGTGTGAATAGCGTCTGATATGACAGTACCAGGCAGAATCCAAAGCAGAATCCAGAGAACAGACCGAGTCGTACACAGAGAATCAAGCAACCAGAACACAGCACTAACACACTCAGGGGTCACCACACAATGCCAAGGGCGAAAGTATAACTGACGGGGGATGGGAGCTTCCTGAGGCTATAAGAAGCCTCCCCAGAACCAATGAGAGGCCACCATAATAGGTCCCAGGTGTGCAGGTGAGAGTCTGCACTGAGATCAGAACATTAACTCCAGAAGTGCCGGTCAGCCAGCACTGGTATCATGACAGTACCCCCTTCTCAACGGGAGGCCTCTGGACCCTCAGGCTTGCCCGGGTACCTAGCATGGAAAGCCCGAACCAGACGACCCGCATGCATCAACCGGGCCGGCACCCAGGACCTGTCCTCCGGCCCATACCCCTTCCAATGAACTAGGTACTGTACTGACCGCCGTACCAACCTAGAATCTACGATGTGACCATATTCCACATGTCCCTCAACCGAAACCGGAGGAGCAGCGGACTCGGATTCTCCCCGGACTGCTTCAAACGGCTTCAGTAGAGATCTAGGGAAGACGTTAGGGATCTTGAAAGAGGGTGAAAGGCACAGCCTGTACGCCACTGGATTGATTTTTTCCACAATATTGTACAGGCCAATGAATTTGGGGCCCAACTTGGCTTACGGAATCTTTAACTTAATGTTTCGCGTGGAGAGCCAAACTTTCTCTCCCACCTGAAACATGGGACCAGGTGCTCGTTTCCTGTCCGTAAAAAACCTGCCTTGAGACCTAGATATACGCCGCTGGACTTCTGCCCATGTATCTTTTAACCGCTGAACAGAGTCCTCAGCCCCGGGGCACCCCGAATCCAGACGAGAAAACTCACCAAAATGAGGACTGAACCCATAGTTGATCAAGAAAGGGGACGTACCAGTGGATTGACTCACCCGACTATTGAAGGCAAATTCAGCCAATGGCAGTATATCACACCAGTCATTCTGTCTAGCAGAAGTCAGACATCTGAGGATCTGTTCCAGAGACTGATTAGTGTGTTCCGTCTGACGATTACTCTCAGGATGGTAAGCAGACGAAAAGGACAGAGATACCCCTAATTTTTTGCAGAAAGCACGCCAAAACTTAGCCACAAACTGCACACCACGATCAGACACCACATTCAGGGGTACCCATGCAAGCGGACCACATGCTGCACAAGCAATCTGGATAAGGTCTCAGCTGAAGGTAATGCAGACAGGGGTACAAAATGAGCCTGCTTTGAAAATCTGTCCACCACTACCCATACCACCGTATTATCCCTGGAGGAGGGAAGATTGGTAATAAAATCCATGGACAGGTGGGTCCATGGTCTTTCGGGAACTGCCAAGGGCATCAGCTCCCCCGCCGGCCGGCTATGAGAACTTTTAGAACGAGCGCAGACCCCACAACCAGAAATGAATTTCTTTATATCAGAACCAAGGGTAGGCCACCAGAAGATCCTAGCCACCGCCAGACGCGTGGCTGATATACGAGGGTGAGCACACAGCTTGGATTCATGGAAATCTTGCAAGAGTTTAAGGCGAAGTTGCTCTGGGACAAACAACTTGCCCCCTGGCTTGGCCGCAGGAACCAGCGACTTGTCCCCCTCAATTTCCCGTTCCAATTCAGACGAGATCCCTGCTAACACAACCCCAGGGTGCAGAATGGAGGACGGTGGCTCAGGGGCAGACACAGGATGAAAACTGCGAGATAAGGCGTCAGCCTTGACATTCTTTGACCCTGGACGGAATGTAATAGTAAACTGGAAACGAGAAAAAAAAAGCGACCAACGGGCCTGTCTGGGCGTTAGTCTTTTAGCAGACTCAATGTATGACAAATTTTTGTGATCAGTGATCACAGTAACCGGGTGACTGGCCCCCTCCAAAAAGTGCCTCCACTCCTCAAATGCCAACTTGACCACAAGAAGCTCTCTATTGCCTACATCATAATTTCTTTCAGCAGCAGAGAACATCCTGGAAAAGAAAGCACATGGCCTGAGGTTGGTAAGAGTGGCAGGCCCTTGGCACAACACTGCTCCCACCCCCACCTCGGAGGCATCCACCTCCACCACAAATGGTTTGGACGGATCTGGCTGTACCAACACAGGAGCAGACATAAAACATTTTTTCAGAGTCGAAAAGGCCTCTTTTGCGAGCGAGGACCAATTTTTTCACATCCGCACCTTTGCATGTTAGATCTGTGAGTGGTTTGACCACCTGCGAAAACCCCTGGATAAATTTGCGGTAATAATTGGCGAACCCCAAGAAGCGCTGAAGACTCTTAAGATCTCGGGGTTGCACCCAATCCGCAATGGCCTGCACCTTCTTGGGGTCCTTACGAAAACCCTCACAGGACACAATTAATCCCAAAAAAGACAATTCCTGAACACAAAATACACATTTCTCCAATTTGGCTAACAGATGATTTTCCCTCAGTCTTTGGAGAACAGTTCGTACATGTTCCAGATGAGAATGCCTGTCGGAGGAGTATATCAAAATATTATCTAAGTAGATAACAACAAAACGACCAATGAGATCCGAGAATACCACGATGATGAAATTCTGAAATATGGCGAGGGCATTGGTAAGACCAAACGGCATGACCAAATTTTCAAACAGTCCCTCGGACGTGAGGAACGCAGTTTTCCATTCATCCCCCTCTCGGACCCTTATCAAATTATTTTCCCCCCCGAAGATCCAGATTAGAGAACCATTTTGCCCCTGATAGTTGGTTACACAAATCGGGAATCAACGGAAGGGGTACGTATTCCGTACAGTAATCGGATTAAGCTTACGAAAATCAAGACAGGGACGTAACCCGCCATCTTTTTTCTTTACAAAAAAGAAACCTGCCGCCACAGGTGAGACTGAAGGACATATATGGCCCTTGCGCAGACTTTCAGCAATGTACTCCTTCATAACCAAGCGCTCAGGGCCGGATAAATTAAACAGACGGGCTTTAGGTAATTTAGTCCCTGGGACCAATTCGATAGCGCAGTCAAAGGGTCAATGTGGCGGTAACGTCTCGGCCTCGCTTTCAGAGAATACATCTTCGAAGTCCTTCAGGTATTCCGGAATACCTTCCAGCTCGACAGATGATACAGACACAGATTTAACAGGTTCAACCAGCATTGCGGATTTATCACACAACTTAAAATCATTAAACCCCCATTGAACAATCTCCCCCGTTTTCCAGTTAATAACTGGGTTATGGCGTTGTAACCAGGGCATGCCCAACACCAACCCTGCAGGTAGATTGTCCAGAACCAAACAACTTAGGTTTTCCACATGAGTAGCGCCCACTCTGAGCGCAAATAAATCAGACATGAAAAGAATTCCCTCTTTAGTGAGGGGGGAGGAGTCAATGGCCACCACCTTGATTGGAACCTTGAGCCTAACTGTCCCTATCTTGCAGCGTGTGACCAATTGGGAGTCAATGAGATTAATGGATGATCCGCAGCCCACAAAGGCTGTAGAGGTAAAAGAACTACCGTCCACAAATAGTTCCACATGAACTAAAACTTTAGAAAATGAGGAAAAGGGTACCTGAGGGTCTGAGTAGTCTCCCCGCTGACTACCCAGACCTAGTCATTTCCCAACGACCGGGTCGAAGACGGGCAATCAGGACACTCCCTTTTCAAATGTCCCGTTTTACTGCAGTAAAAGCATAACTGCTTGTTCTTCTGGCGTTTCCTCTCCGTATCCTTCAGGGAGAGGGCGCCTACATCCATGAGCTCAGGGGCAATCTCTTTTCCACTGGGGAACAATGGAGTCTCCACCTGCATCACCTCTCTGGCCCGCAGCCTGCGGTCCATCCGGACGGCCTGGGTCATGGCGTCCTCGAGAGAGTTAAGTGGGGGATGTAACGCCAAGGCATCCTGCAGCCGCTCGGACAAGCCTCTGCGAAAGAGACCTCGAAGCGCAGCGTCGCCTCAAGAGATCTTTGCAGCCCAGCGGCAGAATTCAGTACAAAGCCACTCAGCCGAGTGGACAGACGCTCATCACCATGTCCTCTGCCAATCGCACTCGGTCAGGCTCATCATAAATGTGCCCGAGGGCCTCAAAGAATGCATTCACAGACACTCTCTCAGGGGCAGTGGGAGGAAGGGAGAAAGCCCAAGCTTGTGGGGGCCCTCTTAATAAGGACATAATGACCCCTACCTTCTGGTTTTCGTCCCCAGAGGAACGTGGTCTCAAACTAAAAAAAGTTTGCAACCCTCCGTGAAGATCCTGAACTCCTTTTTGTTCCCAGAAAAGAAGTCAGGCAGTTTAACAGGTGGTTTCGGGGACACCAGAACAACATCCCTCGCCCCAGCCCCCAGAGACCCATCAGATAAAGCCCTTCGCACTGTCTCAGAAACCTGCTGCTGAGAACGAGCAAGAGCTTGCTGTTCCAGAGATAAACCCCGAAACATCTGACTCAGATTTTTCATCTGGTCAGCTAGAGACTGTATGGAATCCACAATTCTCTGCACAAAAAAACCCCAAAAACTTAATGGTCAGTTATAATGTCAGGGTCCTGTCAGCTCCGGCGTGCAGGGACTCACCCGCACTGTAGGGGGGCCCGGGGTCAGGTACGGACGGAAAGTACAGACAAACAGGACCTGGGGACGCTGAAGTTTAGCAAGCAGTGAAGGACCTACGGTCATGTGACTGCAAGGGGCGGGACTTAGCATCCTGCTTCCAGAGATCGGCAGGACACTATACAGAAATACTCAGAGTAAGGCAAAACGGAGGTCATACACAGACACAGCAGTAAAGTACCATGGATGAGACAGAACGGATAGTCGGGGCCAAGCAGGGGTCAAAACCAAACAGACATAGAAGGTACCAAGCAGAATCCAACAAGCAATATCCAGAGAACAGACTGAGTTGTACACAAAGTATCAAGCAACCAGAACACAGCACAAACACACTCAGGGGTCAACACAACTCTGCCAAGGGCGAAAGTATAACTGACGGGGATGGGAGCTTCCTGAGGCTATAAGAAGCTTTCCCAGAACCAATCAGAGGCCACCATAATAAGCTCCAGGTGTGCAGGTAAGAGTCTGCACTGAGATCAAACATTAACCCCAGAAATGCAGGTCCACCAGCACTGGTATCATGACAGTGGGGCTGTGTTATATACCATGGGGGGGTACATAACACAGCCCCACATGGTATACAACACAGCCCCACATGGTATACAGCACAGGACCACATGGTATACAGCACAGGCCCCCCTGGTATACAGCACAGGCCCCCCTGGTATACAGCACAGGCCCCACATGGTATACAGCACAGGCCCACATGGTATGCAGCACAGACCCCCTGGTATACAGCACAGATCCCCCTGGTATACAGCACAGGCCCCACATGGTATACAGCACAGCCCCCCTGGTATAAAGCACAGCCCCCTGGTATAAAGCACAGGTCCCCCATGGTATACAGCACAGGCCCCCCGGTATACAGCACAGCCCCCTGGTATATAGCAGAGGCCCATATGGTATACAGCAAAGGCCCCCACTGGTATACAGCACAGGCCCCCCATGGTATACAGCACAGGCCCCCCCATGGTATACAGCACAGGCCCCCCTGGTATACAGCACAGGCCCACATGGTATACAGCACAGGCCCCCGGCATATACAGCACAGCCCCACATGGTATACAGCACAGGACCACATGGTATACAGCACAGGCCCCCTGGTATACAGCACAGGCCCCCCTGGTATACAGCACAGGCCCCACATGGTATACAGCACAGGCCCACATGGTATACAGCACAGGCCCCCCTGGTATACAGCACAGATCCCCCTGGTATACAGCACAGGCCCCACGTGGTATACAGCACAGCCCCCCTGGTATAAAGCACAGCCCCCTAGTATAAAGCACAGGTCCCCCATGGTATACAGCACAGGCCCCCCGGTATACAGCACAGCCCCCTGGTATACAGCAGAGGCCCACATGGTATACAGCATAGGCCCCCCTGGTATACAGCACAGGCCACATGGTATACAGCACAGGCCCCCGGGGTATACAGCAAAGGCCCCCACTGGTATACAGCACAGGCCCCCCATGGTATACAGCACAGGCCCCCCCATGGTATACAGCACAGGCCCCCCTGGTATACAGCACAGGCCTCCCATGGTATACAGCACAGGCCCCCCTGGGATACAGCACAGGCCCCCCGGTATACAGCACAGCCCCCCAGTATACAGCACAGGCCCACATGGTATACAGCATAGGCCCCCCCTGGTATACAGCACAGGCACACATGCTATACAGCACAGGTCTACATGGTATACAGCACATGACCCCCCTGGGATACAGCACAGGCCCACATGGTATACAGCATAGGCCCCCAGGTTACACAGCACAGGCCCCCACTGGTATACAGCACAGGCCCCCCATGGTATACAGCACAGGCCCCCGGTATACAGCACAGGCCCCCACTGGTATACAGCACAGCCCCCCTACAGCATAGGCCCACATGGTATACAGCACAGGCCCCCCTGGTATACAGCAGAAGTCCCCTGGTATACAGCACAGACTCACATGGTATACAGCAAAGGCCCACATGGTATACAGCACAGGCCCCCCTGGTATACAGCACAGCCCCCCCGGTATACAGCATAGGCCCCCTCTGGTATACAGCACAGGCCCCCCCTGGTATACAGCACAGCACCCCGGTATACAGCAAAGCCCCCCGGTATACAGCACAGCCCCCCCAGTATACAGCACAGGCCCACATGGTATACAGCACAGGCCCTCATGGTATACAACACAGGCTCACATGTTATACAGCACTGGCCCCCTGGTATACAGCACAGGCCCACATGGTATACAGCACAGGCCCCCCTGGTATACAGCACAGGCTCACATGGTATACAGCACAGACCCACATGGTATACAGCACAGGCCCCCCAGGTATACAGCACAGGCCCACATGGTATACAGCACAGGCCCCCCATGGTATACAGCATAGGCCCACATGGTATACAGCACAGCCCCCCGGTATACAGCACAGGCCCACATGGTATACAGTACAATATGGATTTTCCACACCCAGCAATTCTATGGGGAAATAGGCCACTAAACGTCAGGCTACCAGCCAGAGAAACTCATGTGTTGCCGATTTTAAATTTGCACACACCACTGGTCATGGTGTTTCATGAACTCATTGCGGAAACTTAATTTTAGGGTATAATGAAAAATCTAATAAAAAGGCAAAAAAAAGGGCTTTTTCTGTTTAATTCCACCCTTCCCAGTTTGGTTCCTTGGATTGTGTCAGTACATGAAGGACAGAGGCCACGTGATGTACAGTATAGATCAAAAGTTTGGATACACCTTCTCATTCAAAGAGTTTTCTCCATTTTCATGACTATGAAAATTGTAGATTCACTCTGAAGGCATCAAAACTATGAATTAGCACTTGTGGAATTATATAATTAACAAAAAAGTGTGAAACAACTGAAAATATGTCTTATATTCTAGGTTCTTCAAAGCAGCCACCTTTCGCTTTGATTACTGCTTTGCACACTCTTGGCATTCTTTTGATGAGCTTCAAGAGGTAGTCACCGGAAATGGTCTTCCAACAGCCTTGAAGGAGTTCCCAGAGATGCTTGGCACTTGTTGACCCTTTTGCATTCGCTCTGCGGTCCAGCTCACCCCAAACCATCTCGATTGGGTTCAGGTCTGGTGACTATGGAGGCCAGGTCATCTGGCATAGCACCCCATCACTCTCCTCCTTGGTCAAATAGCCCTTACACAGCCTGGAGGTGTGTTTGGGGTCATTGTCCTGTTGAAAAATAAATGATGGTCCAACTAAACGCAAACTGGATGGAATAGCATGCCGCTGCAAGATGCTGTGGTAGCCATGCTGGTTCAGTATGCCTTCAATTTTGAATAAATCCCCAACAGTCATCAGCAAAGCACCCCCACACCATCACACCTCCCCCCCAATGCTTCACGGTGGGAACCAGGCATGTAGAGTCCATCCGTTCACCTTTTCTGCGTCGCACAAAGACACAGTGGTTTGAACCAAAGATCTCAAATTTGGACTCATCAGACCAAAGCACAGATTTCCACTGGTCTAATGTCCATTCCTTGTGTTCTCTAGCCCAAACAAGTCTCTTCTGCTTGTTGCCTGTCCTTAGCAGTGGTTTCCTAGCAGCTATTTTACCATGAAGGCCTGCTGCAAAAAGTCTCCTCTTAACAGTTGTTGTAGAGATGTGTCTGCTGCTAGAACTCTGTGTGGCATTGACCTGGTCTCTAATCTGAGCTGCTGTTAACCTGCGATTTTTGAGGCTGGTGATGGATGAACTTATCCTCCGCAGCAGAGGTGACTCTTGGGTCTTTCCTTTCCTGGGGCGGTCCTCATGTGAGCCAGTTTCTTTGTAGCGCTTGATGGTTTTTGCCACTGCACTTAGGGACACTTTCAGAGTTTTCCCAAATTTTCGGACTGACTGACCTTCATTTCTTAAAGTAATGATGGCCACTCGTTTTTCTTTACTCGGCTGCTTTTTTCTTGCCATAATAAAAAATTCTAACAGTCTATTCAGTAGGACTATCACCTGTGTATCCACCAGACTTCTGCACAACACAACTGATGGTCCCAACCTCATTTATAAGGCAAGAAATCCCACTTACTAAACCTGACAGGGCACACCTGTGAAGTGAAAGCCATTTCCGGTGACTACCTCTTGAAGCTCATCAAGAGAATGCCAAGAGTGTGCAAAGCAGAAATCAAAGCAAAAGATGACTACTTTACCTTTATGAGGTCATAACTCTGGAACGCTTCTATGGATCCTGGTGATTCTGACATTGTTTTATCGTGACATATTGTACTTCATGTTAGTGGTAAAATTTCATTCAAATAACTTGCGTTTATTTGTGAAAAAAACGGAAATTTGGCAAAAATTTTGAAAATTTCGCAATTTTCCAACTTTGAATTTTTATGCCCTTAAATCACAGAGATACGGCACACAAAAAACTTGATAACTAACATTTCCCACATATTTACTTTACATCAGCACAATTTTGGAACCAAAATTTTTTTTTGTTAGGAAGGTATAAGGGTTAAAAGTTGACCAGCGATTTCTCATTTCTACAACACCATTTTATTTTTAAGACCACATCACATTTGAAGCCACTTTGAGGGGTCTATATGATAGAAAATACCCAAAAGTGACACAATTCTAAAAACTGCTCCCCTTAAGGTGCTCAAAACCACATTCAAGAAGTTTATTAACCCTTTAGGTGCATCACAGGAATTTTTTTGAATATTTAAAAAAAAAATGAACATCTAACTTTTTTTCACAAAAAAAATACTTCAGGTTCAATTTTTTTTATTTTACCAAGGGTAACAGGAGAAATTGGACTGCAAAAGTTATTGTGCAATTTGTCCTGAGTACGCTGATACCTGATTTGTGGGGGGGAACGACTGTTTCGGCGCATGGCAGAGCTCAGAATGGAAGGAGCGCCGTTTGACTTTTTCAATGCAAAATTGGCTGGAATTCAGATCGGACGCCATGTCACGTTTGGAGAGTCCCTGATGTACCTAAACAGTGGAAACCCCCTACAAGTGACCCCATTTTGGAAACTAGACCCCCCAAGGAACTTATCTAGATATGTGGTGAGAACTTTGAACCCACAAGGGCTTTACAGAAGTTTATAACGTACAGCGGTACAATTAAAAAATCATATTTTTTTGGAATGCAGACATTGATGGAATGGTCTGCGGGTGTCATGTTGCCTTTGGAGAGCCCCTAATGTACCTAAACAGTGGAAACACCCACAAATGACCCCATTTTGGAAACGAGAACCCCTAAGGAACTTATCTAGATGTGTGGTGAGCACTTTGAACCCCCAAAGGCTTCACAGAAGTTTATAATGCCCGGGCATGAAAATAAAAAAATCGTATTTTTTTCAACAAACATGATCAATTAGTCCCCAATTTTTTCATTTTCCCAAGGGTAACAGGAGAAATTGGACCGCAAAAGTTGTTGTCCAATTTGTCATGAGTACGCTGACACCCCATATGTGGGAGAAAACTACTGTATGGACACACGTCGGGGCTCGGAAGGGAAGCAGTGCCATTTTGGAATGCAGACTTTGATGGAATCGTCTGCGGGTGTCATGTGCGTTTGGAGAGCCCCTGATGTACCTAAACTATTGAAACTCCCCACAAGTGACCCCATTTTGGACACTAGACCCCCCCACGGAACTTATCTAGATGTGTGGTGAGCACTTTGAACCCCCAAGTGCTTCACAGAAGTTTATAACGCTCGGACGTGAAAATAAAAAAATCATTTTTTTCCACAAAAATGATATTTTTGCCCCCAATTTTTTATTTTCCTAATGGTAACAGGAGAAATTGGACCCCAAAAATTGTTTTGCAATTTGTCCTGAGTAGGCTGATACCCTACATGTGGGGGTAAAACACTGTTTGGGCGCATGGCAGAGAAGGAGCACCATATGACTTTTTCAACTCAGAATTGGCTGGAATTGAGATCAGACGCAATGTTGCATTTGGAGAGCCCCTGATGTGCCCAAACAGTGGAAACCCCCAATTCTAACTCCAACCCGAACCCCAACACACCCCTAACCCTAATCTCAGCCCTAACCCTAGCCCTAACCCAAGCCCTAACCCTAACCCTAGCCCTAACCCTAGCCCTAACCCTAACCCTAGCCCTAACCCTAGCCCTAACCCTAACCCTAACCCTAACCCTAATGGAAAAATGGAAATAAATACATTTTTTTTATTTTATTATTTTTCCCTAACTAAGGGAGTGATAATGGGGGGTTTGATTTATAATGTATGGCGGTTTTTATTTTTGGCAGCTGTCGCACGCTAAAAGACGCTTTTTATTGTAAAAATAGTTTTTGCATCACCACATATTGAGAGCTATAATTTTTCCGTATTTTGACCCACCGAGTCATGTGAGGTCTTATTTTTTGCGGGACGAGTTGATGTTTTTATTGGTACCATTTTCGGGCACGTGACATTTTTTGATCGCTTTTTATTCCGATTTTTGGGACGCAGAATGAACAAAAACCAGCGTTTCATGAATTTCTTTTGGGGGGGTGCGTTTACACCGTTCCGCGTGCGGTAAAATTGATAAAGTGGTTTTATTCTTCGGGTCAGTACGGTTACAGCGATACCTCATTTAGGTCGTTTTTTTATGTTTTGTCGGTTTTATGCAATGAAAACTATTTTATATAAAAAATAATTATTTTTGCATCGCTTTATTCTGCGAGCTATAACTTTTTTATTTTTTCGCTGATGATGCTGTGTGGTGGCTCGTTTTTTGCGGGACAAGATGACGTTTTCAGCGGTACCATGGATATTTATATGCATCTTTTTGATCGCGCGTTATTACACTTTTTGTTTGGCGGTATGATAATAAATCATTATTTTTTGCATCGTTTTTTATTTTTATTTTTTAAGGGGTTCGCTAAAGGGGTTATATAGGGCGGGTCGTTACGGACGTGGCGATACCTAATATGTGTACTTTTATTGTTTTGGGGTTTTTTTATTTTCAAAAAATGAATTTATTTGGGAATTTATTTTTTTTTTTTTACTAATTTATTTGGCAATTTTTTTTTAATTATTTTTACACTTTTTTTTTATTTTTTTTTTACTTTATTACATAGTCCCAGATGGGACATCACTGTCCTGTGACAGATTGCTGATCTGTCACATCACAGGCATTGAAGAAGACTTCCTCTTGCCTGCGCTTTGCAGGCACTGAGGAAGCCAGCTTCCTCCAGGCCCCCGAAGGCCCCCCGTCGCCAACTTGGATTCGGGGGCCTGGAGGAAAGGAGCCCCCCGCAGCAGCGCTGCACATTGCGCTGCCGTGGGGGGCTCAGGGAAGCACGGAGGGAGCCCCCTCCCTGCCGATGCTTCCCTTTAACTCCCGGTACACCGCGATCATGTTTGATCGCGGTGTGCAAGGGGTTAACGTGTCGGGGGCGGTCCGTGACCGCCCCTGACACATTGTGCCGGGTGTCAGCTGTGATAATCAGCTGACACCCGGCCGCGATCAGCGGCGCTCACCACGTGGGCGCCGCTGATCGCGGTAGACGTACTATCCCGTCCATGGGCATAGGGGCCCGGGTCCCATGGACGGGATAGTACGTCTGATGTCAGGAAGGGGTTAAAGAACCTAGAATATAAGACATACAGTATTTTCAGTTGTTTCACACTTTTTTGTTAATTATATAATTCCACATGTGTTAATTCATAGTTTTGGAAATAAAGAACACTCTTTGAATGAGAAGGTGTGCCCAAACTTTTGGTCTGTACTGTAGGTGTGTGAGTCTTCACAGGGTGGTGTTCAGGTGACGGCTGGCAGCCATGACAGCGGCCTTGTGACTCGTGCCGGAGCCCACCAGATCACTGTGCTGCGCCACTGCTATGGGGGTGCTGGGAAAAATATAAAATTTACAGATGAGTCCCACACCGGGTGCCAGAGCCACAGAACAACACTGGTGCATAAGTGATGACCCCAAAAAAGGGGAATCCACAACACCTGGGTGAGCTGCCAGCTGTGGAGCCCCTGGACTTATATATGTATATACTGGCATGGAGAAACACACTTCTCCTTTTCTATCCCCCTTCAATGACTTCATTGGTGGAATGTAAAGCTAAAAACAGCACTGATACAAGCAGTGCTGCCACTAGGAATTTTGGGGCCCCATACTGGCAAAATTTTTGGGGCCCCCTTGAGACTCGACCCAGGCTCCACCCCAGCCCCGCCCTCCACCCCTCAAACTGTCCACAGCCCCACCGCTCTCTCTTAGAAAAATTCCACTTCTCACCAATCACACATTAACAGTTCCCATCTCCAGATCACACACATAGCCAGCAGCTCTTGTTATGACCAAAAGATTTTTTAAATCTTCCACCACTAGGTAGACTCTTTTGGCTGAGCCCTATTCTACTCTAACCTATTAAACATTTGCTAAAATATCCAATACAATTTAGGTATATTTTTTTATTTATTTTTCAATTTTTAAAATGACCAATAATATCACATCCAAAGGGACAAATACCACCACACCATGCCCAGACACCATATTACCACCACATGGTGACCAATAATACCACATACAGGGAACAAATACAGCCATACCATGTCCAGGCCACATATTACCACCAGTCACAGAATAATAGCACATACAAGGGACAAATACCACCGCACCATGACCAGACCACATATTACCAGCACATGGTGACTGAATACTACAATACTGATCATTAATAAAAAAAAACATTACTATCCACATAAGTGCCATTATACACAGGAGATCTGTACTTAGTATGTAGTGTGTGTACAGGTAATACAGTGATCACCAGTAACATTATACACAGGAACTCTGTATATAGTGTCAGTGTACAGGTAATACAGTGATCTCTGGTGACATTATGCACAGGACCTCTGTATATAGTGTCAGTGTACAGGTAATACAGTGATCACTGGTGACATTGTACAAAGGCACTCTGTATATAGTGTATAGTGTCATTGTACAGGTAACACAAACTCACCAGTGATGTCTCTAGGTGAAGTCCTTCATCTTTGCTTTTCATCTTTCATCCAGCACAGATCGCCATCACGTCTTCCAGCCAGGGATTGTCTCTGGAGGAAATAACACAGTTATCTAGAGCTCCACTTGCAGAACACATTACTTAATTTTTTTCCCAACTTCTACACTACATCAGATGAAGAAGAAAAAAAGGCGACATAGTGTCGCTCTGCACAGTAACAGAACCTCCCCCCATTTAAAACAGTATCCTCAAAAAAATAAAATAAATACATCACTGCAGTAATAATATCCCTTAATTAGCCCCTATGGTAATAATATCCCCCATCCTGGCTCCAGCCATATTTTCTCTCATCCTGCCCTCATGAGTATCCATTCTGC
Source organism: Dendrobates tinctorius (assembly GCF_039654945.1). Taxonomy (NCBI): domain Eukaryota; kingdom Metazoa; phylum Chordata; class Amphibia; order Anura; family Dendrobatidae; genus Dendrobates; species Dendrobates tinctorius. The sequence goes on from NW_027361697.1 coordinate 61,421,712, forward strand.
CCCCACATGATCTCCAGATCCTGCCCCATCTGTCTACATCGTATCCATCCTGCCCCATGATCCTGCACCATGTGTCTCCCATCCTGTACCCTGTGTCTCACATTCTGCCCCCTCCTGTGTCTCACTGTCACATTCTGCCCCCGTGCCTTACATTCTGTCCCCTCCTGTGTTTCACTGTCACATTCTGCACCCTCCTGTGTCTCACTGTCACATTCTGCCCCCTCGTGTCTTACTGTCACATTATGCCCCCATGTCCATTCTGACCCCGTGTCTCACATTCTGCTCCCATGGGCATTCTGCCCCCTTCTGTGTCTCACTGTCACATTCTGCCCCATGTCTCACATTCTGCCCCATGTCTCACATTCTGCCCCCTCCTGTGTCTCACTGTCACATTCTGCCCCCTCCTGTGTCTCATTGTCACATTCTGCCCCCATGTCTCACATTCTGCCCCTCCTGTGTCTCAATGTCCCATTCTGCCCCCCCCTGTGTCTTACTGTCACATTCTGCCCCATGTCTGCATTCTGCCCCCATATCTTGCATTCTGCCCTCACGTTCTGCATTCTGCCCTCATGTCTCACATTCTGCCCTCATGTCTCACATTCTGCCCCATGTCCTTTCTGCCCCATGTCTCACTGTCACATTCAGCCCCCTCCTGTGTCTCACTGTCATATTCTGCCTGCCCCCATGTCTTGCATTCTGCCCCCATGTCTGCATTCTGCCCCCATCATGTGTGCATTCTGCACCCATGTTTGCATTCTGCCATGTCTTGCATTCTGCCCCCATGTCTTGCATTCTGTCCCCATGTCTGCATTCTGCCCCATGTCTGCATTCTGCCACCATGTCTTGCATTCTGTCCCCATGTCTGCATTCTGCCCCCATGTCTTGCATTTTGCCCCCATGTCTGCATTCTGCCTCCATGTCTTGCATTCTACCCCCATGTCTTGCATTTTGCCCCCGTGTCTACATATTTGGCCCTGTGTGTCTCTAATCCTGCCCCCTGTCTCCATATTTGCCCCTGTGTGTCTCCAATCCTGCGCCCTGTCTCCATATTTGCCCATGTGTGTCTCCAATCCTGCCCCCTGTCTCCACATTTGCCCCTGTGTGACTCCAATCCTGCCCCCTGTCTCCACATTTGCCCCTGTGTGACTCCAATCCTGCCCCCTGTCTCCATATTTGCCCCTGTGTGACTCCAATCCTGCCCCGTCTCCACATTTGCCCCTGTGTGACTCCAATCCTGCCCCGTCTCCACATTTGCCCCTGTGTGACTTCAATCCTGCCCCCTGTCTCCACATTTGCCCCTGTGTGACTACAATCCTGCCCGCTGTCTCCATATTTGCCCCTGTGTTTCTCCAATCCTGCCCCCTGTCTCCACATTTGCCCCTGTGTGACTTCAATCCTGCCCCGTCTCCACATTTGCCCCTGTGTGACTCCAATCCTGCCCCCTGTCTCCACATTTGCCCCTGTGTGACTCCAATCCTGCCCCCTGTCTCCATATTTGCCCCTGTGTGACTCCAATCCTGCCCCGTCTCCACATTTGCCCCTGTGTGACTCCAATCCTGCCCCGTCTCCACATTTGCCCCTGTGTGACTTCAATCCTGCCCCCTGTCTCCACATTTGCCCCTGTGTGACTACAATCCTGCCCGCTGTCTCCATATTTGCCCCTGTGTTTCTCCAATCCTGCCCCCTGTCTCCACATTTGCCCCTGTGTGACTTCAATCCTGCCCCGTCTCCACATTTGCCCCTGTGTGACTCCAATCCTGCCCCCTGTCTCCACATTTGCCCCTGTGTGACTACAATCCTGCCCGCTGTCTCCATATTTGCCCCTGTGTGTCTCCAATCCTGCTTCGTCTCCATATTTGCCCCTGTGTGACTCCAATCCTGCCCCCTGTCTCCATATTTGCCCCTGTGTCTCCAATCCTGCCCCCTGTCTCCATATTTGCCCCTGTGTTTCCAATCCTGCCCTCTGTCTCCATATTTGCCCCTGTGTGACTACAATCCTGCCCGCTGTCTCCATATTTGCCCCTGTGTGTCTCCAATCCTGCCCCCTGTCTCCATATTTGCCCCTGTGTGACTACAATCCTCCCCGCTGTCTCCATATTTGCCCGTGTGTCTCCAATCCTGCCCCCTGTCTCCACATTTGCCCCTGTGTGACTTCAATCCTGCCCCGTCTCCACATTTGCCCCTGTGTGACTCCAATCCTGCCCCCTGTCTCCACATTTGCCCCTGTGTGACTACAATCCTGCCCGCTGTCTCCATATTTGCCCCTGTGTGTCTCCAATCCTGCCCCGTCTCCATATTTGCCCCTGTGTGACTCCATCCTGCCCCGTCTCCATATTTGCCCCTGTGTCTCCAATCCTGCCCCCTGTCTCCATATTTGCCCCTGTGTGACTACAATCCTGCCCGCTGTCTCCATATTTGCCCCTGTGTGACTCCAATCCTGCTCTGTCTCCATATTTGCCCCTGTGTGACTCCAATCCTGCCCCCTGTCTCCATATTTGCGCCTGTCTCCAATCCTGCCCCCTGTCTCCATATTTGCCCCTGTGTCTCCAATCCTGCCCCCTGTCTCCATATTTGCCCCTGTGTGACTACAATCCTGCCCGCTGTCTCCATATTTGCCCCTGTGTGTCTCCAATCCTGCCCCCTGTCTCCATATTTGCCCGTGTGACTACAATCCTGCCCACTGTCTCCATATTTGCCCCTGTGTGTCTCCAATCCTGCCCCCTGTCTCCACATTTGCCCCTGTGTGACTTCAATCCTGCCCCGTCTCCACATTTGCCCCTGTGTGACTCCAATCCTGCCCCCTGTCTCCACATTTGCCCCTGTGTGACTACAATCCTGCCCGCTGTCTCCATATTTGCCCCTGTGTGTCTCCAATCCTGCCCCGTCTCCATATTTGCCCCTGTGTGACTCCAATCCTGCCCTGTCTCCATATTTGCCCCTGTGTCTCCAATCCTGCCCCAAGTCTTCATATTTGCCCCTGTGTGACTACAATCCTGCCCGCTGTCTCCATATTTGCCCCTGTGTGACTACAATCCTGCCCGCTGTCTCCATATTTTCCCCTGTATGTCTCCAATCCTGCCCCAACTCCATATTTGCCCCTGTGTGACTACAATCCTGCCCCCTGTCTCCATATTTGCCCCTGTGTCTCCAATCCTGCCCCCTGTCTCCATATTTACCCCTGTGTCTCCAATCCTGCCCCCTGTCTCCATATTTGCCCCTGTGTCTCCAATCCTGCCCCCTGTCTCCATATTTGCCCCTGTGTGACTCCAATCATGCCCCGTCTCCATATTTGCCCCTGTGTGTCTCCAATCCTGCCCCCGTGTCTCCATTCTGCCAGGGATACATATTGCCCCTTTCAAAAATAAAACTTTCTTCTTACTTGTCCTCGCTCCTGCGCTGAAGATGGAGCTGCTGCTGTGTGAGCTGAAAGGACCTGTGGTGACGTCATCGTCATGTGATCAGGGGGCGGATCTGATCGATGCTGAAGGCCTGTGATAATGATGACGTCACCACAGGTCCTTCAGCTCTTCTCTATCTTTCGGATGTTGGGCGCTGTGGCAGCTCTGCTGATGTGTGCGCTGCAGGCCCAATCGCAGCGCACACTTGGGGCCTGCCTGGCGCCCCTATGACGCACAGCACTTGAGGACCAATGACTGGCAGCACAGGAGCGGGGCCCCTGATCTGCAGGCCCCCTTCTGTACTGATGTTCATCGGGCCCCATACAGCAGTAAGGGCTGTCATGCCCTGATGGCGGCCCTGGCAGGGGGGCACACTAGACGAGCCCTGGGCAGAGATAACGGGGATAGAGCGACATGATGAAGTCTGTGACTCTGAAGTACAAGGTGCTCAGTGCTCAGAGACATGGCCGAGGTGAGGAAGGCTGAACCTGACCACCACTGAGCAAGACACAGAAGGTGAAACATCAAGACTGAACCAAGAAATATCTGAAGACAGATTTTTTAAAGGTTTTATGGACTGATGAGATTAGAGCGACTCTTGATGGACCAGTTGGCAATGGTTGAAGAAGTAATTGGTACAAACATCTATTTTGACACCAGCAAGGTGAAGGTGAGGAATAGCTATGAGTTGGGATTATTAATGATGAGCATGATGGACCTTTTCAGGTGGCAGATGAACTTAAAATCAAGTCCCAAACCTATTACCAGTGTTTAGGAGACTCTTCCTTCATACAGTGTTACAGGAATAGATCTGTATATTTTAAAAAAATTATGATTGTTCTGCAGGACAATGCTCCATCGCAGCATCAATGTCTCCACTGCTCGGCTCCCAGTAAAGATGAAAGAATAATGATACAACCCCTTCCTCACCGGACCTAAACTATTAGGCTGTGTGCACACGCTGCGGATTTTGGTGCGGTTTTTTCATCATTGAAAACCGCATGTATCGCTGGAAAACGCAAGTGCGTTTTTTTGTGCGGTTTTTGCGTTTTTGATGCGGTTTTTTGTGCGGTTTTCATGCGGTTTTCCTGCGGTTTTTGAGTGCGGTTTTTGATGCAGTTTTGACTGCCCTTTGCAAAGCAGACAACATACGTAAAGTTATGGCAACTTGAATGAGGAAAAAAAAAAGAAGGTGATGTCATTTCCTTGGCCAACCCCCACCATTCTCCATTTTTCTAGCCAAAAGCAAGTATCAGCACAAACATCCAGCATTCAAGTGCCCAGTATAGTGCCCTGATGGCCGAGAACCAGATAACACAGCGGTGCCTGCTCCGCAGGCCATATCGAATCCTTTTGATGTGGTTTATGCTGCAAAACATTAATCGCCTCAGAGAGGAGGTAAGGCTGGTTTCACCTTACATTTTATTGTGCAGCACATCATGCGCTATAGGTCGCATCTGCAATGCTTCCCTATCGTTAACATGGCGGGCGCAGGGTATAGTGCTTGCATGCGTTAATCATCAGTTGCATTGCATTGGCGTACTATTGGCGTAGTACGCTGACAATCGCAGCATGCTGTGATTGGCATGGAGCGTAGAATACGGATGAGAAATATACGGCTGGTGCGAGGGACCCCATAGGGAATCATTGGTCCGTGTCTAATGCGTGTTTTGAGCGCCTCTCACCCGGCCGTATTCCTCGCCAGGGTGACCCCGGCCTTATGCTTAAGGTTTTTTACAAAATTGCTTCCGAAGCACTCCTATGGTAGTGGCTAAATATTCAGCATCTCAATTTTTTTCATAATGGTGGCAAGAATGCTGCCATAGGAGTGGAAACCATCCTTTTAATTTACTGCTTTATGTGCGGATGGTACCCATGGTCTGGAGTAGTGGTTACTGTGTTCCAGACCAGGCTAAATTAATCTGATAACCAATATATATATAAAAAAAAAAAACAGTGATATACTCATCCTCCGTCGGACTATGTAGTCCTTTGAGCCGTTCACCACGCTCACGGCATCTTCCGTTCAGTTGCCGTTTTGTCTAGTGGGGGGACATTGTTTATTTTTTTGGGAACATGCTGTCTTTAGGACAGATGCAGAATAGGCAGCGTTGCGAGTTTCTTTAAGTTGTGCTGAAGTTTGGCCAGCTAATATGCTATGTGTGCACATTGCCTCTTTGTTTTTTCTTAACATTTATTTGTATTTTAGTTGCAGGAGCGACGAAGGAGGAAGAGGAACAGACGGATGTGGGTGCACCCGCTTGTAGCTGAGCGACAGGAGAAGGGGCATTTTTATGTCCTTTACCAAGATTTGAGGCGGTAAGTTCAAAATATCTTTAATCCGTCTCTTCAAATATTATCATTATGAATTTAAAATGTTTGTCATGATATCATTTCAGCTATCCGGACAAATTCATCTTGTTTTGTCGGCTGTCCATCCCGGCATTCGACCGATTGTTACATATATTGGCACCACATCTGACCTTTGCGGACACCATAACGAGGAAGGCCATCACTGCTGAGGAAAGGCTGCTCATCACCTTGCGGTAAGTATATATTTTTTGGTTTGTATGTGATTGAGGCTCTTTCACACGTCACTCACACATAGATGGACATGGATATCTTTTTAACATTTTTTCATGTAGTGTCTTAAATGGGAATATGTTAAACATGTTTAATATCATGTTTTGCTAACGTTTCTAATATTGTTTTTCTTTTTCTTTGCAGATTTTTGGCCACAGGAGAGAGCTATACATCCCTACACCTCCAATTTAGAGTTGGTAAATCCACCATCTCTCAAATTGTGAGGTGCACATGTAACGTGATCTGGCAGAAATTGCAGCCCATGGTGATGCCTTCCCCAACCGAGGAGACTTGGCTGCAGGTCGCAGCAGGCTTTCAGTCTGTGGCCAATTTCCCAAACTGCATAGGTGCAGTTGATGGTAAACATGTGAGGGTTCAGCAGCCACCACGATCAGGATCACGCTTCTTTAATTATGAGAAGTATTTTTCGGTGGTCCTGATGGCGGTGGCTGATGCACATTACAAATTTGTTGCCATTGACGTTGGTGCCTATGGTAGTACTGGGGATTCTCGGGTGTTGCGATCATCACAGATTGGTCAGCAAATTCTTCAAGATGGCGGAACGCTCCCAGCCCCAAGACCTTTGCCGGGTTCCACAGATCCAGTGCCCTTTGTGATGGTATCGGATGAGGCGTTTCCCTTAACGACAACCCTGCTGCGCCCATACCCACGAAGGGGACTGGATGACCGGCGGAGGATTTTTAATTATCGGCTGAGTCGTGCACGCAGATATGTGGAATGCACCTTCGGGATCATGACTAGTCAGTGGAGGATCTTTCACACTGCCATCCAGTTGGATACAGACACCGTTGACGCTGTGATTAAGGCCTGCTGTGTACTCCATAACTATGCTCGGGAGTACAGCTCAGAGGTAGATTTGGAGTACCAGCAGCCACAATATAATCAGCTGCGCAACGTGTGTCTGGGAAGACCATCCAACTGTGGTGTGCGTGTGAGAGAAACCTTTACTGACTATTTTATGAGTCCCGAAGGTGCCGTGCATTGGCAATACTCCTGTGCTGGTGTTGGGCAGCCTGACCAGCACTGAAAGATGGAAGAACAGAGTGTCACAAAAGAAAGGACTACTCAAGTTGTAATGAAAAACTTTTTCAAAATATTTCAACAAAAATTAGGTTGTATTAATCAATAAAAAAAATGTTGATTCTGTATTGATGGTGTGTGTTTCATTTATTTCACCTCATTTTCCTTCTTCAAAGCCTACACACAGTACATTGGCTGGAAATCCTACAGTTTCTGCTGCATCAACCACCTTTTTGACCCTCCCGCCCATAGTCCTTTGATTCTCGACACATGACAGGCAGAGATCACTGCATTTACATTAATCTGTCCCAAAAAAAACAAACAAATTGTAAATACAATATTTTTTATTTAGAAAACAATATATAAATTCAAGGACATTGTTGGCATCGAAAAACCAGAAATACAGCCAAATATTATTAGATTTGAAAAACTACAAACCTGACATTTTTAACCAACACAAATTTTTGGGGGGATTATTGTGTTGAAGCGGGCAAGGTGTTAGAAACAGACAACATGTCTAATTATTGTACCAAATATTTTGCACACCATTGACGGTAACAATTAGGGGAGATAATGGTACTCAGGGGTATAGGGATAGTTGGCCTGGGAGCTGCCTGAGTCAGAAAAGTAATTGGTGTTATTTGTTGGCCTATACTCCGTTGGCCGATGCTGTTGGGTGGGTGATGTTGGTCGGAACAGGTTAAAAACGCCCATTAAAATATTAGTGTACGATGCTATGGGCGCAGGGTCCTGTAAAGCAGTGATTGACATCTGCACCACTGTCATTAATATAGACTGCCTCTCCGGTGTCAAGCTTCGAATTTTATTGGCAATTGTCATGCCAAAGAAATCGAACTCATCCTCGCTCGTGGTCTTTTTAATCCAATCTATTGTATCCGAGGATGCCTTTAAGGTGGTGTCAATGTGTTTTTTTTTGTTTCTTTTCTTGCTCGGCTCTCCAGACACCGGAAAGGCAGTGGCTACACATGCTTCTGAGGAACCCGATGGTTCATCAGCTGCAGAAACAGATGTTCCTGCAGCTGATGAAGATGGGGCTACATCAGAAGGGGTGTTACTACATGGTGCCGAGATGTCACCTGCCTCACAAGACCCTCCTCCATCTTCTGATTCTTCGACGTTTTGAATTATGTTCCCTTGAGTGCTGTTGAGAGAAAAAAGAAAAAAATGAGGATTAAAAATTACATATTTTATTCTGACCAACTGTTTGGCCAACTCCAAAAACATTTCATGACAACTGCGGTGCCCCATTTTACATTGCATGATTATAACGCATGTTTGTATTTCACTCATTTGGAATCAGTGCGTGCTATATATACACAGTGCAAATTATCTTTGCTGTCAATCAGCGCCAACAAATGGCAGCGAAACATGCAGTATTGTTAGAAGCTGCGGCACATGTCTGAATTTATTGGAGCTTCACAAGCGCTTTATAACGCATAGTGAAGATGTCCAATAGAGACCAAAAGTTCTTAGACATCTTTTCATTCAAAGACTTTTATGTATTTTCATTATAATGAAAATTGTATAATCAGTATGAAGGGCTAAAAAGTATACAATGACAAAGGTAAACGGATGGACTTGCAATGTTTGTTTAACACCGTGTAGCATGGAGGAGGAGGTGTGATGCTGTGGGGGTGCTTTGCTGGTGAAACGGTTGTGGATTTAGTCTACATTTATGGCATTGTGAACCAGCATGGCTACCACGGAATCTTTAGGCGGCATGCTCTTACATCCGGTTTGCTGTTCGTTGGGCCATAATTTGTGTAGTCAACAGGACAATGACCAGAAACACACCTCCAGCCTGTGTAAGGGCTATTTGACTAAGAAGTACACTGATGGGGTGCTACGCCAGATGACCTGGCCTCCACAGTCACCAGACCTGAACCCAAACAAGATGGTGTGGGTTGAGGTGGGCCCGCAGAGTGAAGTCAAAATGGCCAACAAGTGCTAAGCATCTGTGGAAACTCCTTCAAGACAGGTGGAAGACAATTTCCAAGGAGTAACTGGAACCATCAGTGTGCTAAGCATTTCAGAAAATTAAAAGATGTCAAATTTCTATATCCGAGAAGTAATGCAAATAAAGAAAACTGTTTGAATGCGGTATTTTTTTTTGGGTAAACTTACCTTCGCAATGTCTGGCTGGAGATGAGAAATTGAAGCTCTTGGAAGTATGGAAATGTTCTGCTGGTTGGGGATGCGCCACTTTTTTGACAGCTGGCAATGAATTTGTTAAATCTGTCCCGAACCGAACGCCAACGTTGTTTGATATCACTGTCTACAAAAGAAAGACAACAACATTTTTACCAACTTTTTTGCTTTATTAACACGTGACAACAAAAATGATGCTGAAAAAGTTAGTTACCAATTTGTGACTGTGTGGCTTTTGGAAAGGAGTGCCAGTCAGGGTACAGATCAGTCAAAATTTTGCTCCAGCAACGATCCCTGTTGCCACGGTCTTTGTACAGCCTGTCTGCCGGGTCCCAAAGGGCTGGGAAATCACGCACCTACACACAAATAGAAAATGGAATTAGGAACTATATCAGTTACACTAATAAAAATCTAAAAAACAAACATTTACATATAAGCCCTAATAATTTAGGTAGTGAGCACCGATATTGTATAGCTACTAAAAGTAGCCATACGTTAGCGGCTTCATATTTTTAGAATGTGAGTGAGGGGATAATACTCATTGCCTTTTCATAGGCTATTAATATCAGCCCGCAGTTGTCTGCGTTTGCTTTCTGAGTGCAAACTTGTATGTAGATGCAACGTCCCCCCTATATTTTGGTGCCAGAAAGGCAAAGCAGACAACTATGGGATGGTAAATGGAGGCTGGGTTGGGGTTCATAAACATGGCCTGTTTCGAGGCTCTGATTGGCCACAGTTGTATGCGTTTCTTTTCTGGCTGTAAAATTCCTGGGTGGCCTAAAAAAATTTTGACGTGGGGTCCCCCTATATTTTCGGCTCAGAAAGGCAAAGCAGACAGCTGCGGCCTAGGCCCCGTCACACTAAGCGACTTAAGCGATATCAAGGTGTCAGGATCGCTAGTAAGTCGCTATGTGATCGCTGGTGAGCTGTCACACAGGCAGCTTCACCAGCGATCAGCACAGCGATGCCGAGCGTACGGCATCGCTGGCCACCCGTTAAAAATTGTATTAAAATACAAAATCTTTTTATTCTCACCTTCCGATGTCCCGCGCAGTCTTCCGGCCTCTCTTGACGCTACGGTACCAGTGATCCTTTGCGAGAATGACCGCAAGAATGTCACGGTCTCACGGCAATGACGTCTCGCGCTCATTCGTGCAAAGGATCACTGTGACCGGAGCGTGGAGAGAGGCTGGAAGACTGCGCAGGACATCGGAAGGTGAGAATAACAATATTTTTTTTCGGTAATTTTTTTTTTTTTAAACCTGATCGCTGGTCTCCTGCCTGTCACACACAGCGATGCGTGCTGGCCAGCGGGAGACCATCGACCGAAGAAATGTCCAGAGATTTCCCAGAGCGATCAGCGATACCGGCAGGGGGGCCGCTCGCTGATCGCTCTCACACACAGCGATTTCGCTGGTGAGATCGCTGTTACGTCACAAAAGTTGGGACTCTGCAGCGATCTCGCTACCGAGATCGGGGCCTTAATATCTCAAGGCAGGGAACAGGGTATTTGTGCGTAGCTTATCTTGCTATTTAAAAAAATAACCAAAAACTAAACTAAATACGTGCTGTTCCCCCTATTTTTTTGGCCCACAAAGCCTATGCAGACAGCTGCAGGCTGATTACCAGGTGTTAAATATCTTGCCGCAGCTGTCTTCGTAGCCATTCAGGCTTTAAAAAAAAAGGGGGACCCCCCAAAAAAAATGACGTAGGGGTTCCCCATATTTTAGGGCCAGAAAGACTAAGCAGAAAACTGCAAACTGATATTTCCAACCTGGGAAGGGGTTAATATCCATGTCCCCTTTCCCAGGCTTTGAAGATCAGCCCACAGCTGTCTGCGTTGCCTTTCTGGCTCTAAAAAAAAAGGGGACCCCCCCCAAAAAAAATGACGTAGGGGTTCCCCATATTTTAGGGCCAGAAAGGCTACGCAGACAGCTGCGGGCTGATATTCATAGCCGAGGAAGGGGTCATGGATATTACCCCCCTCCCGGCTACAAATATCAGGCCGCAGCCGCCCCAGAAATGGCGCATCAATAAGATGCGCCAATTCTGGCACTTAGCCCCTCTCTTCCCACTCCCGCACCGCGTCGGCGGGATGTGGGGTAATAAAGGGGTTAATGTCACCTTTGATCGGTGACATTAAGCCCGGTTAATAATGGAGAGGCGTCAATTAGACGCCGATCCATTATTAATCCAATTATAAAGAATAGAAAAAAACACACAGACACATTAAATAATAATTTTTATTCAAATAAAAACCACTGTTTTTGACAAAATTTTATTGCACGCTCAATCCATTTGGGATGCCATTGATCACCTAGAGAAAAAAAAATAACAAACCAATTAAGATACCTACCGTTCCGTCACAGTCCATTTAAACGAGTGTCCCACGTCGATCAATCATGGAGAACAGTCACATCAGCAGATGTGACCATTCTCCATGTCACCAGAAACACACTGACAGGAGCTCTGCTCCTGCAGTGTGTAACTGCGCATGTGCCTACAGTTTACCAGAGTTCAGTGACTCTGGTAACCTCATTTACGGCACTGCTGCGTGGGAAAGGTCACATGCAGCAGAAGAGCTTTTGATCCCACCATTACAGACAATGAAAAGTTGTTAATGGCTAATAAATTGCTCAGTAGCACAGATGAACCATCAGAGCACGCTAACCTACATGAGTTGATAATTTTACATAGTTATCTAATCTATTCTAGAGCTTTTGTTAAAGTAGTTTTTGAAACGTCAGAATATAATGCTCGGCATTTGCTTACAACTTGCAGGACATATTGCTTTTGTTCTTCATCTTTTGTCAGAAGGTCGTTAAAGTCGGTTACTTCCTACCTCTTTTAATTTTTCTTTCCTAACTTTTGGATTTACAACCCTAGCGTGCTCTGATGGTTCATCTGTGCTACTGAGCAATTTATTAGCCATTAACATTAACGTTTTTGAAGCTTTTTTCAACTTTAACATTGCTTTCAACCAAAACAAATGCATTCACTGGGAAATGTCATTGTAACATTTACCAACCCCCAGCTGGTCCTTTTGTGTGTGACACATAAGCAGACCCATCTTGTTTCATTTATGAAGGAGGGATTCTTAAAGTCACAGAGCCTATTTTTACAGGGGCATCAGGTAGCATTAAGCTGCTTAACCCCTTCACCCCCAAGGGTGGTTTGCACGTTCATGACCGGGCCAATTTTTACAATTCTAACCACTGTCCCTTTATGAGGTCATAACTCTGGAACGCTTCTATGGATCTGACATTGTTTTCCCGTGACATATTGTACTTCATGTTAGTGGTAAAATTTCTTTCAAATAACTTGCGTTTATTTGTGAAAAAAACGGAAATTTGGCAAAAATTTTGAAAATTTCGCAATTTTCCAACTTTGAATTTTTATGCCCTTAAATCACAAAAATACGGCACACAAAAAACTTGATAACTAACATTTCCCACATGTTTACTTTACATCAGCACAATTTTGGAACCAAAATTTTTTTTTGTTAGGAAGGTATAAGGGTTAAAAGTTGACCAGCGATTTCTCATTTTTACAACACCATTTTATTTTTAGGACCACATCACATTTGAAGCCACTTTGAGGGGTCTATATATAAGAAAATACCCAAAAGTGACACCATTCTAAAAACTGCACCCCTTAAGGTGCTCAAAACCACGTTCAAGAAGTTTATTAACCCTTTAGGTGCGTCACAGGAATTTTTTTGAATATTTAAAAAAAAATGAACATCTAACTTATTTTCACAAAAAAAATACTTCAGGTTCAATTTTTTTTATTTTACCAAGGGTAACAGGAGAAATTGGACTGCAAAAGTTATTGTGCAATTTGTCCTGAGTGCGCTGATACCTGATTTGTGGGGGGGAACGACTATTTCGGCGCATGGCAGAGCTCAGAATGGAAGGAGCGCCGTTTGACTTTTTCAATGCAAAATTGGCTGGAATTCAGATCGGACGCCATGTCACGTTTGGAGAGTCCCTGATGTACCTAAACAGTGGAAACCCCCTACAAGTGACCCCATTTTGGAAACTAGACCCCCCAAGGAACTTATCTAGATATGTGGTGAGAACTTTGAACCCGCAAGGGCTTTACAGAAGTTTATAACGTACAGCGGTACAATTAAAAAATCATATTTTTTCCACAAAAATGATCTTTTCACCCTAATTTTCATTTTCCCACGGGTAACAGGACCCTAAAAGTTATTGTGCAATTTGTCCTGAGTATGCTGATACCCCACATGTGGGGGTAAACCACTATTTGGGCGCATGGCAGAGCTCGGAAGGGAAGCAGCGCCATTTGACGTTTTTGGCTGGAATTGAGATCGGACACCATGTCGCGATTGGAAAACCCTGATGTACCTAAACAGTGGAAACCCCCCACAAATGACACCATTTTGGAAACTAGACCCCCTAAGGAGCTTATCTAGATGTGTGGTGAGAACTTTGAACCCCCAAGGGCTTCACAGAAGTTTATAACATAAAGCCATACAATTAAAAAATCATATTTTTTCCACAAAAATGATCTTTTCACCCTCAATTCTTATTTTTCCAAGGGTAACAGCACCCTAAAAGTTATTGGGCAATTTGTTCTGAGTACGCTGATACCCCACATGTGGGGGTAAACCACTATTTGGGCGCATGGCAGAGCTCGGAAGGGAAGCAGCGCCATTTGACGTTTTTGGCTGGAATTGAGATCGGACACCATGTCGCGATTGGAAAACCCTGATGTACCTAAACAGTGGAAACCCCCCACAAATGACACCATTTTGGAAACTAGACCCCCTAAGGAACTTATCTAGATGTGTGGTGAGATCTTTGAACCCCCAAGGGCTTCACAGAAGTTTATAACATAAAGCTGTACAATTAAAAAATCATATTTTTTCCACAAAAATGATCTTTTCACCCTCAATTCTTATTTTTCCAAGGGTAACAGCACCCTAAAAGTTATTGTGCAATTTGTCCTGAGTATGCTGATACCCCACATGTGGGGGTAATCCACTATTTGGGCGCATGGCAGAGCTCAGAAGGGAAGCAGCGCCATTTGACGTTTTTGGCTGGAATTGAGATCGGACACCATGTCGCGATTGGAAAACCCCTGATGTACCTAAACAGTGGAAACCCCCCACAAATGACACCATTTTGTAAACTAGACCCCCCAAGGAACTTATCTAGATGTGTGGTGAGCACTTTGAACCCCCCAGTGCTTCACAGAAGTTTATAACGCCCGGGTGTGAAAATAAAAAATTCGTATTTTTTCCACAAACATGATCTTTTAGTCACCATTTTTTTTATTTTCCCAAGGGTAACAGGAGAAATTGGACCCCAAAAGTTGTTGTCCAATTTGTCCTGAGTATGCTGATACCCCATATGTGGGAGAAAACTACTGTATGGGAACACGTCGGGGATCGGAAGGGAAGTAGTGACGTTTTGGAATGCAGACATTGATGGAATGGTCTGCGGGTGTCATGTTGCCTTTGGAGAGCCCCTAATGTACCTAAACAGTGGAAACTCCCCACAAATGACCCCATTTTGAAAACTAGACACCCTAAGGAACTTATCTAGATGTGAGGTGAGCACTTTGAACCTCCAAGGGCTTCACAGAAGTTTATAATGCCAGGGCATGAAAATAAAAAAATCGTATTTTTTCCACAAACATGATCAATTATTCCCCAATTTTTTTATTTTCCCAAGGGTAACAGGAGAAATTGAACCCCAAAAGTTGTTGTCCAATTTGTCCTGAGTACGCTGACACCCCATATGTGGGAGAAAACTACTGTATGGACACACGTCAGGGCTCGGAAGGGAAGTAGTGACGTTTTGGAATGCAGACTTTGATGGAATGGTCTGTGGGTGTCATGTTGCCTTTGGAGAGCCCCTAATGTACCTAAACAGTGGAAACACCCACAAATGACACCATTTTGGAAACGAGAACCCCTAAGGAACTTGTCTAGATGTGTGGTGAGCACTTTGAACCCCCAAGGGCTTCACAGAAGTTTATAATGCCGGGGCATGAAAATAAAAAAATCGTATTTTTTCCACAAACATGATCAATTAGTCCCCAATTTTTTCATTTTCCCAAGGGTAACAGGAGAAATTGGACCGCAAAAGTTGTTGTCCAATTTGCCATGAGTACGCTGACACCCCATATGTGGGAGAAAACTACTGTATGGACACACGTCGGGGCTCGGAAGAGAAGCAGTGCCATTTTGGAATGCAGACTTTGATGGAATGGTCTGCGGGTGTCATGTGCGTTTGGAGAGCCCCTGATGTACCTAAACTATTGAAACTCCCAACAAGTGACCCCATTTTGGACACTAGACCCCCCCACGGAACTTATCTAGATGTGTGGTGAGCACTTTGAACCCCCAAGTGCTTCACAGAAGTTTATAACGCTCAGACGTGAAAATAAAACAATCATTTTTTTCCACAAAAATGATATTTTTGCCCCCAATTTTTTATTTTCCTAAGGGTAACAGGAGAAATTGGACCCCAAAAATTGTTTTGCAATTTGTCCTGAGTAGGCTGATACCCTACATGTGGGGGTAAAACACTGTTTGGGCGCATGGCAGAGCTTGGAAGGGAAGGAGCACCATATGACTTTTTCAACTCAGAATTGGCTGGAATTGAGATCAGACGCAATGTTGCATTTGGAGAGCCCCTGATGTGCCCAAACAGTGGAAACCCCCAATTCTAACTCCAACCCGAACCCCAACACACCCCTAACCCTAATCTCAGCCCTAACCCTAGCCCTAACCCAAGCCCTAACCCTAACCCTAACCCTAGCCCTAACCCTAACCCTAATGGAAAAATGGAAATAAATACATTTTTTTAATTTTATTATTTTTCCCTAACTAAGGGGGTGATAACGGGGGGTTTGATTTACTATTTATGGCGGTTTTTATTTTTGGCAGCTGTCGCACGCTAAAAGACGCTTTTTATTGTAAAAATAGTTTTTGCATCACCACATATTGAGAGCTATAATTTTTCCGTATTTTGACCCACCGAGTCATGTGAGGTCTTATTTTTTGCGGGACGAGTTGACGTTTTTATTGGTACCATTTTCGGGCACGTGACATTTTTTCATCGCTTTTTATTCCGATTTTTGGGACGCAGAAAGAACAAAAACCAGCGTTTCATGAATTTCTTTTGGGGGAGTGCGTTTACACCGTTCCGCGTGCGATAAAATTGATAAAGCGGTTTTATTCTTCGGGTCAGTACAGTTACAGCGATACCTCATTTAGGTCGTTTTTTTATGTTTTGTCGGTTTTATGCAATGAAAACTATTTTATTTAAAAAATAATTATTTTTGCATCGCTTTATTCTGCGAGCTATAACTTTTGTATTTTTTCGCTGATGATGCTGTGTGGCAGCTCGTTTTTTGCGGGACAAGATGACGTTTTCAGCAGTACCATGGATATTTATATGCGTCTTTTTGATCGCGCGTTATTACACTTTTTGTTTGGCGGTATGATAATAAATCATTATTTTTTGCTTCGTTTTTTATTTTTATTTTTTAAGGGGTTCACTAAAGGGGTTAAATAATGGGACAGTTTTATAGGGCGGGTCGTTACGGACGCAGCGATACCTAATATGTGTACTTTTATTGTTTTGGGGTTTTTTTATTTTCAAAAAATGAATTTATTGGGGAATTTTTTTTTTTTTTTTTACTAATTTATTTGGCGATTTTTTTAAAATTATTTTTACACTTTTTTTTTATTTTTTCTTCACTTTATTACATAGTCCCAGGTGGGACATCACTGTCCTGTGACAGATCGCTGATCTGTCACATCACAGATCACTGTGACAGATCAGCAATCTGTCACAGGCATTGAAGAAGACTTCCTCTTGCCTGCGCTTTGCAGGCACTGAGGAAGCCAGCTTCCTCCAGGCCCCCGAAGGCCCCGTCGCCATCTTGGATTCGGGGGCCTGGAGGAAAGGAGCCCCCCGCAGCAGCGCTGCACATTGCGCTGCCGTGGGGGGCTCAGGGAAGCGCGGAGGGAGCCCCCTCCCTGCCGATGCTTCCCTTTAACTCCCGGTACACCGCGATCATGTTTGATCGCGGTGTGCAAGGGGTTAACGTGTCGGGGGCGGTCCGTGACCGCCCCTGACACATAGTGCCGGGTGTCAGCTGTGATTATCAGCTGACACCCGGCCGCGATCAGCGGCGCTCACCACGTGGGCGCCGCTGATCGCGGTAGACGTACTATCCCGTCCATGGGCATAGGGGCCCGGGTCCCATGGACGGGATAGTACGTCGGATGTCTGGAAGGGGTTAAAGGGCCATTATTAAACAGTGGGTCTCCTAAACTGTTATAGCCTTCTAGCTATTGAACCCGTTCTATGCCCGGGTGGTGAACATTTTTATTGGTATATGGTTTCCCATCCTGGTATGTGCTGCCCCCCTCCTATCCGGGTATGCATGGCACCCCCTCATCCCTATAATGGAATGTATGGCCCCCTCATCCTTATAATGGTATGCATGGCCTCCTCATCCCTATTCTGGTATGTATGGTCCCCTCACCCCCCCAAACCTGGTATGCATGGCACCCCATTCCTCATCCTCGTATGCATGGTTCCCTCACCCCCAATCCTGGTATGCATGGTCCCCTCATCCCCCAATCCTGGTATGCATGGTCCCCTAACCCCCAATCCTGATATGCATGGTCCCCTCACCCCCCAATCCTGATATGCATGGTCCCCTCACCCCCCAATACTGATATGCATGGTCCCCTCACCCCCCAATTCTGGCATGCATGGTCCCCTCACCCCTTATCCTGGTATGCATGCTATCTCTCACCCCCTTATCCTGATATGTAATGTCCCTGTGACCCCTATTAAACTGCACACATACAAAAAAAATATTTATACTCACCTTTCTTCCCTGTGCTCCAGAACTGTCCTGTTCTGCCACAGGCCGGGGGAGGAGTGCAGCGCTGGAGTACACGCATGCCCATACCGCGCTGTCCGGCGCCATATTGCTGAAGACACACTGCAAATGTGTCTTCAGTAAAATGGCGCCAAATAGCGCTATGCGCATGCGTGATTGCGACGCCGAACTCCTGCCCGGTCTCCAGCGAGAAGAGAAGCACCACGGCATCACTCCTCCCGGTCAGGTAAGTATGTAAGTATGGCGTCGGAGATCGTGGTATGCATTCAGTGTCTACGCGTACCACGATCTCCGGAGCCAGACTCGGACTGGCCCATAGGGTAACAGGGGAATTCCCCGGTGGGTCCCTGTGCAGATCTGGGCCCCCAATCCCATTGTGTGGGCAGAACTTGGCATAATTCACTCTATACAGAAAAAAGCAGCATCTCATCATTCATTAACCAAACTAGCCAGTTTATTATTATATACTGCTATAGGTAAATTTGTGAGCAACTGTAGTGTAATATTTGTGTGCAGGTAACAAGGGGGCCCCCAAAGTCCATTTTACTGGTGGGCCCTTGGCACCGCAGTCCGACACTACATACAGATGATCGCTGTCGAACTTCAAATGGGCCTGGACAAGTGCTGAGTGAGCAGGTGGACTTTGAGTGTCCTGCAGGATTTTAATCCATGACGGCGTAGTGTGTTACTAATGGTAATGTTTGAAACTGTAGACTCAGCTCTCTTCAGGTCATTGGTCATGTCCTCCCGTCTAGTTCTGAACTGATTCCTTTCCTTTCTCAGAATCATCCTTATTCCCACGTTGCGAGATCTTGAATGGAGCCCCAGACTGAGGAAGATTGACAGTGATCTTGTGTTTCTTCCATTTTCTAATAATTGCTCCAACAGTTGTTGCCTTCTCCACCAAGCCGCTTGCCTATTGTCTTGTAGTCCATAACAGCCTTGTGCAGGTCTACAATTTTGTCCCTGGTGTCCTGAGACAGCTCTTTGGTCTTGGCCATGGTGGAGTTGTTGGAGTGTGATTGAGTGTGTGGACAGGTGTCTTTTGTACAGGTAACGAGTACAAACAGGTGCAATTAATACAAGTAATGAGTGCAGAGTAGGAGGCTTCCTAAAGAAAAACTAACAGGTCTGTGAGAACCAGAACTCTTGCTTGTTAGTAGGTGATGAAATACTTTTTTCAAAATGCAAATTAATTATGTAAAAATCATACAATGTGATTTTCTGGATTTTATTTTTAGATTCTGTCTCTCACAGGTGAAGTGTAGGTGGGAAAACTTGCAAAATCGGTAGTGTATCAAATATTTATTTTCCCCACTGTATATAAATAGTATATATCAAAAAGATTAATTTAGACTAAAAACATTTACATAGAGTGATATTTACTTACTGAGTTTAGTGTTCACTTGTAAATCAATGGAGGAAAAGATTTCAAAGTCAATAGAATGTTCAACCTGAACACTAAAAATTAACTCTCTCCCTATGTGACCAGACCCCAGGCACATTATATGGTACATAACCACACCCACAGGTGAGGTATGGATTACATGGTCATGACATCACTACAGGTCCTATTCCACACACAGCCACACACATATAGGCTTTACATTGGGCATTCAGACACATGCCCCTTGGTGGGTTTGTAGGTGACTGGTCCCACCCATCTCACCAAGTCACCTAGAAGCTTTCCCAATACACAGCAACAAACCCTCAGCAGTATTATCTCTGCTGATTAATACATATTCCAAATTCCATCACAGGCACCCACCCCTGTGATACATATCGGCCATTTATAATCCTGCCGCTCACCATTTTCCCATCATAACAAAGGGAATACCTGCATGCATGTCCCGGGCAGCCCATACAGCGCCCTCTAGCTGTCACAGGGGTCACTGCATCACGATATATATATACAGTGGGGCAAAAAAGTATTTAGTCAGTCAGCAATAGTGCAAGTTCCACCACTTAAAAAGATGAGAGGCGTCTGTAATTTACATCATAGGTAGACCTCAACTATGGGAGACAAACTGAGAAAAAAAAATCCAGAAAATCACATTGTCTGTTTTTTTTTTCATTTTATTTGCATATTATGGTGGAAAATAAGTATTTGGTCAGAAACAAGCAATCAAGATTTCTGGCTCTCACAGACCTGTAACTTCTTCTTTAAGAGTCTCCTCTTTCCTCCACTCATTACCTGTAGTAATGGCACCTGTTTAAACTTGTTATCAGTATAAAAAGACACCTGTGCACACCCTCAAACAGTCTGACTCCAAACTACACTATGGTGAAGACCAAAGAGCTGTCAAAGGACACCAGAAACAAAATTGTAGCCCTGCACCAGGCTGGGAAGACTGAATCTGCAATAGCCAACCAGCTTGGAGTGAAGAAATCAACTGTGGGAGCAATAATTAGAAAATGGAAGACATACAAGACCACTGATAATCTCCCTCGATCTGGTGCTCCACGCAAAATCCCACCCCGTGGGGTCAGAATGATCACAAGAACGGTGAGCAAAAATCCCAGAACCACGCGGGGGGACCTAGTGAATGAACTGCAGAGAGCTGGGACCAATGTAACAAGGCCTACCATAAGTAACACACTTCGCCACCATGGACTCAGATCCTGCAGTGCCAGACGTGTCCCACTGCTTAAGCCTGTACATGTCCGGGCCCGTCTGAAGTTTGCTAGAGAGCATTTGGATGATCCAGAGGAGTTTTGGGAGAATGTCCTATGGTCTGATGAAACCAAACTGGAACTGTTTGGTAGAAACACAACTTGTCGTGTTTGGAGGAAAAAGAATACTGAGTTGCATCCATCAAACACCATACCTACTGTAAAGCATGGTGGTGGAAACATCATGCTTTGGGGCTGTTTCTCTGCAAAGGGGCCAGGACGACTGATCCGGGTACATGAAAGAATGAATGGGGCCATGTATCGTGAGATTTTGAGTGCAAACCTCCTTCCATCAGCAAGGGCATTGAAGATGAAACGTGGCTGGGTCTTTCAACATGACAATGATCCAAAGCACACCGCCAGGGCAACGAAGGAGTGGCTTCGTAAGAAGCATTTCAAGGTCCTGGAGTGGCCTAGCCAGTCTCCAGATCTCAACCCTATAGAAAACCTTTGGAGGGAGTTGAAAGTCCGTGTTGCCAAGCGAAAAGCCAAAAACATCACTGCTCTAGAGGAGATCTGCATGGAGGAATGGGCCAACATACCAACAACAGTGTGTGGCAACCTTGTGAAGACTTACAGAAAACGTTTGACCTCTGTCATTGCCAACAAAGGATATATCACAAAGTATTGAGATGAAATTTTGTTTCTGACCAAATACTTATTTTCCACCATAATATGCAAATAAAATGAAAAAAAAACATACAATGTGATTTTCTGGATTTTTTTTTCTCAGTTTGTCTCCCATAGTTGAGGTCTACCTATGATGTAAATTACAGACGCCTCTCATCTTTTTAAGTGGTGGAACTTGCACTATTGCTGACTGACTAAATACTTTTTTGCCCCACTGTATATATATAGTTATTATTTATTTTTTGCACAAATAATATATTTTTTAATATTTTTTAGCACTTTTACTCTTTTATTGTCCCTGATCCTTATGTTTTAGAGATTTAATTAATGACTTATGGATTTATATTGTTCAGGTTTTTCCTGACTACTGATAAAGGATTTTTTAGGGCCATTTCTGCATGAAATATCATTTTTTATATATATAAACAATATATGATAGTTGTGCTGACACCTCTAGGTAGCAGTGTCTTGGTATTATTTTTTAATTATGTGTATTAATTTTTATGTGTATTCCACCACTGTAACAATAATCATTTAATCAATTGAAATATTGCTTATTACCCTATATATATATATATATATATATATATATATATATATCTTTGATCTCTGATCCTGATATTGTTTTTACAGATATGAGCTGGCACGGAGATACTACACCAAAAAATGTGTGGCTTGTATTCCAATTACACCTGGAGCTAGCTATATACAGCTAATATATCCCACAGGTAGCAGCAGCAGCACCAGAACACAGGAAGGGAATGGACCCTCTTGATGTATGCAGTGCTCTATATACACACATACAATGCCTTCAGGCCTTGCACTGATGTGTATACAGTGACGTACACTACCCTGCCTGTCTAATACTGGAACCTATAAACTCCGGAATTAGTCCTTAGAAGGACTGTTGGTTAAGCTGGATGTCAGTATTTAGAATGGTAGACCCCACACTAACTAAGAAATCTCCAATTCTGACCCTATCAATGCAGCCGCTCTACCTACACTCTCTCACAACAGAGCTGAATGTGTCGAGCAGGGCGGCATCCGGTCTCTTATACCCCTGATGATACAGTTCGGCCAGCCAATCACTCCACGATCACAACTAAGATGGCTGCGGCGTTTCATAATGTGGCGCCACTGAGGGTTCAGTCGCCACAGAGGTACTGCACCTCACCCAGAGGTGTGGTATCCCACTTCCCCGGTACGATGGAGACACCTAACAGGACTAACACCTGCACCCAACACACACCCTAGAACAGCAGGGCACCCTGGATGGACCTCAACGGAGGAGGATCTCAACCCTGCCGGGTGGTAAAAGGTGTTGGAAGGTGGGTGGAACTAGAGGGCTTAGAGCAGGAGAAGAGAGAGTTTAGTAAAGAGTCTTCCCTGAGGGGAGGAAGGGGAAGGACGTGTGTAGAGAGTCTTCCAGTAGGGGAAGAGGTGAACAGACGTGTGGAGCAGCTCCTGGTCAGGAGGAGCTGCTGGAAGGAAAGGAACAGAAGGAAGCTCCCTGAAGAGGGAAGGGATCCCTAGAGGCACAGCGCAGCGACCATACTGCCCGTGGTGCTAGTTCCATGCCGGCAGACATCGAGTGGAGGGATCAGGTCGCAGAGGGGTATCGGCCCCCGAGCCTAGTGGCGATCTCAGCAGACTCAAATAGCAAGCCGAAGGCAGAGGCACCATTGGGTAACTCAGCCATGAGCCACAGTTATCTTCTCCGGAGGGAGCAAAGGAACGCAGGGAGGACGTTACCCGACAAGATCCGCGGCTGCTGGCCTGGACACTTACTGTGAAGTGTTGGGAAGGAAGAGAAGTAGAAAAGCCAGCATAGTGAGACGGTCAGGAAAGGCACATACTGAAAGGAGTACTGGAAAGGTGTTCTCCATTCGCTGGGAAGTTTGCTGGACCTCTCACCTGGAGGACGCAGCATCAAGCGGGCATATGCGCATCAGAACTGTGAGTAAAGCTTTGGAACTGCACTCAGCTTTGTCCTCTGAATTCTTTCTGCAACACCTACTCAGCACTGCTACATCTATCATCATCAAACACAACATATTTACTACAACTGCTGCCCTGGGAGAAAGCTCTGCCTGTGGAGAGCTATACCAACTCTGCTGCATCACCATCAGTCCCAGCGGCTCTGCCCTGCAGCGCTGGTCACCTCTGACCGGGAACCACAGGTGGCGTCACGAACATTTTACAAACTCTTTATTTTTCCCCTGTAAATATCCCCTTTTATTTGACGCCCAGGGCCAAGAACCGGGTCACTGCTGCCTTGACACTGCCCCTTTAAGAAGAGGCCCGGTACCGAGTATCCCTACTGCCCAGGTGGGCAATCCAATAGCCTGGCAGACAATCCAGAGCCCCCTTTTTTCTACATTTATTTGCTTGTTCACACTGCAGACTACAGCCAGATCATTTTAATACAACAGTGTGAAAATCCAGCAATTTAAAACGGCTTTGTCCGTCCTAGGCCTCACACCTGAGTGCGCAGAAAATTATGGCCTTTTTTTGTGGTACTGTAGTATTTTTGGAGTGTCTTACAACATTTTTGTATACAACTTTGCTAACCAAAAAATATTTAGCTGGCCAAAAAATATTTAGCTACAGTTCATATATTTATCACTGTGTTTTTATGCCACACGCATCGCATATCGTTGCGCTAAATATTTTACAATTTTAGTACTCCAACAATTCTTTTTAGTGTCATCGCCAACTTATTGACCATTTTGGCGGGCCAAAAACAATCCAGGCCACATATATAACAGTGTTCTATCTCCGTCAGATACCAGATCTATCTGTGTTCTACAAGTTGTGGCATTTCCGGGGTATATTAAACTGTTTTTGCTGTCTGTTACCCTAGATCTATACAGTATTTTAAGGTAAAAAAAAATTAAAAAAAACTCCAGGCCACATAATTAACAGTCTGTTATCTCCATCAGACGCCTGGTCTATCTGTGCTCTACTTTTCAGGCCTACATTCCTCTTTTTTGCTGTCTGCTACCCTAGGTCTATACACTATTTTGGGGTAAAAAATTAGAAAACTACAGGCCACATACTGAACAGTGTGGTATTTCTGTGACACGCCTCCTCTATCTGTGGGCTACAAAGTGTGCTTTTGAGGCTTCCATTCACCTTTTTTGCTGTGTGTTACCCTACCTCTAAACACTATTTTACGGTAAAAAATTAAAGAATACAGGCCACATATTGAACAGTCTGGTATCGCTGTCAGACGCCTGATCTATTTGTGGCCTACAAATTGTGGCAATTCAGGCGTACATTCCACTGTATTTGCTGTCTGTTACCCTAGGTCTATACACTATTTTTGAGGAAAAAATAAAAACACAGGCCACATATTGAGCAGTGTGGTGTCTCGGTAAAAATACTTCTGTTTCAAGTTGTTATGGCTGCTTCACAACTGTGTCTTAAATGCAACTACTACCACCATCGTCATCTTTTGCCTAGAGGCAGTCACTTCGCAGATAGAAAGTCTAGGGAGCAGAGGGTGAATGCTTGGGCGGTGTTGTAGTCTGTCTCTGGATTACGAAGGCAAAATATTCTAGATTAAATCATAACTGGAAGATCCAGAGCAAGAGCAGGTGGAAGAGTACGGGGCTAGGACTCGCAACTAGTGAGGCCTGGTGTTCCGGGGCCAGATTCTGACAATCCATCACCTACTAATACTGAACATTTTGGACGAGAACATCAAAAAGGAGACCCTGCAGTTTTGGGTAAGAAGTGGAAAAACACAGAAGACAGAATAAATCCATTTCCCCATTCCAAAATTCCTCTTTCTAATAAATGGATCTATCTAATAAGTGTCAGATTATTATGCTGTGTGCGGATTTGTCGCAAAACCTGAAGGGTCTCCTGATGCCAGGGAAGCGAATGAGAATCCTGAAGTTTCATGCACGCGTTGCTTATTTTTTCCTTGTAGATTCAGTGCAGATTTAAACCTGAAACACATCAATTCTTTCATCGTTTTTGATGCAGATTTCATCCATACTAATGAGTGGGGTAAAATCTGCACCAAGAAACGCAAGTAAAGTAACACAGCAAAAAAAGCTGCCTATTTTATGCAATGTTTTTCCTGCCAAGAGATGCAGAAATTTCTGCACCAAATTCTTAATGTGTGCACATACCCCAAGGATACAATGACCTTTATTAAGGTGTGCGGAATTTTTAGGCAAATTGTAAATGGGCCATAAGAGATTTAGCTGACTGAAAAGTCAAAACTTGTTACCATGATACTGTTTAATGTGTATATACAATTTAATGGGTGTTTCCACTTAACCTTAAAATTTGAACTACATCTGAGAACTGAGATTCATAGCAGCATTTAAGCCTTAATTATGTAATGTATTAAATTCCACCTTTCCTGCTTATATTTATTTCCTAAACAGTGACCCTACATTAAATTTTCTGCTTAAAATTATATATATTTTTTAGATTTTATTTATATTATTTAATTTTATATATATATATACTACAAAGTTTATATCTATCGTCTATGTATCTGTCCATCTACATGATTCTCATTGTGACATCACGGTACAATCTATGTCACAATGAGGTGATGACATCATCACATTCTACATTCCAGTGTTACAGCCCGTAGGAAATCACTGCCTCACAGACCCCCAAGGGTGAGGGAGTTCCTTTTGTTTTTCGTGATGAACGAAGCAAAAATTGATTACAAAATGGATAAAGAGAGAAGACGAGCCCAACGAGATCGGGTACTGAGAGAGAGGAGAGGATTAAATGAAGAGCAGGTATTATTATTCGCTTTAGGGCGAAAAGACATTACTCTATCGAACATGGACACTGACGCCTCTGAAATGGCGTCCAAACGACAAAATCTTGAGAAAATTAGAAAGTCCAAAAGACATGAGATCCTTACGGAGAGAAGGATTATGGAGAACCTCATGGAATCCCACTCTGCAGCCTCCGCTGAGCTTCAGAGGGCCATACTTATCTCCTGGAAAAAAATTGGAGATCTGGCCCCTGCAATAAGGATGAGGAATAAAGAAGCCATCCTAAATAAGCAGAGAAACATCGGCGCAGATATAAAGCTGGACGAGGGTCTCAAAGAAACTCAAAGACAGGTCTCATCCAGATCTGAAAGAAAAGACATCCTGGACCTGCAAAGAACGGCAGCCAAGAAAAGAATTCGGAACAGCAGAGACTGGGTTATCCAATCCAGGAGACAGCTGACCTATGCTACACCCATTATTAATGGGAATGGTGCACTATGGAGATCCCAGTCATCAGCCAAAACCATCAGCATTTCTTTACCAGAAAGAGCAATGGATGAAGATGAAACAGGTAAGATGGAAACAGCTCAGTAGGATAAGACTGGGGGCGAGGGGGATTATACTCCTAAAATTATGTGCAGACCTCAATTATCAATGCTGACTTGTGGAAGAACTGTCCTTGTTGCCCGTAGCAGCCAGTCACATTTCAGTGTTCCATAGAATGTTAAGAACCGGAATCTGTGCTGTAAATCGTTGCTACGGGCAACAGGGACATTTTTGCAATTAGACAGTTTTGATAAATGAAACACCAAATATTCGACATTTCCTGCTGATGTATAGAGTTCTGTTTAATATTGTAATATGTGATATCTGGAGCTACATTTATTAACCCCTTCTTGACCGGGTAGTTTTTCGTTTTTTTTCCTCCCTTTTTCGAAAAAGCCATAATTTTATTTCTTCATTTGTCTTCTAATACAGCCGTATGTGAGCTTGTTTTTTTTTCAGTGGGCCGAGCTGTAGCTTCAAACGACCGCATTTATTTTGTCATTCAATCTTTTTTTTGCTTTTTTTCTAAAAAAAGGCAAAAAAAAATTAGTTTGGTAAAATTGTGTAAAAAAAAGGGATTCCAACATGTTTGTTCTTTATTGTGTTAATTGTGTGATAAAAATGACCTCACAACAAAAAAAT
Organism: Dendrobates tinctorius; assembly: GCF_039654945.1. Lineage (NCBI taxonomy): Eukaryota > Metazoa > Chordata > Amphibia > Anura > Dendrobatidae > Dendrobates > Dendrobates tinctorius. Next base: position 61,449,046 of record NW_027361697.1, read on the forward strand.
TTCCCATGTCAGATACAATTCTGGTAATGCCCAATATGCATAAGTTTTCTTTTTACTAAAATGGTGGAAGAAAATTAGAAATTTAATAAGAAAAAAAATGACAATTGGTTTGTGTCGCCATATTCTCAGACATTGTAACATTCTGATTTTGAAAAAAATGCAGTTTTGGTAGTTCCATTTTTTTCTCATTTCAGTATTTACTGTTTGGGATAATTATTTTTATATTTTTGTATAGTGGACTTATACTAATGGAGTGATCCTAGTTATGCTCATTTTTTTACTATTAACTGGGAAGGATAAGTAATTCAAATTAAATTTTTGAATTTAAAAAAAAAAAAAAACTTTTTTTTATTTATTTCATTTTTTAGTCTCTTTAGAAGATTTGACCCTGAGATTTTCTGATCTCTTGTAAAGGGACTGTATCGCTGTATATAGCTTTAGTTACGTTTTCATATGAAATTAAGCCAGGCTGGTCTTAACATTTAGATGAAAATAAAAGATAGGGCCCATATAGACATTACAACTGATAAACCCCTTGCAATTGTGTCCTGAGGGGACTAATGGGTGCTGGTGAGCACAAATCGGCATTTACTTAATTTAAGTACCACTCTTAGCAATGAAATAGTAAAACTGAAGCAATCGGAGTGTTCTCCAGTCACTGCAGTTATAGGCAGGTGGCAGCTATGTAATACAGCTGGTGTTAGCCTGGTAAAATGCATGCTCAGCGCCTGAGCCCGCACGTAAAGGGAATCTGTCACCCCTTTTTTGAGATATCATACAATGATATTATTCAATTGTGTGTCACATAAGGATTGCCTTAGTACTTTTGCTTCCCCCTAACCCCGCACCTTTCATGCATAAATACCTTTTTTATATCGGTTCAGATGTATGTAAACTGCCGCTGTCCGGTCCGCTGGGCGGGGCTTATTCAACTGCTCCCCCCCTCCCTGTCTTGCTCTACGCATTTCTTCTTGTGTAGAGCCAGACAGGGATGGGGGGAGCAGGTGAATAAGCCCCACCCAGCAGATCGGACAGCGGCAGTTTACATACATCTGAACCGATATAAAAAAGGTATTTATGCATGACAGGTGCGGGGTCAGGGGGAAGCAAAAGTACTAAGAGAATCCTTATGTGACACACAATTGAATGATATCATTGTATGATATCTCAAAAAAGGGGTGACAGATTCCCTTTAATGGAAAGTGTATTTTCATTATTTGTTCTCAAAGAGATTAACAAATCTTATATTATCTCAGCAGGTGCAAACGTTATGATGCCCTCTGGCATAGCAGATGTGAAAGAAGAAGACCTTGGTGATGCCAGCTCCCCTATTTTACCTGAGAGAAAACTGGTTAAAATAGAAAATCCTATTGACCTTTACAGCCTTAATTTACTCACCGATATTGGAAGAGGAAGCTATGGAAAGGTAAGAATTTATACTACTCTGTGCTCCCCAATGTATTCTTCACCAGATACACAGGATGGTATAAATATTCATTACAGGATCTTTATATGTAATGATAATTGGGATACACCAGTGATCCATTACACAGATCCCTTGAATAGATGAGAGTTTGCTCTGATCTTCTGTGACTTTTCTCCAGGTCGTCTTGGCATCAGATCCGGTCAGCAAAGAATTACTAGCCCTTAAGATCATGGAAAAGAGTTGTTGTGATGAAGAAACATTCTCTACAGAGTTAAAGGTCCTAAGTATTGGCGCCGACTGCCGCTTCATAACATCTCTGAGGGGCTTTGTAGAAACATCACAAGATTATATAATAGCCATGGAGGCAATGGCCGGAGGAGATCTGTTTAGCCAAATGTTAGAATCGATGAAGTTCGATATAGAGACCACAAGGTAAATATCTTAGGCTGAATCATAATAATCTGCTGCCCGTTCATTATGGTCCTAAAGTGTGTGTAACCACTGATCCATCCTCTACTTTCTTCTCCACAGACGCTTTGCAGCAGAAATGGTTTGCGGAATCCAGTTCCTCCATGAACACGGCGTGATACATCGGTAATGAGTTCATCTTCATAAATCTATGTTGTCACCTTACATATCTATTGTAGAAAGTTCTTTTCATGAATTATCCTCACCATCAGTGTCTGCTCCTTTTCTCTGCAGTGACCTGAAGCCTCATAACGTCCTCATTGATGGCACTGGTCACATAAAAATCTGTGACTTTGGCACTTCAGCCGTGAATGTGGGCAAGGATGACATCTTGGAAGAACTTGTTGGCACGAAGGGTTACATCGCGCCTGAGGTAAGGAACATCCCTGAGTGATTGATGTCGATAGTAGGATTGAGTACTAATCTGAGTATCCAGCTCATATCTCATCACAGACCGGTCCTCATAGGCTCTGTGTGTAAATCCCCTCCCCGAAATATTCAGCTCATCGCCTATCTTATGTTCCTACAGGTACTGGATAGAGAAGGCTACAATCATCTGGCAGATTCCTTTTCATTTGGTGTCATCCTGTACATGATGATTGTGGGGACGTCTCCATTCTATAACAGTGGCGATATGGACGACTACCATGAGTCTTTGGACAACGTCCTATATTTCCCACCCTGCATCTCCAGCGATGAGCTTGACATCCTAGAAGGGGTAAGTAGGATTAGGTGAGGAAGAATGATGGTACATTACAAGGAAGGATAGAGGACATGATGCTGACAGTCCATAGACATTGTGTAATAACATATCAGTAATAATACATAATATAACGATCAATGGTCTCTCTCATCTTCCAGCTTCTCTGCAAAACTCCATCTGCTCGGTATGCCATAACATCGTTCATTAGAGAACGCCCATTCTTCCGCTCCATAAACTGGAGCGACGTGGAGTCCGGCAGAGCCGAACCACCGTTCCATTACGAAAATGTAAGTATAGCACATAGGGACATCCATAGTGTTACCTCTGCCCAGTAGTACACATACCCACCATACACCTCATCATTATATCCCCCAGTATACAGTATATATGTGAGGCGCCAGTTCTAAGAAATGTACATTTCTCTTCTTAAAAAGGAGAAAAGCAGCACTCACCTTTAAAAATCAATTTCTTAATAACATCCTTTAACACATATCATCAGTAGAGAGAGAAGTATCAGGTGCGACTGTTCACAGAGTCCAGCCGATATAGTCTACAGGACATTAATAAAGGAGTATTTTTATACGGCGAGTGACGCTTTTCTTCATTTTTGGCCTGCAATTGTTTCCCCAGTTTGGTAGTTTGGTGTCTATTAAACTGGGCTCCCCTGTGGTCAACGGACCCTTTTTGAAATGTGCAACCTGCGATATTGTGATCTCCGCCCAGACTTTATGATGGTGTCTAGTCGCTTCCATTTCTTTATTTTGAATATATTTCTTTTCTTACAGGAGTAATAGGCTGATATAAATCAGCCCCATTCCAGCAACATCGAGGAATGAAGCTTTAATTAATCGGATGAGACAATTACCTGGACTTTCTAATTTACCGGACTGTGACAAATACTACAGAGCTTCCACCACATTAACAGCCACGTAGATTCGAGCACCAAACATCCAGGGATGTATTCCGATCGCCATATTTGGGGTCAGGAAGGAATTTTTTTCCCCTGAGGATATTCCAACAACAAGTCCTCGGGGTTATTTTTCGCCTTCCTCTGGATCGAAATGGCAAGTAAACAAAGGCTGAAATTGAAGGACTTCTTTCAGCCAAACTTGCCATTTGGTTGACTCATTTACACTGTGGTGGTAAGGACAAGACTACTGGATATGGACAGAGAAGGCAGCGACTGCTCCTTCTCCACCAGATATGGCCAAAAAGAAGGCAGCGGCTGCTCCTTCTCATACTTGGCCATAGGCCGGGGTCACCCTTGCAAGAAACTCGCACGAGTCTCGCGTCTCAATACTCGGCACTGCCACCGGCACTTGGACCTTAGCGCTCAGCTGCATAGAAACAAACTCCAGTCTTGAGTGACAGCGGCAATTGTGACCCCGGCCATATACAGACACTACCGGGTCATGGACAGAATGAAGAAGCGGCTGCTCCTTCATCTACCTGTCCATGGCCAGACAGAAGGCCATATGGTTGATCGTGGTGCTGTAAGAATCCAAGAAAACTCCATCTACACAGATCACACGTTACACATTCCTGCTCTTCTCCTCTCCATCGTGTGTGATCCAGACCTGGATGTGCAAAAACAGCACAAGTACAACCAATGGCCCAAGGAGCGGAATCATCAACATCTGCTCCTCTCTATAGAAAGTTACTGTATCTACAGACTTTCTTATTTCATCTTTGCATATTAGTAACTACTTTTATGCAAAAATAAATATATTGAACATCTATGCTGCTTCTAGAATGATTCTTCTGACAGAACTGCTGTTTGGTACTTTTACTAATATCCCGATGACCTAATGTAATTGTGGAAGGGGCTGAATATCTCTCATGAGGATTTCTGCATACAGTAAAATATTTAAGTTCTAAAAAAAGATGAGAGAATTTAATCTACTCAAACTTTACAAGTATCCTCATTTACTGCTCTCCCAGTAGCATAACTTCTGGAGAAGCAGAGGTTGAAGTCGCCCCAAGCCCCTCACTCAGACGGGTCCACCCAAAGCTTAACTTATCGGTGAGGGCAGCCAGATGATACAGAAAGACTTGATACAGAATAGCAGGGGGCACACTACACGAGCCCTGGGCAGAGATAAGGGGGATAGAGCGACATGATGAAGTCTGTGACTCTGAAGTACAAGGTGCTCAGTGCTCAGAGACATGACCGAGGTAAGGAAGGCTGAACCTGACCACAGAGCAAGACACAGAAGTACAAGGTGTTCAGTGCTCAGAGACATGGCCGAGGTAAGAAAGGCTGAACCTCACCGAGCAAGACACAGAAGGTGAAACATCAAGACTGAACCAAGAAATATCTGAAGACAGATTTTTTAAAGGTTTTATGGACTGATGAGATTAGAGCGACTCTTGATGGACCAGTTGGCAATGGTTGAAGAAGTAATTGGTACAAACATCTATTTTGACACCAGCAAGGTGAAGGTGAGGAATAGCTATGGGTTGGGATTATTAATGATGAGCTTGATGGACCTTTTCAGGTGGCAGATGAACTTAAAATCAAGTCCCAAACCTATTACCAGTGTTTAGGAGACTCTTCCTTCATACAGTGTTACAGGAAAAGATCTGTATATTTCAAGAAAATTATGATTGTTCTGCAGGACAATGCTCCATCGCAGCATCAATGTCTCCACTGCTCGGCTGCCAGTTAAGATTAAAGAATAATGATACAACCCCTTCCTCACCGGACCTAAACCCTTATGAGTAATTGTGGGCCCTTCTTAAATGGGAGATTTACGGTGAAGAAAAACAGACACATTTCTGTACAGTATAACACACAAAAATGAACTGTAACCTTTAATTCAAAAAAGGGGTCCAGTTCTGAGAAAAGATCCACGATAAAATTATTTTTAATAGTGATTGGCGAGCACTAAAATGCTCGTTGTTCGGGTCGAGCAAATTGTAATACTCGGGTACTCGGACAGATCAACGAGCCCAATGTAAGTCTATGGGAGACCAGAACATTTTTACCACAATCTCCCCCGGGGGTCCTTTTAAGGTCTAAAAACTTAAAAAAATGATGGAAACACTGCTCAAATGACACGGGGACATCATGGGGATCGCCCCTGGAAGCATTCCTGACTCCTAGTTCACAGCTTTAAACAATGTTTTCAGAGTTTCATGCCATTTTCACCGATGCACCAAAAAACATACCAAAACGGATTTTGCTGGGAAATATGTTAGGGTACATCCTTTCCAGGTTAATGACTTGTATATAATGCAAAATAAATAACCCCGTACCAAAATGTTCCTCCCCCACTTGGGCTATGCTCAGAAGCAGCGTTTTTGAAGCTTTTTTCAACTTTAACATTGCTTTCAACCAAAACAAATGCATTCACTGGGAAATGTCACTGTAACATTTCCCAGCCCTATCTTGTTTCATTAATGAAGGAGGGACTCTTAAAGTCACAGAACCTATTTTTACAGGGGCATCAGGCAGCATTAAGCTGCTTAAAGGGCCATTATTAAGCAGTGGGTCTCCTAAACTGTTATAGCCTTCTAGCTATTGAACCCGTTCTATGCCCGGGTGGTGAGCATTTTTATTGGTATATGGTCTCCCATCCTGGTATGTGCTGCCCCCCTCCTATCCTGGTATTCATGGCACCCCCTCATCCCTATAATGGTATGCATGGCCCCCTCATCCCTATAATGGTATGCATGGCCTCCTCATCCCTATTCTGGTATGTATGGTCCCCTCACCCCCCCAATCCTGGTATGCATGGCACCCCATTCCTCATCCTCGTATGCATGGTTTCCTCACCCCCAATCCTGGTATGCATGGTTCTCTCATCCCCCAATCCTGATATGCATGGTCCCCTCACCCCCCAATCCTGATATGCATGGTCCCCTCACCCCCCAATCTTGGCATGCATGGTCCCCTCACCCCTTATCCTGGTATGCATGGTCCCCTCACCCCCCAATCCTGATATGCATGGTCCCCTCACCCCCCAATCCTGATATGCATGGTCCCCTCACCCCCAATCCTGGTAAGCATGGTCCCCTCACCCCCCAATCCTGATATGCATGGTCCCTCTTGATGTATGCAATGCTCTATATACACACATACAATGCCTGCAGGCCTTGCACTGATGTGTATACAGCGACGTACACTACCCTGCCTGTCTAATACTGTAACCTATAAACTCCGGAATTAGTCCTTAGAAGGACTGTTGGTTTAGCTGGATGTCAGTATTTAGAATGGTAGACCCCACACTAACTAAGAAATCTCCAATTTTGACCCTATCAAGGCAGCCGCTCTCCCTACACTCTCTCACAACAGAGCTGAATGCGTCAAGCAGGGCGGCATCCGGTCTATTATACCCCTGATGATGCTGTTTGGCCAGCCAATCACTCCACGACCACAACTAAGATGGCTGCAGCGTTTCATAATGTGGCGCCACTGAGGGTTCAGTCACCACAGAGGTACTGCACCTCACCCAGAGGTGTGGTATCCCACTTCCCCGGTAAGATGGAGACACCTAACAGGACTAACACCTGCACCCAACACACACCCTAGAGCAGCAGGGCACCCTGGATGGACCCTAACGGAGGAGGATCTCAACCCTGCCGGGTGGTAAAGGGTGTTGGTAGGTGGGTGGAACTAGAGGGTTTAGAGCAGGAGAAGAGAGAGTTTAGTAAAGAGTCTTCCCTGAGGGGAGGAAGGGGAAGGATGTGTGTAGAGAGTCTTCCGTAGGGGAAGAGGTGAACAGACGTGTGGAGCAGCTCCTGGTCAGGAGGAGCTGCTGGAAGGAAAGGAACAGAAGGAAGCTCCCTGAAGAGGGAAGGGATCCTAGAGACACAGCGTAGCGACCATACTGCCCGTGGTGCTCGTTCCATGCCGGCAGACGTCGAGTGGAGGGATCAGGTCGCAGAGGGGTATCGACCCCCGAGCCTAGTGAAGATCTCATCAGACTCAACTAGCAAGCCAAAGGCAGAGGCACCTTTGGGTACCTCAGCCATGAACCACAGTTATCTTCTCCGGAGGGAGCAAGGGAACGCAGCGAGGACATTACCCGACAAGGTCCGCGGCTGCTGGCCTGGACACTTACTGTGAGGTGTTGGGAAGGAAGAGAAGTAGAAAAGCCAGCATAGTGAGACGGTCAGGAAAGGCACATACTGAAGGGAGTACTGGAAAGGTGTTCTCCATCCGCTGGGAAGTTTGCTGGACCTCTCACCTGGAGGACGCAGCATCAAGCGGGCATATGCGCATCAGAACTGTGAGTAAAGCTTTGGAACTGCACTCAGTTTTGTCCTCTGAATTCTTTCTGCAACACCTACTCAGCACTGCTACATCTATCATCATCAAACACAACATATTTACTACAACTGCTGCCCTGGGACAAAGCTCTGCCTGTGGAGAGCTATACCAACTCTGCTGCATCACCATCAGTCCCAGAGGCTCTGCCCTGCAGCGCTGGTCACCTCTGACCGGAAACCACAGGTGGCAACACGAACATTTTACAAACTCTTTATTTTTCCCCTGTAAATATCCCCTTTTATTTGACGCCCAGGGCCAAGAACCGGGTCACTGCTGCCTTGACACTGCCCCTTTAAGAAGAGGCCCAGGACCGAGTATCCCTACTGCCCAGGTGGGCAATCCAATAGCCTGGCAGGCAATCCAGAGCCCCCTTTTTTCTACATTTATTTGCTTGTTCACACTGCAGACTACAGCCAGATCATTTTAATACAACAGTGTGAAAATCCAGCAATTTAAAAACGGCTTTGTCAGTCCTAGGCCTCACACCTGAGTGCGCAGAAAATTCTGGCCTTTTTTTGTGGTACTGTAGTATTTTTGGAGTGTCTTACAACATTTTTGTAAACCATTTTGCTGACCAAAAAATATTTAGCTGGCCAAAAAATATTTAGCTACAGTTCATATATTTATCACTGTGTTTTTACGCCACACGCATCGCATATTGTTGCGCTAAATATTTTACAATTTTAGTACTCCAACAATTCTTTTTAGTGTCATCGCCAACTTATTGGCAATTTTGGCAAGCCAAAAAAAATCCAGGCCACATATTTAACAGTGTTCTATCTCTGTCAGATACCAGATCTATCTGTGTTCTACAAGTTGTGGCATTTCCGGCCTATATTAAACTGTTTTTGCTGTCTGTTACCCTAGATCTATAGAGTATTTTAAGGTAAAAAAAAAATTAAAAAAAATTCCAGGCCACATAATTAACAGTCTGTTATCTCCATCAGACGCCTGGTCTATCTGTGCTCTACTTTTCAGGCCTACATTCCTCTTTTTTGCTGTCTGCTACCCTAGGTCTATACACTATTTTGGGGTAAAAAATTAAAAAACTACAGGCCACATACTGAACAGTGTGGTATTTCTGTGACACGCCTCCTCTATCTGTGGGCTACAAAGTGTGCTTTTGAGGCTTCCATTCACCTATTTTGCTGTGTGTTACCCTACTTCTAAACACTATTTTACTATTTTGGGGTAAAAAATTAAAAAATACAGGCCACATATTGAACAGTCTGGTATCGCTGTCAGACGCCTGATCTATTTGTGGCCTACAAATTGTGGCAATTCAGGCGTACATTCCACTGTATTTGCTGTCTGATACCCTAGGTCTATACACTATTTTTGGGGAAAAAATAAAAACACAGGCCACATATTGAGCAGTGTGGTATCTCGGTAAAAATACTTCTGTTTCAAGTTGTTATGGCTGCTTCATAACTGTGCCTTAAATGCAACTACTACCACCATCGTCATCTTTTGCCTAGAGGCAGTCACTTCGCAGATAGAAAGTCTAGGGAGCAGAGGGTGAATGCTTGGGCGGTGTTGTAGTCTGTCTCTGGATTACGAAGGCGAAATATTCTAGATTAAATCATAACTGGAAGATCCAGAGCAAGAGCAGGTGGAAGAGTACGGGGCTAGGACTCGCAACTACTGAGGCCTGGTGTTCCGGGGCCAGATTCTGACAATCCATCACCTACTAATACTGAACGTTTTGGACGAGGACATCAAAAAGGAGCCCCTGCAGTTTTGGGTAAGAAGTGGAAAAACACAGAAGACAGAATAAATCCATTTCCCCATTCCAAAATTCCTCTTTCTAATAAATGGATCTATCTAATAAGTGTCAGATTATTATGCTGTGTGCGGATTTGTCGCAAAACCTGAAGGGTTTCCTGATGCCAGGGAAGCGAATGAGAATCCTAAAGTCTCATGCACGCGTTGCTTATTTTTTCCTTGTAGATTCAGTGCAGATTTAAACCTGAAACATGTCAATTCTTTCATCGTTTTTGATGCAGATTTCATTCATACTAATGAGTGGGGTAAAATCTTCACCAAAAACCGCAAGTAACGCAGCAAAAAAAGCTGCCTATTTTATGCAACGTTTTTCCTGCCAAGAGATGCAGAAATTTCTGCACCAAATTCTTAATGTGTGCACATACCCCAAGGATACAATGACCTTTATTAAGGTGTGCGGAATTTTTAGGCAAATTGTAAATGGGCCATAAGAGATTTAGCTGACTGAAAAGTCAAAACTTGTTACCATGATACTGTTTAATGCGTATATACAATTTAATGGGTGTTTCCACTTAACCTTAAAATTTGAACTACATCTGAGAACTGAGATTCATAGCAGCATTTAAGCCTTAATTATGTAATGTATTAAATTCCACCTTTCCTACTTATATTTATTTCCTAAACAGTGACCCTACATTAAATTTTCTGCTTATAATTATATATATTTTTTAGATTTTATTTATATTATTTAATTTTATATATATATATACTACAAAGTTTATATCTATCGTCTATGTATCTGTCCATCTACATGATTCTCATTGTGACATCACGGTACAATCTATGTCACAATGAGGTGATGACATCATCACATTCTACATTCCAGTGTTACAGCCCATAGGAAATCACTGCCTCACAGACCCCCAAGGGTGAGGGAGTTCCTTTTGTTTTTCGTGATGAACGAAGCAAAAATTGATTACAAAATGGATAAAGAGAGAAGACGAGCCCAACGAGATCGGGTACTGAGAGAGAGGAGAGGATTAAACGAAGAGCAGGTATTATTATTCGCTTTAGGGCGAAAAGACATTACTCTATCGAACATGGACACTGACGCCTCTGAAATGGCGTCCAAACGACAAAATCTTGAGAAAATTAGAAAGTCCAAAAGACATGAGATCCTTACAGAGAGAAGGATTATGGAGAACCTCATGGAGTCCCACTCTGCAGCCTCCGCTGAGCTTCAGAGGGCCATACTTATCTCCTGGAAAAAAATTGGAGATCTGGCCCCTGCAATAAGGATGAGGAATAAAGAAGCCATCCTAAATAAGCAGAGAAACATCGGCGCAGATATAAAGCTGGACGAGGGTCTCAAAGAAACTCAAAGACAGGTCTCATCCAGATCTGAAAGAAAAGACATCCTGGACCTGCAAAGAACGGCAGCCAAGAAAAGAATTCGGAACAGCAGAGACTGGGTTATCCAATGCAGGAGACAGCTGACCTATGCTACGCCCATTATTAATGGGAATGGTGCACTATGGAGATCCCAGTCATCAGCCAAAACCATCAGCATTTCTTTACCAGAAAGAGCAATGGATGAAGATGAAACAGGTAAGATGGAAACAGCTCAGTAGGATAAGACTGGGGGCGAGGGGGATTATACTCCTAAAATTATGTGCAGACCTCAATTATCAATGCTGACTTGTGGAAGAACTGTCCTTGTTGCCCGTAGCAGCCAGTCACATTTCAGTGTTCCATAGAATGTTAAGAACCGGAATCTGTGCTGTGAATCGTTGCTACGGGCAACAGGGACATTTTTGCAATTAGACAGTTTTGATAAATGAAACACCAAATATTCGACATTTCCTGCTGATGTATAGAGTTCTGTTTAATATTGTAATATGTGATATCTGGAGCTATATTTATTAACCCCTTCTTGACCGGGTAGTTTTTCGGTTTTTTTCCTCCCTTTTTCGAAAAAGCCATAATTTTATTTCTTCATTTGTCTTCTAATACAGCCGTATGTGAGCTTGTTTTTTTTTCAGTGGGCCAAGCTGTAGCTTCAAACGACCGCATTTATTTTGTCATTCAATGTTTTTTTTGCTTTTTTTCTAAAAAAAAAAAAAAAAATTAGTTTGGTAAAATTGTGTAGAAAAAAGGGATTCCAACATGTTTGTTCTTTATTGTGTTAATTGTGTGATAAAAATGACCTCACAACAAAAAAATTTCCCATGTCAGATACAATTCTGGTAATGCCCAATATGCATAAGTTTTCTTTTTACTAAAATGGTGGAAGAAAATTAGAAATTTAATAAGAAAAAAAATGACAATTGGTTTGTGTCGCCATATTCTCAGACATTGTAACATTCTGATTTTGAAAAAAATGCAGTTTTGGTAGTTCCATTTTTTTCTCATTTCAGTATTTACTGTTTGGGATAATTATTTTTATATTTTTGTATAGTGGACTTATACTAATGGAGTGATCCTAGTTATGCTCATTTTTTTACTATTATTAACTGGGAAGGATAAGTAATTCAAATTAAATTTTTGAATTTAAAAAAAAAAGAAAAAAACTTTTTTTTATTTATTTCATTTTTTAGTCTCTTTAGAAGATTTGACCCTGAGATTTTCTGATCTCTTGTAAAGGGACTGTATCGCTGTATATAGCTTTAGTTACATTTTCATATGAAATTAAGCCAGGCTGGTCTTAACATTTGGATAAAAATAAAAGATAGGGCCCATATAGACATTACAACTGATAAACCCCTTGCAATTGTGTCCTGAGGGGACTAATGGGTGCTGGTGAGCACAAATCGGCATTTACTTAATTTAAGTACCACTCTTAGCAATGAAATAGTAAAACTGAAGCAATCGGAGTGTTCTCCAGTCACTGCAGTTATAGGCAGGTGGCAGCTATGTAATACAGCTGGTGTTAGCCTGGTAAAATGCATGCTCAGCGCCTGAGCCCGCATTTAAAGGGAATCTGTCACCCCTTTTTTGAGATATCATACAATGATATCATTCAATTGTGTGTCACATAAGGATTGTCTTAGTACTTTTGCTTCCCCCTAACCCCGCACCTTTCATGCATAAATACCTTTTTTATATCGGTTCAGATGTATGTAAACTGCCGCTGTCCGGTCCGCTGGGCGGGGCTTATTCAACTGCTCCCCCCCTCCCTGTCTTGCTCTACGCATTTCTTCTTGTGTAGAGCCAGACAGGGATGGGGGGAGCAGGTGAATAAGCCCCGCCCAGCAGATCGGACAGCGGCAGTTTATATACATCTGAACCGATATAAAAAATGTATTTATGCATGACAGGTGCGGGGTCAGGGGGAAGCAAAAGTACTAAGAGAATCCTTATGTGACACACAATTGAATGATATCATTGTATGATATCTCAAAAAAGGGGTGACAGATTCCCTTTAATGGAAAGTGTATTTTCATTATTTGTTCTCAAAGAGATTAACAAATCTTATATTATCTCAGCAGGTGCAAACGTTATGATGCCCTCTGGCATAGCAGATGTGAAAGAAGAAGACCTTGGTGATGCCAGCTCCCCTATTTTACCTGAGAGAAAACTGGTTAAAATAGAAAATCCTATTGACCTTTACAGCCTTAATTTACTCACCGATATTGGAAGAGGAAGCTATGGAAAGGTAAGAATTTATACTACTCTGTGCTCCCCAATGTATTCTTCACCAGATACACAGGATGGTATAAATATTCATTACAGGATCTTTATATGTAATGATAATTGGGATACACCAGTGATCCATTACACAGATCCCTTGAATAGATGAGAGTTTGCTCTGATCTTCTGTGACTTTTCTCCAGGTCGTCTTGGCATCAGATCCGGTCAGCAAAGAATTACTAGCCCTTAAGATCATGGAAAAGAGTTGTTGTGATGAAGAAACATTCTCTACAGAGTTAAAGGTCCTAAGTATTGGCGCCGACTGCTGCTTCATAACATCGCTGAGGGGCTTTGTAGAAACATCACAAGATTATATAATAGCCATGGAGGCAATGGCCGGAGGAGATCTGTTTAGCCAAATGTTAGAATCGATGAAGTTCGATATAGAGACCACAAGGTAAATATCTTAGGCTGAATCATAATAATCTGCTGCCCGTTCATTATGGTCCTAAAGTGTGTGTAACCACTGATCCATCCTCTACTTTCTTCTCCACAGACGCTTTGCAGCAGAAATGGTTTGCGGAATCCAGTTCCTCCATGAACACGGCGTGATACATCGGTAATCAGTTCATCTTCATAAATCTATGTTGTCACTTTACATATCTATTGTAGAAAGTTCTTTTCATGAATTATCCTCACCATCAGTGTCTGCTCCTTTTCTCTGCAGTGACCTGAAGCCTCATAACGTCCTCATTGATGGCACTGGTCACATAAAAATCTGTGACTTTGGCACTTCAGCCGTGAATGTGGGCAAGGATGACATCTTGGAAGAACTTGTTGGCACGAAGGGTTACATCGCGCCTGAGGTAAGGAACATCCCTGAGTGATTGATGTCGATAGTAGGATTGAGTACTAATCTGAGTATCCAGCTCATATCTCATCACAGACCGGTCCTCATAGGCTCTGTGTGTAAATCCCCTCCCCGAAATATTCAGCTCATCGCCTATCTTATGTTCCTACAGGTACTGGATAGAGAAGGCTACAATCATCTGGCAGATTCCTTTTCATTTGGTGTCATCCTGTACATGATGATTGTGGGGACGTCTCCATTCTATAACAGTGGCGATATGGACGACTACCATGAGTCTTTGGACAACGTCCTATATTTCCCACCCTGCATCTCCAGCGATGAGCTTGACATCGTAGAAGGGGTAAGTAGGATTAGGTGAGGAAGAATGATGGTACATTACAAGGAAGGATAGAGGACATGATGCTGACAGTCCATAGACATTGTGTAATAACATATCAGTAATAATACATAATATAACGATCAATGGTCTCTCTCATCTTCCAGCTTCTCTGCAAAACTCCATCTGCTCGGTATGCCATAACATCGTTCATTAGAGAACGCCCATTCCTCCGCTCCATAAACTGGAGCGACGTGGAGTCCAGCAGAGCCGAACCACCGTTCCATTACGAAAATGTAAGTATAGCACATAGGGACATCCATAGTGTTACCTCTGCCCAGTAGTACACATACCTACCATACACCTCATCACTATATCCCCCAGTATACAGTATATATGTGAGGCGCCAGTTCTAAGAAATGTACTATATAGTCTACAGGACATTAATAAAGGAGTATTTTTATACGGCGAGTGACGCTTTTCTTCATTTTTGGCCTGCATTTGTTTCCCCAGTTTGGTAGTTTGGTGTCTATTAAACTGGGCTCCCCTGTGGTCCACGGACCCTTTTTGAAATGTGCAACCTGCGATATTGTGATCTCCGCCCAGACTTTATGATGGTGTCTAGTCGCTTCCATTTCTTTATTTTGAATATATTTCTTTTCTTACAGGAGTAATAGGCTGATATAAATCAGCCCCATTCCAGCAACATCGAGGAATGAAGCTTTAATTAATCGGATGAGACAATTACCTGGACTTTCTAATTTACCGGACTGTGACAAATACTACAGAGCTTCCACCACATTAACAGCCACGTAGATTCGAGCACCAAACATCCAGGGATGTATTCCGATCGCCATATTTGGGGTCAGGAAGGAATTTTTTTCCCCTGAGGATATTCCAACAACAAGTCCTCGGGGTTATTTTTCGCCTTCCTCTGGATCGAAATGGCAAGTAAACAAAGGCTGAAATTGAAGGACTTCTTTCAGCCAAACTTGCCATTTGGTTGACTCATTTACACTGTGGTGGTAAGGACAAGACTACTGGATATGGACAGAGAAGGCAGCGACTGCTCCTTCTCCACCGGATATGGCCAAAAAGAAGGCAGCGGCTGCTCCTTCTCATACTTGGCCATAGGCCGGGGTCACCCTTGCAAGAAACTCACACGAGTCTCGCGTCTCAGTACTCGGCACTGCCACCGGCACTTGGACCTTAGCGCTCAGCTGCATAGAAACAAACTCCAGTCTTGAGTGACAGCGGCAATTGTGACCCCGGCCATATACAGACACTACCGGGTCATGGACAGAATGAAGAAGCGGCTGCTCCTTCATCTACCTGTCCATGGCCAGACAGAAGGCCATATGGTTGATCGTGGTGCTGTAAGAATCCAAGAAAACTCCATCTACACAGATCACACGTTACACATTCCTGCTCTTCTCCTCTCCATCGTGTGTGATCCAGACCTGGATGTGCAAAAACAGCACAAGTACAACCAATGGCCCAAGGAGCGGAATCATCAACATCTGCTCCTCTCTATAGAAAGTTACTGTATCTACAGACTTTCTTATTTCATCTTTGCATATTAGTAACTACTTTTATGCAAAAATAAATATATTGAACATCTATGCTGCTTCTAGAATGATTCTTCTGACAGAACTGCTGTTTGGTACTTTTACTAATATCCCGATGACCTAATGTAATTGTGGAAGGGGCTGAATATCTCTCATGAGGATTTCTGCATACAGTAAAATATTTAAGTTCTAAAAAAGATGAGAGAATTTAATCTACTCAAACTTTACAAGTATCCTCATTTACTGCTCTCCCAGTAGCATAACTTCTGGAGAAGCAGAGGTTGAAGTCGCCCCAAGCCCCTCACTCAGACGGGTCCACCCAAAGCTTAACTTATCGGTGAGACAGAATAGCAGGGGGGCACACTACACGAGCCCTGGGCAGAGATAAGGGGGATAGAGCGACATGATGAAGTCTGTGACTCTGAAGTACAAGGTGCTCAGTGCTCAGAGACATGACCGAGGTAAGGAAGGCTGAACCTGACCACAGAGCAAGACACAGAAGTACAAGGTGTTCAGTGCTCAGAGACATGGCCGAGGTAAGAAAGGCTGAACCTCACCGAGCAAGACACAGAAGGTGAAACATCAAGACTGAACCAAGAAATATCTGAAGACAGATTTTTTAAAGGTTTTATGGACTGATGAGATTAGAGCGACTCTTGATGGACCAGTTGGCAATGGTTGAAGAAGTAATTGGTACAAACATCTATTTTGACACCAGCAAGGTGAAGGTGAGGAATAGCTATGGGTTGGGATTATTAATGATGAGCTTGATGGACCTTTTCAGGTGGCAGATGAACTTAAAATCAAGTCCCAAACCTATTACCAGTGTTTAGGAGACTCTTCCTTCATACAGTGTTACAGGAAAAGATCTGTATATTTCAAGAAAATTATGATTGTTCTGCAGGACAATGCTCCATCGCAGCATCAATGTCTCCACTGCTCGGCTGCCAGTTAAGATTAAAGAATAATGATACAACCCCCTTCCTCACCGGACCTAAACCCTTATGAGTAATTGCGGGCCCTTCTTAAATGGGAGATTTACGGTGAAGAAAAACAGACACATTTCTGTACAGTATAACACACAAAAATGAACTGTAACCTTTAATTCAAAAAAGGGGTCCAGTTCTGAGAAAAGATCCATGATAAAATTATTTTTAATAGTGATTGGCGAGCACTAAAATGCTCGTTGTTCGGGTCGAGCAAATTGTAATACTCGGGTACTCGGACAGATCAACGAGCCCAATGTAAGTCTATGGGAGACCAGAACATTTTTACCGCAATCTCCCCCGGGGGTCCTTTTAAGGTCTAAAAACTTAAAAAAATGATGGAAACACTGCTCAAATGACACGGGGACATCATGGGGATCGCCCCTGGAAGCATTCCTGACTCCTAGTTCACAGCTTTAAACAATGTTTTCAGAGTTTCATGCCATTTCCACCGATGCACCAAAAAACATACCAAAACGGATTTTGCTGGGAAATATGTTAGGGTACATCCTTTCCAGGTTAATGACTTGTATATAATGCAAAATAAATAACCCCGTACCAAAATGTTCCTCCCCCACTTGGGCTATGCTCAGAAGCAGCGTTTTTGAAGCTTTTTCCAACTTTAACATTGCTTTCAACCAAAACAAATGCATTCACTGGGAAATGTCACTGTAACATTTCCCAGCCCTATCTTGTTTCATTAATGAAGGAGGGACTCTTAAAGTCACAGAACCTATTTTTACAGGGGCATCAGGCAGCATTAAGCTGCTTAAAGGGCCATTATTAAGCAGTGGGTCTCCTAAACTGTTATAGCCTTCTAGCTATTGAACCCGTTCTATGCCCGGGTGGTGAGCATTTTTATTGGTATGTGGTCTCCCATCCTGGTATGTGCTGCCCCCCTCCTATCCTGGTATGCATGGCACCCCCTTATCCCTATAATGGTATGCATGGCCCCCTCATCCCTATAATGGTATGCATGGCCTCCTCATCCCTATTCTGGTATGTATGGTCCCCTCACCCCCCCAATCCTGGTATGCATGGCACCCCATTCCTCATCCTTGTATGCATGGTTCCCTCACCCCCAATCCTGGTATGCATGGTTCTCTCATCCCCCAATCCTGATATGCATGGTCCCCTCACCCTCCAATCCTGATATGCATGGTCCCCTCACCCCCCAATCCTGGCATGCATGGTCCCCTCACCCCTTATCCTGGTATGCATGGTCCCCTCACCCCCCAATCCTGATATGCATGGTCCCCTCACCCCCCAATCCTGATATGCATGGTCCTCTCACCCCCAATCCTGGTAAGCATGGTCCCCTCACCCCCCAATCCTGATATGCATGGTCCCTCTTGATGTATGCAATGCTCTATATACACACATACAATGCCTGCAGGCCTTGCACTGATGTGTATACAGCGACGTACACTACCCTGCCTGTCTAATACTGTAACCTATAAACTCCGGAATTAGTCCTTAGAAGGACTGTTGGTTTAGCTGGATGTCAGTATTTAGAATGGTAGACCCCACACTAACTAAGAAATCTCCAATTCTGACCCTATCAAGGCAGCCGCTCTCCCTACACTCTCTCACAACAGAGCTGAATGCGTCAAGCAGGGCGGCATCCGGTCTATTATACCCCTGATGATGCTGTTTGGCCAGCCAATCACTCCACGACCACAACTAAGATGGCTGCGGCGTTTCATAATGTGGCGCCACTGAGGGTTCAGTCACCACAGAGGTACTGCACCTCACCCAGAGGTGTGGTATCCCACTTCCCCGGTAAGATGGAGACACCTAACAGGACTAACACCTGCACCCAACACACACCCTAGAGCAGCAGGGCACCCTGGATGGACCCCAACGGAGGAGGATCTCAACCCTGCCGGGTTGTAAAGGGTGTTGGGAGGTGGGTGGAACTAGAGGGTTTAGAGCAGGAGAAGAGAGAGTTTAGTAAAGAGTCTTCCCTGAGGGGAGGAAGGGGAAGGATGTGTGTAGAGAGTCTTCCGTAGGGGAAGAGGTGAACAGACGTGTGGAGCAGCTCCTGGTCAGGAGAAGCTGCTGGAAGGAAAGGAACAGAAGGAAGCTCCCTGAAGAGGGAAGGGATCCTAGAGGCACAGCGTAGCGACCATACTGCCCGTGGTGCTCGTTCCATGCCGGCAGACGTCGAGTGGAGGGATCAGGTCGCAGAGGGGTATCGACCCCCGAGCCTAGTGAAGATCTCATCAGACTCAACTAGCAAGCCGAAGGCAGAGGCACCTTTGGGTACCTCAGCCATGAGCCACAGTTATCTTCTCCGGAGGGAGCAAGGGAACGCAGCGAGGACATTACCCGACAAGGTCCGCGGCTGCTGGCCTGGACACTTACTGTGAGGTGTTGGGAAGGAAGAGAAGTAGAAAAGCCAGCATAGTGAGACGGTCAGGAAAGGCACATACTGAAGGGAGTACTGGAAAGGTGTTCTCCATCCGCTGGGAAGTTTGCTGGACCTCTCACCTGGAGGATGCAGCATCAAGCGGGCATATGCGCATCAGAACTGTGAGTAAAGCTTTGGAACTGCACTCAGCTTTGTCCTCTGAATTCTTTCTGCAACACCTACTCAGCACTGCTACATCTATCATCATCAAACACAACATATTTACTACAACTGCTGCCCTGGGACAAAGCTCTGCCTGTGGAGAGCTATACCAACTCTGCTGCATCACCATCAGTCCCAGAGGCTCTGCCCTGCAGCGCTGGTCACCTCTGACCGGAAACCACAGGTGGCAACACGAACATTTTACAAACTCTTTATTTTTCCCCTGTAAATATCCCCTTTTGTTTGACGCCCAGGGCCAAGAACCGGGTCACTGCTGCCTTGACACTGCCCCTTTAAGAAGAGGCCCAGGACCGAGTATCCCTACTGCCCAGGTGGGCAATCCAATAGCCTGGCAGGCAATCCAGAGCCCCCTTTTTTCTACATTTATTTGCTTGTTCACACTGCAGACTACAGCCAGATCATTTTAATACAACAGTGTGAAAATCCAGCAATTTAAAACGGCTTTGTCAGTCCTAGGCCTCACACCTGAGTGCGCAGAAAATTCTGGCCTTTTTTTGTGGTACTGTAGTATTTTTGGAGTGTCTTACAACATTTTTGTAAACCATTTTGCTGACCAAAAAATATTTAGCTGGCCAAAAAATATTTAGCTACAGTTCATATATTTATCACTGTGTTTTTACGCCACACGCATCGCATATCGTTGCGCTAAATATTTTACAATTTTAGTACTCCAACAATTCTTTTTAGTGTCATCGCCAACTTATTGGCAATTTTGGCAAGCCAAAAAAAATCCAGGCCACATATTTAACAGTGTTCTATCTCTGTCAGATACCAGATCTATCTGTGTTCTACAAGTTGTGGCATTTCCGGCCTATATTAAACTGTTTTTGCTGTCTGTTACCCTAGATCTATAGAGTATTAAAAGGTAAAAAAAAAATTAAAAAAAATTCCAGGCCACATAATTAACAGTCTGTTATCTCCATCAGACGCCTGGTCTATCTGTGCTCTACTTTTCAGGCCTACATTCCTCTTTTTTGCTGTCTGCTACCCTAGGTCTATACACTATTTTGGGGTAAAAAATTAAAAAACTACAGGCCACATACTGAACAGTGTGGTATTTCTGTGACACGCCTCCTCTATCTGTGGGCTACAAAGTGTGCTTTTGAGGCTTCCATTCACCTATTTTGCTGTGTGTTACCCTACTTCTAAACACTATTTTACTATTTTGGGGTAAAAAATTAAAAAATACAGGCCACATATTGAACAGTCTGGTATCGCTGTCAGACGCCTGATCTATTTGTGGCCTACAAATTGTGGCAATTCAGGCGTACATTCCACTGTATTTGCTGTCTGATACCCTAGGTCTATACACTATTTTTGGGGAAAAAATAAAAACACAGGCCACATATTGAGCAGTGTGGTATCTCGGTAAAAATACTTCTGTTTCAAGTTGTTATGGCTGCTTCATAACTGTGCCTTAAATGCAACTACTACCACCATCGTCATCTTTTGCCTAGAGGCAGTCACTTCGCAGATAGAAAGTCTAGGGAGCAGAGGGTGAATGCTTGGGCGGTGTTGTAGTCTGTCTCTGGATTACGAAGGCGAAATATTCTAGATTAAATCATAACTGGAAGATCCAGAGCAAGAGCAGGTGGAAGAGTACGGGGCTAGGACTCGCAGCTACTGAGGCCTGGTGTTCCGGGGCCAGATTCTGACAATCCATCACCTACTAATACTGAACGTTTTGGACGAGGACATCAAAAAGGAGCCCCTGCAGTTTTGGGTAAGAAGTGGAAAAACACAGAAGACAGAATAAATCCATTTCCCCATTCCAAAATTCCTCTTTCTAATGGATCTATCTAATAAGTGTCAGATTATTATGCTGTGTGCGGATTTGTCGCAAAACCTGAAGGGATTCCTGATGCCAGGGAAGCGAATGAGAATCCTGAAGTCTCATGCACGCGTTGCTTATTTTTTCCTTGTAGATTCAGTGCATATTTAAACCTGAAACATGTCAATTCTTTCATCGTTTTTGATGCAGATTTCATTCATACTAATGAGTGGGGTAAAATCTTCACCAAAAACCGCAAGTAACGCAGCAAAAAAAGCTGCCTATTTTATGCAACGTTTTTCCTGCCAAGAGATGCAGAAATTTCTGCACCAAATTCTTAATGTGTGCACATACCCCAAGGATACAATGACCTTTATTAAGGTGTGCGGAATTTTTAGGCAAATTGTAAATGGGCCATAAGAGATTTAGCTGACTGAAAAGTCAAAACTTGTTACCATGATACTGTTTAATGTGTATATACAATTTAATGGGTGTTTCCACTTAACCTTAAAATTTCAACTACATCTGAGAACTGAGATTCATAGCAGCATTTAAGCCTTAATTATGTAATGTATTAAATTCCACCTTTCCTACTTATATTTATTTCCTAAACAGTGACCCTACATTAAATTTTCTGCTTATAATTATATATATTTTTTAGATTTTATTTATATTATTTAATTTTATATATATATATACTACAAAGTTTATATCTATCATCTATGTATCTGTCCATCTACATGATTCTCATTGTGACATCACGGTACAATCTATGTCACAATGAGGTGATGACATCATCACATTCTACATTCCAGTGTTACAGCCCGTAGGAAATCACTGCCTCACAGACCCCCAAGGGTGAGGGAGTTCCTTTTGTTTTTCGTGATGAACGAAGCAAAAATTGATTACAAAATGGATAAAGAGAGAAGACGAGCCCAACGAGATCGGGTACTGAGAGAGAGGAGAGGATTAAATGAAGAGCAGGTATTATTATTTGCTTTAGGGCGAAAAGACATTACTCTATCGAACATGGACACTGACGCCTCTGAAATGGCGTCCAAACGACAAAATCTTGAGAAAATTAGAAAGTCCAAAAGACATGAGATCCTTACAGAGAGAAGGATTATGGAGAACCTCATGGAGTCCCACTCTGCAGCCTCCGCTGAGCTTCAGAGGGCCATACTTATCTCCTGGAAAAAAATTGGAGATCTGGCCCCTGCAATAAGGATGAGGAATAAAGAAGCCATCCTAAATAAGCAGAGAAACATCGGCGCAGATATAAAGCTGGATGAGGGTCTCAAAGAAACTCAAAGACAGGTCTCATCCAGATCTGAAAGAAAAGACATCCTGGACCTGCAAAGAACGGCAGCCAAGAAAAGAATTCGGAACAGCAGAGACTGGGTTATCCAATGCAGGAGACAGCTGACCTATGCTACACCCATTATTAATGGGAATGGTGCACTATGGAGATCCCAGTCATCAGCCAAAACCATCAGCATTTCTTTACCAGAAAGAGCAATGGATGAAGATGAAACAGGTAAGATGGAAACAGCTCAGTAGGATAAGACTGGGGGCGAGGGGGATTATACTCCTAAAATTATGTGCAGACCTCAATTATCAATGCTGACTTGTGGAAGAACTGTCCTTGTTGCCCGTAGCAGCCAGTCACATTTCAGTGTTCCATAGAATGTTAAGAACCGGAATCTGTGCTGTGAATCGTTGCTATGGGCAACAGGGACATTTTTGCAATTAGACAGTTTTGATAAATGAAACACCAAATATTCGACATTTCCTGCTGATGTATAGAGTTCTGTTTAATATTGTAATATGTGATATCTGGAGCTATATTTATTAACCCCTTCTTGACCGGGTAGTTTTTCGTTTTTTTTCCTCACTTTTTCTAAAAAGCCATAATTTTATTTCTTCATTTGTCTTCTAATACAGCCGTATGTGAGCTTGTTTTTTTTTCAGTGGGCCAAGCTGTAGCTTCAAACGACCGCATTTATTTTGTCATTCAATGTTTTTTTTGCTTTTTTTCTAAAAAAAGGAAAAAAAATTAATTTGGTAAAATTGTGTAGAAAAAAGGGATTCCAACATGTTTGTTCTTTATTGTGTTAATTGTGTGATAAAAATGACCTCACAACAAAAACATTTCCCATGTCAGATACAATTCTGGTAATGCCCAATATGCATAAGTTTTCTTTTTACTAAAATGGTGGAAGAAAATTAGAAATTTAATAAGAAAAAAAATGACAATTGGTTTGTGTCGCCATATTCTCAGACATTGTAACATTCTGATTTTGAAAAAAATGCAGTTTTGGTAGTTCCATTTTTTTCTCATTTCAGTATTTACTGTTTGGGATAATTATTTTTATATTTTTGTATAGTGGACTTATACTAATGGAGTGATCCTAGTTATGCTCATTTTTTTACTATTATTAACTGGGAAGGATAAGTAATTCAAATTAAATTTTTGAATTTAAAAAAAAAAATTTTTTTTATTTATTTCATTTTTTAGTCTCTTTAGAAGATTTGACCCTGAGATTTTCTGATCTCTTGTAAAGGGACTGTATCGCTGTATATAGCTTTAGTTACGTTTCCATATGAAATTAAGCCAGGCTGGTCTTAACATTTGGATGAAAATAAAAGATAGGGCCCATATAGACATTACAATTGATAAACCCCTTGCAATTGTGTCCTGAGGGGACTAATGGGTGCTGGTGAGCACAAATCGGCATTTACTTAATTTAAGTACCACTCTTAGCAATGAAATAGTAAAACTGAAGCAATCGGAGTGTTCTCCAGTCACTGCAGTTATAGGCAGGTGGCAGCTATGTAATACAGCTGGTGTTAGCCTGGTAAAATGCATGC
The DNA here is from genome assembly GCF_039654945.1 of Dendrobates tinctorius. NCBI lineage: Eukaryota > Metazoa > Chordata > Amphibia > Anura > Dendrobatidae > Dendrobates > Dendrobates tinctorius. The sequence goes on from NW_027361697.1 coordinate 61,473,252, forward strand.
TCAGCGCCTGAGCCCGCATTTAAAGGGAATCTGTCACCCCTTTTTTGAGATATCATACAATGATATCATTCAATTGTGTGTCACATAAGGATTGTCTTAGTACTTTTGCTTCCCCCTAACCCCGCACCTTTCATGCATAAATACCTTTTTTATATCGGTTCAGATGTATGTAAACTGCCGCTGTCCGGTCCGCTGGGCGGGGCTTATTCAACTGCTCCCCCCCTCCCTGTCTTGCTCTAAGCATTTCTTCTTGTGTAGAGCCAGACAGGGATGGGGGGAGCAGGTGAATAAGCCCCGCCCAGCAGATCGGACAGCGGCAGTTTATATACATCTGAACCGATATAAAAAATGTATTTATGCATGACAGGTGCGGGGTCAGGGGGAAGCAAAAGTACTAAGAGAATCCTTATGTGACACACAATTGAATGATATCATTGTATGATATCTCAAAAAAGGGGTGACAGATTCCCTTTAATGGAAAGTGTATTTTCATTATTTGTTCTCAAAGAGATTAACAAATCTTATATTATCTCAGCAGGTGCAAACGTTATGATGCCCTCTGGCATAGCAGATGTGAAAGAAGAAGACCTTGGTGATGCCAGCTCCCCTATTTTACCTGAGAGAAAACTGGTTAAAATAGAAAATCCTATTGACCTTTACAGCCTTAATTTACTCACCGATATTGGAAGAGGAAGCTATGGAAAGGTAAGAATTTATACTACTCCGTGCTCCCCAATGTATTCTTCACCAGATACACAGGATGGTATAAATATTCATTACAGGATCTTCATATGTAATGATAATTGGGATACACCAGTGATCCATTACACAGATCCCTAGAATAGATGAGAGTTTGCTCTGATCTTCTGTGACTTTTCTCCAGGTCGTCTTGGCATCAGATCCGGTCAGCAAAGAATTACTAGCCCTTAAGATCATGGAAAAGAGTTGTTGTGATGAAGAAACATTCTCTACAGAGTTAAAGGTCCTAAGTATTGGCGCCGACTGCCGCTTCATAACATCTCTGAGGGGCTTTGTAGAAACATCACAAGATTATATAATAGCCATGGAGGCAATGGCCGGAGGAGATCTGTTTAGCCAAATGTTAGAATCGATGAAGTTCGATATAGAGACCACAAGGTAAATATCTTAGGCTGAATCATAATAATCTGCTGCCCGTTCATTATGGTCCTAAAGTGTGTGTAACCACTGATCCATCCTCTACTTTCTTCTCCACAGACGCTTTGCAGCAGAAATGGTTTGCGGAATCCAGTTCCTCCATGAACACGGCGTGATACATCGGTAATCAGTTCATCTTCATAAATCTATGTTGTCACCTTACATATCTATTGTAGAAAGTTCTTTTCATGAATTATCCTCACCATCAGTGTCTGCTCCTTTTCTCTGCAGTGACCTGAAGCCTCATAACGTCCTCATTGATGGCACTGGTCACATAAAAATCTGTGACTTTGGCACTTCAGCCGTGAATGTGGGCAAGGATGACATCTTGGAAGAACTTGTTGGCACGAAGGGTTACATCGCGCCTGAGGTAAGGAACATCCCTGAGTGATTGATGTCGATAGTAGGATTGAGTACTAATCTGAGTATCCAGCTCATATCTCATCACAGACCGGTCCTCATAGGCTCTGTGTGTAAATCCCCTCCCCGAAATATTCAGCTCATCACCTATCTTATGTTCCTACAGGTACTGGATAGAGAAGGCTACAATCATCTGGCAGATTCCTTTTCATTTGGTGTCATCCTGTACATGATGATTGTGGGGACGTCTCCATTCTATAACAGTGGCGATATGGACGACTACCATGAGTCTTTGGACAACGTCCTATATTTCCCACCCTGCATCTCCATCGATGAGCTTGACATCCTAGAAGGGGTAAGTAGGATTAGGTGAGGAAGAATGATGGTAGATTATAAGGAAGGATAGAGGACATGATGCTGACAGTCCATAGACATTGTGTAATAACATATCAGTAATAATACATAATATAACGATCAATGGTCTCTCTCATCTTCCAGCTTCTCTGCAAAACTCCATCTGCTCGGTATGCCATAACATCGTTCATTAGAGAACGCCCATTCTTCCGCTCCATAAACTGGAGCGACGTGGAGTCCGGCAGAGCCGAACCACCATTCTATTACGAAAATGTAAGTATAGCACATAGGGACATCCATAGTGTTACCTCTGCCCAGTAGTACACATACCTACCATACACCTCATCATTACATACCCCAGTATACAGTATATATGTGAGGCGCCAGTTCTAAGAAATGTACATTTCTCTTCTTAAAAAGGAGAAAAGCAGCGCTCACCTTTAAAAATCAATTTCTTAATAACATCCTTTAAGACATATCATCAGTAGAGAGAGAAGTATCAGGTGCGACTGTTCACAGAGTCCAGCCGATATGTTCTACAGGACATTAATAAAGGAGTATTTTTATACGGCGAGTGACGCTTTTCTTCATTTTTGGCCTGCAATTGTTTCCCCAGTTTGGTGTCTATTAAACTGGGCTCCCCTGTGGTCCTCGGACCCTTTTTGAAATGTGCAACCTGCGATATTGTGATCTCCGCCCAGACTTTATGATGGTGTCGAGTCGTTTCCATTTCTTTATTTTGAATATATTTCTTTTCTTACAGGAGAAATAGGTTGATATAAATCAGCCCCATTCCAGCAACATCGAGGAATGAAGCTTTAATTAATCGGATGAGACAATTACCTGGACTTTCTAATTTACCGGACTGTGACAAATACTACAGAGCTTCCACCACATTAACAGCCACGTAGATTCGAGCACCAAACATCCAGGGATGTATTCCGATCGCCATATTTGGGGTCAGGAAGGAATTTTTTTCCCCTGAGGATATTCCAACAACAAGTCCTTGGGGTTATTTTTCGCCTTCCTCTGAATCGAAATGGCAAGTAAACAAAGGCTGAAATTGAAGGACTTCTTTCAGCCAAACTTGCCATTTGGTTGACTCATTTACACTGTGGTGGTAAGGACAAGACTACTGGATATGGACAGAGAAGGCAGCGGCTGCTCCTTCTCCACCGGATATGGCCAAAAAGAAGGCAGCGGCTGCTCCTTCTCATACTTGGCCATAGGCCGGGGTCACCCTTGCAAGAAACTCGCACGAGTCTCGCGTCTCAATACCCGGCATTGCCACCGGCTCTTGGACCTTAGCGCTCAGCTGCATAGAAACAAACTCCAGTCTTGAGTGACAGCGGCATTTGTGACCCCGACCATATACAGACACTACCGGGTCATGGACAGAATGAAGGAGCTGCTGCTCCTTCATCTACCTGTCCATGGCCAGACAGAAGGCCATATGGTTGATCGTGGTGCTGTAAGAATCCAAGAAAACTCCATCTACACAGATCACACGTTACACATTCCTGCTCTTCTCCTCTCCATCGTGTGTGATCCAGACCTGGATGTGCAAAAACAGCACAAGTACAACCAATGGCCCAAGGAGCGGAATCATCAACATCTGCTCCTCTCTATAGAAAGTTACTGTATCTACAGACTTTCTTATTTCATCTTTGCATATTTGTAACAACTTTTATGCAAAAATAAATATATTGAACATCAATGCTGCTTCTAGAACGATTCTTCTGACAGAACTGCTGTTTGGTACTTTTACTAATATCCCGATGACCTAATGTAATTGTGGAAGGGGCTGAATATCTCTCATGAGGATTTCTGCATACAGTAAAATATTTAAGTTCTAAAAAAAGATGAGAGAATTTAATCTACTCAAACTTTACAAGTATCCTCATTTACTGCTCTCCCAGTAGCATAACTTCTGGAGAAGCAGAGGTTGAAGTCGCCCCAAGCCCCTCACTCAGACGGGCCCACCCAAAAGCTTAACTTATCGGTGAGGGCAGCCAGATGATACAGAAAGACTTGATACAGAATAGCAGGGGGGCACACTAGACGAGCCCTGGGCAGAGATAAGGGGGATAGAGCGACATGATGAAGTCTGTGACTCTGAAGTACAAGGTGCTCAGTGACATGGCCGAGGTAAGGAAGGCTGAACCTGACCACTGAGCAAGACACAGAAGTAAAAGGTGTTCAGTGCTCAGAGACATGGCCGAGGTAAGAAAGGCTGAACCTCACCGAGCAAGACACAGAAGGTGAAACATCAAGACTGAACCAATAAATATCTGAAGACAGATTTTTTAAAGGTTTTATGGACTGATGAGATTAGAGCGACTCTTGATAGACCAGTTGGCAATGGTTGAAGAAGTAATTGGTACAAACATCTATTTTGACACCAGCAAGGTGAAGGTGGGGAATAGCTATGGGTTGGGATTATTAATGATGAGCTTGATGGACCTTTTCAGGTGGCAGATGAACTTAAAATCAAGTCCCAAACCTATTACCAGTGTTTAGGAGACTCTTCCTTCATACAGTGTTACAGGAATAGATCTGTATATTTCAAGAAAATTATGATTGTTCTGCAGGACAATGCTCCATCGCAGCATCAATGTCTCCACTGCTCGGCTGCCAGTAAAGGTAAAAGAATAATGATACAACCCCTTCCTCACCGGACCTAAACCATTATGAGTAATTGTGGGCCCTTCTTAAATGGGAAATTTATGGTGAAGAAAAACAGACACATTTCTGTACAGTATAACACACAAAAATGAACTGTAACCTTTAATTCAAAAAAGGGGTCCAGTTCTGAGAAAAGATCCACGATAAAATTATTTTTAATAGTGATTGGCGAGCACTAAAATGCTCGTTGTTCGGGTCGAGCAAATTGTAATACTCGGGTACTCGGACAGATCAACGAACCCAATGTAAGTCTATGGGAGACCAGAACATTTTTACCGCAATCTCCCCCGGGGGTCCTTTTAACGTCTAAAAACTTCAAAAAATGATGGAAACACTGCTGAAATGACACGGGGACATCATGGGGATCACCCCTGGAAGCATTCCTGACTCCTAGTTCACAGCTTTAAACAATGTTTTCAGAGATTCATGCCATTTTTACAGATGCACCAAAAAACATACCAAAACGGATTTTGCTGGGAAATATGTTAGGGTACATCCTTTCCAGGTTAATTACTTGTATATAAGGCAAAATAAATAACCCCGGACCAAAATGTTCCTCCCCCACTTGGGCTATGCGCAGAAGCAGCGTTTTTGAAGCTTTTTTCAACTTTAACATTGCTTTTAACCAAAACAAATGCATTCACTGGGAAATGTCATTGTAACATTTACCAACCCTAGCTGGCCATGTGGTGTGTGACACATAAGCAGACCCATCTTGCTTCATTTATGAAGGATGATTCTTAAAGTCACAGAGCCTATTTTTACAGGGGCATCAGTCAGCATTAAGCTGCTTAAAGGGCCATTATTAAACAGTGGGTCTCCTAAACTGTTATAGCCTTCTAGCTATTGAACCCGTTCTATGCCCGGGTGGTGAGCATTTTTATTGGTATATGGTCTCCCAATCTGGTATGTGCTGCCCCCCTCCTGTCCTGGTATGCAAGGCACCCCCTCATCCCTATAATGGTATGCATGGCCCCCTCATCCCTATAATGGTATGCATGGCCTCCTCATCCCTATTCTGGTATGTATGGTCCCCTCACCCCCCCAATCCTGGTATGCATGGCACCCCATTCCTCATCCTCGTATGTATGGTTCCCTCACCCCCAATCCTGGTATGCATGGTCCCCTCATCCCCCAATCCTGGTATGCATGGTCCCCTAACCCCCAATCCTGATATGCATGGTCCCCTCACCCCCAAATCCTGATATGCATGGTCCCCTCACCCCCAATACTGATATGCATGGTCCCCTCACCCCCCAATTCTGGCATGCATGGTCCCCTCACCCCTTATCCTGGTATGCATGCTATCTCTCACCCCCTTATCCTGATATGTAAGGTCCCCATCACCTCTATTAAACTGCACACATACAAAAAAAATATTTATACTCACCTTTCTTCCCTGTGCTCCAGAACTGTCCTGTTCTGCCAGAGGCCGGGGGAGGAGTGCAGCGCTGGAGTACGCGCATGCCCATACCGCGCTGTCCGGCGCCATATTGTTGAAGACACACTGCAAATGTGTCTTCAGTAAAATGGCGCCAAATAGCGCTAGTCGCATGTGCGATTGTGACGCCGAACTCCTGCCTGGTCTCCAGCGAGAAGAGAAGCACCACAGCATCACTCCTCCCGCTCAGGTAAGTATGGCGCTGGAGATCGTGGTATGCATTCAGTGTCTACGCGTACCACGATCTCTGGCGCCAGGCTCGGACTGGCCCATAGGGTAACAGGGGAATTCCCCAGTGGGCCCCTGTGCAGATCTGGGCCCCCAATCCCATTGTGTGGGCAGAACTTGGCATAATTCACTCTATACAGAAAAAAGCAGCATCTCATCATTCATTAACCAAACTAGCCAGTTTATTATTATATACTGCTATAGGTAAATTTGTGAGCAAGGGTAGTGTAATATTTGTGTGCAGGTAAAAAGGGGGCCCCCAAAGTCTATTTTACTGGTGGGCCCTTGGCACCCCAGTCCGACACTGCATACAGATGATCGCCGTCGAACTTCAAATGGGCCTGGACATGTGCCGAGTGAGCAGGTGGACTTTGAGTGTCCTGCAGAATTTTATTCCATGACGACGTAGTGTGTTACTAATGGTAATGTTTGAAACTGTAGTCCCAGCTCTCTTCAGGTCATTGACCAGATCCTCCCGTGTAGATCTGAACTGATTCCTTTCCTTTCTCAGAATCATCCTTATTCCCACCTTGCGAGATCTTAAATGGAGCCCCAGACTGAGGAAGATTGACAGTGATCTTGTGGTTCTCCCATTTTCTAATAATTGCTTCAACAGTTGTTGCCTTCTCCACCAAGCCGCTTGCCTATTGTCTTGTAGTCCATCACAGCCTTGTGCAGGTCTACAATTTTGTCCCTGGTGTCCTGAGACAGCTCTTTGGTCTTGGCCATTGTGGAGTGGTCGGAGTGTGATTGAGTGTGTGGACAGGTGTCTTTTGTACAGGTAACGAGTACAAACAGGTGCAATTAATACAGGTAATGAGTGCAGAGTAGGAGGCTTCCTAAAGAAAAACTAACAGGTCTGTGAGAACCAGAACTCTTGCTTGTTAGTAGGTGATGAAATACTTTTTTCAAAATGCAAATTAATTATGTAAAAATCATACAATGTGATTTTCTGGATTTTATTTTTAGATTATGTCTCTCACAGGTGAAGTGTAGGTGGGAAAACTTGCAAAATTGGTAGTGTATCAAATATTTATTTTCCCCACTGTATATAAATAGTATATATCAAAAAGATTAATTTAGATTAAAAACATTTACATAGAGTGATATTTACTTACTGAGTTTAGTGTTCACTTGTAAATCAATGGAGGAAAAGATTTCAAAGTCAATAGAATGGTCAACCTGAACACTAAAAATTAAATATAAGACGAAACATTACTAACATTTATATTTTGAAAATAATGCCAAATAAAATATATTATATTACATCTTAGACCACAGAGATATGTTCACTTTTAAACACTTTCACAGGTTAAGTATAATCTACAGTATACAGAGCTGAAACACCACCGTGCCGTACAAATGTGGTGGTCAAGCTCAGCTCCCATTGAGACGAATGGGATCTGAGCTCCAGTACTGAGAACGGCCACTATGCAATCTACAGAGCTGCGATATTTTGGCTCCATACATTGTGCACTTTTCGTGACCACTGCACCAGGTATCAGTTGACCCGTGATGGTGTCAGGTTCTGCTCCCCATAATCTAATATTTTATATATTAAACATACTCTCTATATCATTTCTATGTATATATTTATTTATGGAATATATTTTATAATTGTCATGTCCACTTACAATCAGGTCCCATATCCGTAGTTCAGAGTTCCTTTGAAAGATGTGCTGACGTTTTTGATCATGATCTCCACAGCGTCATCCTCCTTCAGATCCACTTCACTGCTTTCTATCGATAGATTACTGATCTGAATACTGAAGCAGCGGCACCTTAGTTAGTATCCGTATTATTAACCCTAAATGAGCGGCTACATCGGTCAGCAGGCTATGTCGCCCCGTTGCAAAGACAGCAAATTTGTGCAAAGGTACATTCTTCTAATAGCCAAAATAATGTGTGGTTTGTCCAATAGGAGCAATCAAATATACGGCGCATTGTTAGGAGTATAGTGCATTCATGAAGAGAGCACTCCTCACACCTACTCACTGGCTACTCTTGATGCACAGAAGCCAGGAGTCCGTCACCGCAGAGTGGGGGTGAGCGCACCCCATCATTAATATGTCAGGCTTATAACTACGAGATCAGACCTATCTCCATGTATAAGGCAGGTCTGCTATATTGCAAGCACTAGGATTTGTGATTTGCTAGTGGTGGACTTTTGTGACTATAAATCTTTATGAACTGTGTACTATATTTACTATTATTTTTTATCATTATTATTATTTATTATTTATTATTATTATCATTATTATTATCGTGATTATTATTATTGTTATTATTATTATTGTTGTCATTATTATTATTATTCAGGCCCTTGGGCAACTTAGTCGCAGTCCTCATTGTCGATTTTTGCACCTCACTTTCATAGGTCTATAACCCTTTTTTGTTTGGGTCGATATGAGCTGCATTTTAATTACTACCATATTTTGAGGTCCATGTGACTTTTTTTATCTCTTTTTTTTCGGGGGGGGGGTAGAGTTAACTAGCCAAAAATCAAAGACTCTACCATTTCAGATTGATACTTACTAAATAGTATGAAGTGGTTATTCGGGCGGATGCTCCGATTCAAAATATGTTATTTTTTTAAATTTAATTTATGATCTGGAAAAAGGAGGGTAGATCTTAACCTGCTGTATATATACACTCACTGGCCACTTTATTAGGTACACCTGTCCAACTGTGTGTTAAGACTTAATTTCTAATCAGCCAATCACATGGCGGCAACTCAGTGCATTTAGGCATGTAGACATGGTCAAGACAATCTCCTGCAGTTCAAACCGAGCATCAGTATGGGGAAGAAAGGTGATTTGAGTGCCTTTGAACGTGGCATGATTGTTGGTGCCAGAAGGGCTGGTCTGAGAATTTCAGAAACTGCTGATCTACTGGGATTTTCACGCACAACCATCTCTAGGGTTTACAGAGAATGGTCCGAAAAAGAAAAAAAATCCAGTGAGCGGCAGTTCTGTGGCCGGAAATGCCATGTTGATGCCAGAGGTCAGAGGAGAATGGGCAGACTGGTTCGAGCTGATAGAAAGGCAACAGTGACTCAAATTGCCACCCGTTACAACCAAGGTAGGCAGAAGAGCATCTCTGAACGCACAGTGCGTCGAACTTTGAGGCAGATGGGCTACAGCAGCAGAAGACCACACTGGGTACCACTCCTCTCAGCTAAGAACAGGAAACTGAGGCTACAATTTGCACAAGCTCATCGAAATTGGACAGTAGAAGATTGGAAAAACGTTGCCTGGTCTGATGAGTCTCGATTTCTGCTGCGACATTCGGATGGTAGGGTCAGAATTTGGCGTAAACAACATGAAAGCATGGATCCATCCTGCCTTGTATCAACGGTTCAGGCTGGTGGTGGTGGTGTCATGGTGTGGGGAATTTTTTCTGGGCACTCTTTGGGCCCCTTGGTACCAATTGAGCATCGTTGCAACGCCACAGCCTACCTGAGTATTGTTGCTGACCATGTCCATCCCTTTATGACCACAATGTACCCAACATCTGATGGCTACTTTCAGCAGGATAATGCGCCATGTCATAAAGCTCGAATCATCTCAGATTGGTTTCTTGAACATGACAATGAGTTTACTGTACTCAAATGGCCTCCTCAGTCACCAGATCTCAATCCAATAGAGCATCTTTGGGATGTGGTGGAACGGGAGATTCGCATCAGGGATGTGCAGCCGACAAATCTGCGCCAACTGTGTGATGCCATCATGTCAATATGGTCCAAAATCTCTGAGGAATGCTTCCAGCACCTTGTTGAATCTCTGCCACGAAGAATTGAGGCAGTTCTGAAGGCAAAAGGGGGTCCAACCCCTTACTAGCATGGTGTACCTAATAAAGTGGCCAGTGAGTGTATATGTAGTGGGAATAGTTATGGTCACAGTGTGGCAATATTATTGAGAATATGTTTTTTTTTGTACTGTATGCGTTTGTGCTCTAGAAGTATTGGTAATGTATATGTATGGGGAATAGTTATGGTCACAGTGTGGCAATATTATTGAGAATATGTTTTTTTGTACTGTATGCGTTTGTGCTCTAGAAGTATTGGTAATATAGATGTAGTGGGAATAGTTATGGTCACAGTGTGGCACTATTATTGAGAATATGTTTTTTTTGTACTGTATGCGTTTGTGCTCTAGAAGTATTGGTAATATATATGTAGCGGGAATAGTTATGGTCACAGTGTGGCAATATTATTGAGAATGCTTTTTTTTGTACTGTATGCGTTTGTGCTCTAGAAGTATTGGTAATATATATGTAGCGGGAATAGTTATGGTCACAGTGTGGCAATATTATTGAGAATGTTTTTTTTGTACTGTATGCGTTTGTGCTCTAGAAGTATTGGTTATATATGTAGCGGGAATAGTTATGGTCACAGTGTGGCAATATTATTGAGAATGTTTTTTTTTGTACTGTATGCGTTTGTGCTCTAGAAGTATTGGTAATATACAGTGGGGAAAAAAGTATTTAGTCAGTCAGCAATAGTGCAAGTTCCACCACTTAAAAAGATGAGAGGCGTCTGTAATTTACATCATAGGTAGACCTCAACTATGGGAGACAAACTGAGAAAAAAAAATCCAGAAAATCACATTGTCTGTTTTTTTTTCATTTTATTTGCATATTATGGTGGAAAATAAGTATTTGGTCAGAAACAAAATTTCATCTCAATACTTTGTGATATATCCTTTGTTGGCAATGACAGAGGTCAAACGTTTTATGTAAGGCTACTTTCACACATCAGGTTTTCGGCGTCAGGCGCGATCCGGCGTCGTGCCGGAACGCCGGATCCGGCAAATGTTTCGTAAAACCGGATGTGACGGATCCGGTTTTCTGGCGGATCCGTCTTTTTCTGGACAGACAAAACCGGATCCGTCTCATCCGGTTCATCCGTTTTTCTATCCGTTTTTCGACGGATTACGCCGGATCCGGTTTTTAAAATTGACCCTTGTGGCCTTCCGAACGGGATTGGCTACTGGAAAACTATATATAGCATGTTCCTACAGCCCTTCTTTGACAGGTTGTAGAGGAGAAAGTGCAGGTTGGAGAGAAGAGCAAGTTACTGGCGAAGATGGATGTTGTCATTGGAAATATTTTGAAGAATTTGGCGGATTTTACAGCGGAGGCAAATCGTTTGAGGGTGATTGTTCTGGAGAAGGAGAGAGCGAGACAGCAGCGCATCAGGCATCGTAGACGACGTTTGTGAATCCACCCCATCACAGCCAAGAGAATGACGCGTGGGGTCTATTCTACACTATGCATGGACCTTCGACGAAACCCGGATACATTTTTTGGATATGTTAGGATGAAAATGGAGAATTTTGATTACTTGGTGGAGCGCATTGCACACCTCATAAGAAAAGCGGACACCTATTGCCGCTTCTCTGTTTCACCCGCAGAGCGTCTGATGGTGACTTTAAGGTAAGCCACTTTTATTGGATATGATCGCATCAGAGCACACTTTCACTGCAATCTTGTTGGTGGTAATTTGTATCTCCAAGTGTTATAGGTCAGTTTTGGTATGTAATGCTGTGATTTAAAACTAATTTATTGTTTTTTAATTCCCCACAGATTTCTTGCAACTGGAGAATCCCTTTCGTCACTGCATTTCCAGTACAGACTCGGGATTTCCACCATATCTGGAATTGTGAAGTACACATGCCGTGCACTGTGGGACTCCTTAGCTGAAGAGTTTTTACCAGAGCCCACAACAGAGAGGTGGATTGAAATTGCTGACAAGTTTCAACAGATATGTCAGTTTCCAAACTGCTTGGGCGCTGTGGACGGGAAACATATCCGCATTGTAAAGCCAGCTGGATCGGGATCGGAATATTTCAATTACAAGAAATATTTTTCAATTGTCCTCATGGCCATCGCTGACGCGGAATACAAATTTATTGCGGTTGATATTGGGGCCTATGGCCGCTCCAATGACTCTCAAGTTTTCAAACTGTCTGCCATGGGGCGTAAACTGTATGGAAACACCTTCCAGTTCCCACCACCTAGACCGCTGCCGCAAACATCTGGTCCACCTATGCCATTTGTCTGTGTAGGGGATGAAGCCTTCCAGCTGTCAGAACACCTTTTGAAACCGTACTCTAGCAGAGGATTGACAAGACCAAAACGCATTTTTAATTACCGCCTCACAAGAGCAAGAAGAATGGTTGAATGTACCTTTGGTATTCTGACAGCCAAATGGCGGGTCCTATTGACTGCGATCAACCTCAAGACAGAAACTGTGGACGAGGTGATCAAAGCGTGCGTGGTACTCCACAATTTTGTTATCTGCAAGGAACCCATTTCCATTGAGGACACCTCTGAAGAAACCACCTTGCAAGATTACCATGACATTACCACTAGAAGTTCTGTGACGGTTTCAGTAATGAGGGACAATTTTGCACTATACTTTATGTCACCTCAAGGCAGAGTACACTGGCAGGATGACAGAGTGTGAAAGATTTGTGCCCTAACCAAACTTGTGTACCTTCTGTACCAACAGTATATACCTTTGCCAACCAAAGTTGGCTATCTTGTCATGGTCTCTATTTTTAGCTTTAGGCCACAGGTGTGTACCTGGTTGTGTTTTATGCAAAGTCACCTTTTAACAAAAGTTGTGTACATTGTTAGGAAATCACCAACAATAAACACAACTTTTTAGGTGAAATACTTTGCTTCAAACACAACCAGGAACACAACTGTGGCAAAAAGCTAAAATTTACCCACAGTTATATACCTAGTTTTGAATACCATTTCACCTTTTAAATACCCTGTATTTAACCTTTTTCGCCGCAGAAAGAAATGACAGACAACCAGTGTAAAATAATTTAACTTTTATTGAAAAATGTTTTTTTTAGTAAACTTTTTTAAAATTTTAATAAACTTGTTTAATAAAACTTTGAAACTATAAAACTGAAACCATAAAACTGGTCATTTTTATTTAAATACACACATTATAAATCTGTGTAGTGTGTGGTGGAAATACTGCTGTAGGGGCTGCGGGACACTTCGACACTGGGAGTGTGGAGAGAGGACTGGGATCGTGGTGGGGAAGGAACAGTTAGAGGTGAAGGTGTGGAGAAAACTACAGAATGGGTGGACATGTGGGAAGCAGAAGAGGTGGTGGGTGGTGGAGTGGAGGGTTGGGCAGGGACTGTAGGAGCAGATGATGTTGATGGCAAGTTGTATGGGGAAGGAGTTTGGTACGGGGCAGGTTGCTGGAAGTGGGGAGATGTCTGGTACGGGGCAGGTTGCTGGAAGTGGGGAGATGTCTGGTACGGGGCAGGTTGCTGGAAGTGGGGAGATGTCTGGTACGGTGCAGGTTGCTGGAAGTGGGGAGATGTCTGGTACTGGGGAGGTTGCTGGTACTGGGGAGTTTGCAGGTACTGTGGAGGTTGCTGGTACTGGGGAGGTTGCTGGTACTGGGGAGGTTGCTGGTGCTGGGGAGGTTGCTGGTGCTGGGGAGGTTGCTGGTGCTGGGGAGGTGGATGGTGCTGGGGAGGTGGATGGTGCTGGGGAGGTGGATGGTGCTGGGGAGGTGGATGGTATGTAATAGGAGGGGGAGGATGGAAAGTGGCTGGAGGTGGATGGTATGTAATAGGAGGGGGAGGATGGAAAGTGGCTGGAGGGGGTGTAGATGTAATAGGAGGGGGAGGATGGAAAGTGGCTGGAGGGGGTGCAGGTGGAGGAACTACTGTGGTGGGAGGAGGAGGAGGTTGGGAGGTAACTTGCTGGAGAGCAGCGTGGCATGAATGCATTACATGCATCTGCTGGGCAGGAGAGAGCGTTTCCATGCGCTCCACAACAGACCTGAAAAAGGTGTGGTTTGGCGAAGATCTTGCTTCTGAATGCATGGTTTGCAGAAGTGTCTTCACCTCCAGAATGCTGGAGTTGATCTGCTGATAGCCTGCGGAGATTTGCTCTGACAAGACTTTTAGACAGTTCTGGAAAGATGCATTCAGATGCAAGAACTCTGGCGCATAAGTCTTTTCCTGACCCCTCTGCCGCTGCCGCCCAGTACCCGCAGGTGTACTAGAGGTGGCAGGGGCAGAAGGGTGGGGTAAAGGGAAAGCGATCTCCTCACCAGCAGCTTCATGTAATGTAGGCGGCCACGATGCTCCTGTGCTGGTGGATGGGACAGATGGGTCGAATGTGTGGGAAGGCTGGGAAGGTGCAGATGTACCGGGGCGGTCGAAGTGTCCCTCGGTGCCGGTCTCCTCAGGGATCGCCTCAGAAGGGTCCAATCGTGCCGGCTCCCGAGTGCTGCTCACCGTGCTGTGGAATAAAGAGAAAAAAAAACAGTTAAAATACTGACATGGTATGGCCCTGGCTGAAAAAATTTTTTACATATAACATTTTTTTTCACATGTGGTGTGTAATATTTACCTTCTGGTGACCATTGTTTCCCGGAGGAACGACAGGGCTTCTGCGTACTTGTACTTGCTCCTGCGTCCTCCAGATCCACTCGGGGCCCGCATCTCTTTATTGAACTCCTTCTTGAAACGATCCCTCACAGACCGCCACTGATTCACAATTCTGTTCCCTGAAACGAGAAAGGAGTGGTTAGTATACAACATCAGTGTTTCACAAACTCCAGTCCTCATGGTTCCCAGGGGTCATGTTTTCAGGATTTCCATAGTAAATAGAAATCCTGAACACATGATCCGTGGGGACCACGAGGACTGGAGTTCGGGAAACACTGGTTTACATCAAGCAACCGGTACTGTATATACTTACGCTCTTTAATCTGGGCCCGAGCTTCGAGGTCCTCCCAGCGGCCCACAAGGAGCGAACAGATTTCCTCCCAGAGTCGTCGGGTAACGATCAGGTCAGCGTGGCGGCGGTCAGCCATATTCCAGAGCGGCTCCCTTTCTCTGACGAGATCGATGAGGCGGTTCACATCAATCCCTCCATCCTCACCGTCAGAGTCGGGAGCACGCTGTGAAGGCTGTTAAAGAAAAAGACAAAAATAACATAATTAGCCTCCACAAAAGAAATGAAATAAAAAGTGCAAAAAAACAAAGCAAAAATATTTATACTTACACGCTGGTGACCGCCGCGTTGCTGTCGCCGACGACCCTGGGAGGCACTGCGAGGATCTCTTGGCCAAGCACCAGATTGGGAAGACTAGAGAAGAAAACAAAAAATGTTATGTCTTTGGATGTAGGCATTTGTTTGCTGTGTGTGGTCTGCAGAACATTGTTTTCTATGTGTTGTGTGTAGTGTGATGTTGTGTTTCTGCGTTTGATGCAAAAAACTTACCAATTGTGAGCCCACTCCAGGTGTCTGTCCACCCCTTCCTTCTTCTTCTGGGAGCTCCTCTTCATCTTGTGATTCCTGTTTTGAAATAAAAGGCAATGAATAGACATATATTACAGAGAAGATGGATTTTGGAAATAAAAACTTACCGTCAAACGCTGACGATGCGAGGGAGGGCTCCCAGAAGATGATGTGCTGTCTTCCTGGTGGCCACACTCCATGCCTGTGGGTGGTGTTCCAGCTGCTGCCATTGCTGCTGCTGCTGCATCTATTGGGCGGCTGCTGAATAAAGAGAAACAAAGGGCCAATGAATATCTTGATATTCAATAGCCCTAGTTTGGAGGAATGGGTTATTTGATAATTACCGTCTCTCATCTGCTGCTGGCCTCCCCTCCTCAGCATGTTCTATTTGCTGCTCCATTTGGGGGGGTGGTGGTGCGGATGGTGCTGCAGTGGTCTCCTGCCTTCTCCTGCTTCGCTTGGTTGCTTTCTTGGGTGGCATGTTGGGTGTGGCTGTGGGTCCCACTGTCTTGCTTTTATATATGTCTTGTGGGCAGAGCTACTGAGCATGCTCAGACCAAAAAAACGGATCCGGCCGCCGGATCCGGCTTTCGCCGGATCCGGCGCATTGCGGCGCTCATAGGCTTTCATTGTGACAAAAAACGTTACAGTCACTGTTTTTTCCAGACGCCGGATCGCGACACATTGCCGGATCCGGCAAAAACCGGATGAAACGCATGGCCATCCGGCGCGATCCGGCGCAAATGCAAGTCAATGGGGGGGAAACCGGATCCGGCATTGCATTTCGCCGGATCCGGTTTCTGTCAAAAGCGCCGGATCGCGCCTGACGGCGAAAACCTGATGTGTGAAAGAGGCCTAAGTCTTCACAAGGTTGCCACACACTGTTGTTGGTATGTTGGCCCATTCCTCCATGCAGATCTCCTCTAGAGCAGTGATGTTTTTGGCTTTTCGCTTGGCAACACGGACTTTCAATTCCCTCCAAAGGTTTTCTATAGGGTTGAGATCTGGAGACTGGCTAGGCCACTCCAGGACCTTGAAATGCTTCTTACGAAGCCACTCCTTCGTTGCCCTGGCGGTGTGCTTTGGATCATTGTCATGTTGAAAGACCCAGCCACGTTTCAACTTCAATGCCCTTGCTGATGGAAGGAGGTTTGCACTCAAAATCTCACGATACATGGCCCCATTCATTCTTTCATGTACCCGGATCAGTCGTCCTGGCCCCTTTGCAGAGAAACAGCCCCAAAGCATGATGTTTCCACCACCATGCTTTACAGTAGGTATGGTGTTTGATGGATGCAACTCAGTATTCTTTTTCCTCCAAACACGACAAGTTGTGTTTCTACCAAACAGTTCCAGTTTGGTTTCATCAGACCATAGGACATTCTCCCAAAACTCCTCTGGATCATCCAAATGCTCTCTAGCAAACTTCAGACGGGCCCGGACATGTACAGGCTTAAGCAGTGGGACACGTCTGGCACTGCAGGATCTGAGTCCATGGTGGCGTAGTGTGTTACTTATGGTAGGCCTTGTTACATTGGTCCCAGCTCTCTGCAGTTCATTCACTAGGTCCCCCCCCCGCGTGGTTCTGGGATTTTTGCTCACCGTTCTTGTGATCATTCTGACCCCACGGGGTGGGATTTTGCGTGGAGCACCAGATCGAGGGAGATTATCAGTGGTCTTGTATGTCTTCCATTTTCTAATTATTGATCCCACAGTTGATTTCTTCACTCCAAGCTGGTTGGCTATTGCAGATTCAGTCTTCCCAGCCTGGTGCAGGGCTACAATTTTGTTTCTGGTGTCCTTTGACAGCTCTTTGGTCTTCACCATAGTGGAGTTTGGAGGCAGACTGTTTGAGGGTGTGCACAGGTGTCTTTTTATACTGATAAAAAGTTTAAACAGGTGCCATTACTACAGGTAATGAGTGGAGGAAAGAGGAGACTCTTAAAGAAGAAGTTACAGGTCTGTGAGAGCCAGAAATCTTGATTGCTTGTTTCTGACCAAATACTTATTTTCCACCATAATATGCAAATAAAATGAAAAAAAAACAGACAATGTGATTTTCTGGATTTTTTTTTCTCAGTTTGTCTCCCATAGTTGAGGTCTACCTATGATGTAAATTACAGATGCCTCTCATCTTTTTAAGTGGTGGAACTTGCACTATTGCTGACTGACTAAATACTTTTTTTCCCCACTGTATATGTAGCGGGAATAGTTATGGTCACAGTGTGGCAATATTATTGAGAATATGTTTTTTTTGTACTGTATGCGTTTGTGCTCTAGAAGTATTGGTAATATATATGTAGCGGGAATAGTTATGGTCACAGTGTGGCAATATTATTGAGAATATGTTTTTTTTTGTACTGAATGCGTTTGTGCTCTAGAAGTATTGGTTATATATGTAGCGGGAATAGTTATGGTCACAGTGTGGCAATATTATTGAGAATGGTTTTTTTTGTACTGTATGCGTTTGTGCTCTAGAAGTATTGGTAATATATATGTAGCGGGAATAGTTATGGTCACAGTGTGGCAATATGATTGAGAATATGTTTTTTTTGTACTGTATGCGTTTGTGCTCTAGAAGTATTGGTAATATATATGTAGCGGGAATAGTTATGGTCACAGTGTGGCAATATGATTGAGAATATGTTTTTTTTTGTACTGTATGCGTTTGTGCTCTAGAAGTATTGGTAATATATATGTAGCGGGAATAGTTATGGTCACAGTGTGGCAATATTATTGAGAATGTTTTTTTTTGTACTGTATGCGTTTGTGCTCTAGAAGTATTGGTAATATATATGTAGCGGGAATAGTTATGGTCACAGTGTTGCAATATTATTGAGAATATGTTTTTTTTTGTACTGTATGCGTTTGTGCTCTAGAAGTATTGGTAATATATATGTAGCGGGAATAGTTATGGTCACAGTGTGGCAATATGATTGAGAATATGTTTTTTTTGTACTGTATGCGTTTGTGCTCTAGAAGTATTGGTAATATATATGTAGCGGGAATAGTTATGGTCACAGTGTGGCAATATGATTGAGAATATGTTTTTTTTGTACTGTATGCGTTTGTGCTCTAGAAGTATTGGTAATATATATGTAGCGGGAATAGTTATGGTCACAGTGTGGCAATATGATTGAGAATATGTTTTTTTTTGTACTGTATGCGTTTGTGCTCTAGAAGTATTGGTAATATTATTTTTTCACTATGTAGTAGATATGATTGTGGTCACAGTACGGCGGCATTATTTTTCCTTAGTATAATGGTATTATTGGTGATAAAAGGCTTTCTATAGTGTTTTGTCCCTTGGGGCTTGTTCCCCTGACGTAAATACATGTAAATAAAATGGAGCACACTTTCTCACGGAGGATTATGGCGCAGGGAGAGTCGTAGCCAGCAGGGTTGATGCATGAGACATATTGGATAAGTATTTAACACAATCTTATCTGTAGCTTAGTGGAAACCTCCTGTGAATGTAACAGGACCACACCGGGATGTGTGCGAGCAAATATAACCTGGTAATAGTATTATAGCAGTGACTTCAGTGTTTGTGTACATTAATGCCTATACATTACATCATTATTACAGAACGGTTCTGTATATCAGGACTACGTTTCTGTGAGGTAAATGTATGAGGAAATAGTACCATATGTTGGACACACGAATGCCTCTTACTATCCAGAGCAGCCAAAGCCCAGCTTATACACAGGTGAGGTAAAATGAAAGCTGCTCTGTGCTTGGTTGCTATGGGCAACGAGGCCTGTTCTGACATATGAGGCCTAATGTTTTTTCCCCAGTGATAAAATTCAGTGACAGAAATGTCTGCAACAAAATCTGTTTCCACAAAGCATTTTTCGTGTGATTTTTTTTTTTTTACTCTGTGTATTTTTGATAAAATGCACGTAACCTATCTTGCTTACCGTAATAGGTGCAGAAAATCTGCAACATCAAAAGCTCATTGTGGGAACACAGCTCTAAAGGGAATCCATCAGCAGGATTTTACACCCCAAACTATTTATATGTGCAAAGACAACTCCAGCAATACTTTTACATGGCCACTCCATTCCCCCATTCCTGAGAAATCAGTGTTTGTGTTGATAGGCAAATGAGGACGAAGGGCTATTTGTAAATCAGAAGCCTCTGTCACTCCAGCTCTGTTCTCCACCCAGAGCAGCTTCCTCCTGCTTGACGGACAGCCTCTATGATGTGTGACAGCAGGCAAAGGAGCTGTTGGTCAAGCAGCAGGGGGAATAGAGCTGGAGTGACGGAGGATTCAGATCTACAAATAGCTCTTCAGCCTCATTTGCATATCTAGTTGCTGATTTCTCAGTAATAGAGAAACAAACTGGCCATGTATAGGTACTTCTGAGCTTGTCGTTGACAGAGCTACATATGAATATATATAATTTGGGGGTGAAGTCATGGATAGGCTGGTTTCACATTTGCGCTTTTGTGCGCAGCGCATCGTGCGCATGCGCACTGCGCACCTATGTTTAACATGACGTGCGCATGGTCTTGCGCACACTTGCGTTTTCGTGTGCATGCGTTTTTTTGTCTTTTGCGCCAGGCGCGCCAGACGCAACATGTTGCATTTTTTGGTGCGCCCTGTCTCGGCAAAAAAACGCTTGTGCACGGAATGCGCAAAAACAACACATTGAAGTCTATGGGAACGCATGCGTGCGCATGGTCTTGCGCACGGTTGCGTTTTTTTGCGCATGCGTTTTTGAGTGAAACAAGTCTAGAATGTTCTCTAGACAATGGAAAAAACGTCACACCTAAAAACGCATGTGCATAAAAAAAGCAAACGCATGCAAAAACGCATGTAAAACGCAAGCAACGCTGCGTTTTTTTGACGCATCAGCGTGCGCATGACGTTAAAAAAACGCGCGTTTGTTTTGCGTTTTTTATGCGCACGATGCGCTGCGCAAAAAAACGCTAATGTGAAACTAGCCTGACAGATTCCCTTTAACTGCAGCTTTCTTAAAGGGGAAATCCATTTCTGAATAGAGAGAAGATAGGTGCTACTGGTGTTGACGGCTGCTTGATACTGACAGGTCCTATACATAGACAGCATGTACTGTGCACCCTCCAAATAATCCTATTTCTTAGGGCTCTCGGATATACGATGAGCCTGTACATAGAGTGGAGACCTGGATCATACATATACACTGAATCTGTACAGTGGCGCGACAAGCATGCCAGCTGGCAGCCATGACACCCGGCACCCGCCACTGAGCTCAAGCGCACACCTCACTGCGCACGCGTACTCTACACTGCTCCGCTCTCCGGCTGCGCCTGCGTACTTCCCGCCTCCTGCAGCCGAAGCGCATGCGCCTTTCTGACGACAGTGTCTCCTATCCAGTGCGGCAGGAAAACCCGCAGCGGCGGCGGGCGGGGAGGAAAGGAAACGGGGGAGGGAGACTGGGAAGAGGGTGGAGGGGCTGGAGACAGGGCATAGGAATAAACGGGCAGGAGGAGGATGCGGAGACCGGCTGAAGCATAATTAATTGCAACCCTGTCCGGGCCTGGATATCATTATATCTGCAAGACAGGATCGGATCCGGGTCACTGGGGAAATAACAGAGCCGGGTCTACTATATAACAGCGTGATGGAGAAGATGGCAGCTGTCAGCTGGGAATGTGCTCTCAATGAATGGCACGGGTCTCCTTGTCACGTATGACCATCAATCAGTGTGTACGGCTGGGATCTACAGCCCACAGGATCATTAACTCCAGTGTAGGGAGCAACTGATCCACAGGATCTCCACCTCCAGTTCACAGGATCACCTGGCCCACAGGATCGTCACCTAGTGCAGAGAATCGCATGGTCTACAGGATCTCCATCTCCAATGCACGGGAACTTCTGACCCACAGGATCACCACCTCATTACACAGGAACATCTAACCCACAGGATCACCACCTCTAGTGCACAGGAACATCTGACCCACAGGATCACCACCTCTAGTGCACAGGAACATCTGACCCACAGGATCACCACCTCTAGTGCACAGGAACATCTGACCCACAGGATCACCACCTCTAGTGCACAGGAACATCTGACCCACAGGATCACCACCTCTAGTACACAGGAACATCTAACCTACAGGATCACCACCTCTAGTGCACAGGAACATCTAACCTACAGGATCACCACCTCTAGTGCACAGGAACATCTAACCTACAGGATCACCACCTCTAGTGCACAGGAACATCTAACCTACAGGATCACCACCTCATTACACAGGAACATCTGACCCACGGGATCACTACCTCTAGTGCACGGGCACTTGGACTATCACAGATTGGATCATAAGCATCTGCAGACTGTGAGATCTGTTATCTTGACATCTTACTGATGGTGTGAAAAAGAGGATCCTTCATGATCCCTAGTGGCTGATCACCAGGAATACAGTGGATCTCTAAGATCATCCTATATCTAGTCATCATCACCTTGTAAACACTAAAGTCTAGATGCACTAAATGAGATCTAATGTGTACAGCGTCCTAGGATCCCGGCCTGCGACTATTATAGGGATCGTGAGATTTCTGGTGTCTGGACCTCATAGGATCAGGAAGGATCACTCTGTGCTGAGTTCTTATCTCTACATATCGTGGTAATGGTGCGAGATTCCTCTGGGTCTTTGGGTTGTTCTGGTGCTTAATACCTTATATTGACTGGATTTATGCTTCAAATCATGTAAGTTGCAAGGCTGACAGATCTCAACCATGGTGGACATAGCCGAAAGTGGACAGGAGGTGAAGAAGACCTTCATTGTTCCAGCCATCAAACCATTTGATCATTATGATTTCAACAGGGCCAAAGCGGCTAGTAATTTGGCATGGTTAGTTGCCAAAGCCTTCGGTGCAGGTAAGCGTTTGGTCTCCGGAGACGTAATGCATGACTGTGGCTTCCTAAATGCAGTAAGGCTAAGTGCACACGCTGCGGATTAACCTGCGTCTTTTTCCGTGCGGATCCTCAGGTAAAACCGCAGGTAAAGTGACCTGCGGTTTATCTGCGGATTTGCCTGTGGTATTCCCCTGCGGTTTGACACCTGGACAATGGAACAGATGCCAAACCGCTGCAGAATCCACAGAAAGAATTGACGTGCTGCGGATTATAAACCGCAGCAAAACTGCGCGGAAAAAAACGCAGCGTGGGCACTGCGGTTTTGAAATCACATTGGATAACATGGTACTGTACCATGTCTGCGGAACTGCTGCTCATCCACAGGGCCAGAAACACTGCGGAACCGCAGCAGAATCTGCAGCGTGTGCACATACCCTAACGGGCCTTTCCAAAATCAGAGAGTCTATATGTTACAAGGTGGTGGATGGAAGGGTCCCCACCTAGGCCTTCAGTGGTGCCAAAATGGCTAGACCCCATTGGCTGGTAGAATTCAGAGTAACTCCAGGTAAAATCCCATTTATCCCAGATTTTCATTAAATTCCAAAGGGTTATTCTTCTTGCCTAATGCCAGCATCTGTGTCATCGGGAGATGGGAGAGGCTCCGCTTCCGGATCCTGACCAGTAGGACCCACTAAATTGTGCACTTCGATAACCCCATTTATGAGGTGGCGGTCACTATTGCCCTGTGCCTTGGCTATAAATGCTATGGGCTGTGACAATATCCTACAGGCTGACCGTGAAAGTCTATTGCAACTTACTCCCGCTACATATAGCATAGCACGTGTTCAGGTGTGCAGTTCTGGTTTCTCCTACAGTGACATGACCTGCAGCATTGTCGGACATTCCTGGAGTGTCCTTGGTAGATATGTAAACCATCACAGGAATGTTTGTGTAAGGCTAGTTTCACATTAGCGTTTTTTTGCGCAGCGCATCGGGCGCATGAAAAACGCAAAACAAACGCGCGTTTTTTTAACGTCATGCGCACGCTGATGTGTAAAAAAAACGCAGAGTTGTTTGCGTTTTACATGCGTTTTTTGCATGCGTTGGCGTTTTTTATGCGCATGCGTTTTTAAGTGTGACGTTTTTTCCATTGTCTAGAGAACATTCTAGACTTGTTTCACTCAAAAACGCATGCGTAAAAAAACGCAACCGTGCGCAAGACCATGCGCACGCATGCGTTACCATAGACTTCAATGTGTTGTTTTTGCGCATTCCGTGCGCAAGCGTGCGCATGCGTTTTTTTGCCGAGACAGGGCGCACCAAAAAATCCAACATGTTGCGTCTGGCGCACCTGGCGCAAAAGACAAAAAAACGCATGCGCACGAAAACGCAAGTGTGCGCAAAAACATGCGCACGTCATGTTAAACATAGGTGCGCATGCGCACGGGTGCGCACGATGCGCTGCGCACAAAAGCGCAAATGTGAAACCAGCCTAAGGCCGGTTTCACACTAGCGCATTTTCAACGCGCGCACGGCCGGGGGTAGCTCCGCCCCCGATCCGGCTCTCTGCCCGGCGTGCCCGCCCCTTCCTTGTAGCGCCGCCTCCTAGCGGACAGCGGCGCCTGCGATCGGCGCACCCTATCTTTAGCATAGGGTGCGCCGATCGTGCGCAGGCCGTGCGCTAGTTGCGCTTTGACCTGCGCTGCGCACTTTTGACGGTGCGCCGTGCGCGCCAAAATCAAACTTTTCGGATTTTGGCGCGCACGGCGCACCGTCAAAAGTGCGCAGCGCAGGTCAAAGCGCAACTAGCGCACGGCCTGCGCACGATCGGCGCACCCTATGCTAAAGATAGGGTGCGCCGATCGCAGGCGCCGCTGTCCGCTAGGAGGCGGCGCTACAAGGAAGGGGCGGGCACGTCGGGCAGAGAGCCGGATCGGGGGCGGAGCTACCCCCGGCCGTGCGCGCGTTGAAAATGCGCTAGTGTGAAACCGGCCTAAGTCAGCCCCGGGGGAAATGGTTATTGTGGAGTCCAGCAGACGGCAGGCTAACGTTTGAAGGTGCGCGTCACTGCTGAGATGTTCCTGGCACTGAATGAACCCTCTGGTAGCCATGTGGGAACCCCATATTCCTGGAGTTCTCCTGGGTGATCCTGGCATGAGCAGGCCCCTACTCAGAAATGTATTAATTTACTCAGTGCCACACATTCGGGTTATAGGGATTAATAGGATTATAGATTCCGAGTTCATAAATCCAGAATAAGTGCCTATGGAGGATGCGGAAGGAAATCTC
Source organism: Dendrobates tinctorius (assembly GCF_039654945.1). NCBI lineage: Eukaryota > Metazoa > Chordata > Amphibia > Anura > Dendrobatidae > Dendrobates > Dendrobates tinctorius. The sequence goes on from NW_027361697.1 coordinate 61,497,924, forward strand.
ATTCTTCCAAACCTAATTCTTATGGCGGTTGTGTTCCCTGATGCCATTGAAGAAAATACACAAGTAGGTTTAGGAAAGGGGCTCCTGTAAGGCTATGTGCACACGTAGTTTTTTGGGTCTGCGGATTTTGTAGAGAAAACCGCAGGTAAATCCGCAGGACAAAAGTCCTGCGGTTTTGCCCGTGTGGTTTTACGCCTCATAATGGATGAGGTGTAAAACTGCAGCATCTCTGCACCAAACAGTTGACATGCTGCGGTTTGTAAACCGCGTGGGAAAAAAACGCATCATGTGCACAGCTGTTTTTTATTTCCATAGGAAATAAAGGTACTGTACACCGCAGCAGAATCCGCACCGTGTGCACATACCCTGACGGTTGCCACATATCACCCCCCAACCATCATAAGACTTGGTGTCATTCACATGGATTGTTAGAGAGTGAAGGTACAGTTATCGCTCCGGTTTTTCCTTGGACAGCGCACGGACCCATGGAGTTTCATTGATCCATTCCCACATCTGTTTTAAAAACCGATCCATGACTCTGGTCTGTGAGACTCGGGGCAGGTCCTACTGTCATCCGTTTTGAGAATCGGACTCTATGAGGTGACACAAAGAAGACAGACTTTATACTGCAATAGTCCATCTGTGTTTCATCTGACCCACTGTAAGGCTATGTGCACACGTAGCAGAAAAATTCTGCTGAAAAACCTGACTCCCTTCCCAGAAACCTTGCGGGTTTTTTTCTGCGCAAAAAAATGCGCATTTTTTTCCGCGCGTTTTCAAGATGCATAGAAATAGCCAGAAACGCGGAAAAATCCGCGAAATTAATGAGCATGCTGCGTTTTTACCGCGAAGCAGTTTTTTTCGTGGTAAAAAACACACCAGTATGCACAAAAAGTGCAAAATGCATAGAAATGAATGGGAAGCTTATTTTTAGCGGTTTTATTGGAAAATCCGCTAAAAATGGCGCTAAAAAACCGCTGTGTGTGAACACAGCCTAAGGCTGCGTGCGCACCATCGGGAATAGCAGCGTTTTGGAAGCGGTAGATTTTCACTATCTACAAAATGCTGCGTTCTAATCACGCAGGTAAATGCACTTGTTCTTAGTGAACATCTCATGAATGGCTATGAGGGAAACTACAAGTACCATGCTGCAGATCGTGAATCCGCACCGCGGGTGAGTATACGCAGCGGTAAACAGAAGCACAGTGGGCCTGGGATTTCTATAACTCCCATCCATTGTGTTTGTAATTTTGGACGCAGCTGATCGTGGGCACACAGCCTAAAAGTGAACCTGACAGCCGATTACATGCTGATTTATCAATGGGCATCATGTATGTGGCACTGGCTGTATGATAACAGCCAGGTGTGATTGACTGAAATGCAGCAGCGGCACCGAGCCACAATGGTGCCTAGTCGGAGAGGCCTGTCCCTGGTGGCTTCTATCTGCCCGCTGCCACGGACTCTCCCTATACATGCAAGGAGAGACCTGTCACTCTAAGGCCATGCGCACACGGTGCGGATTCTGCTGCGGATCCGCAGCGTTTCAGGCTCCCCGGAACCGCAGCAGATTTAGCTGCGTTGTACAGTACCATTGTTTTCAATGGTAAACTGGAAAACGCTGTGCACATGCTGTGGATTTTTACGCGTGGCTTTGCTGTGGGTTCAAATCCGCAGCATGTCAATTCTTTGTGCGGATTCCACTGTGCTTTCACACCTTCTCAATTGTAGAGGTGTGAAGCTGCAGGCTAAGCCGCAAGTCTTTTGACCTGAGAATTTACCTGCAGATTTTTCCAAATCCGCGCTGAAAAATCCGCAGGACCTAAATCTACGTGTGCACATAGCCTAAGGCAGTGAGTGAGATAAGCTACCAGGGACCCGCCTGTCCGACTTGTCTTGTGTGCGGCTTGGTCCCCGGATGTTTTTAAAGTATGTGTTCTCTGAAATACGGATAAGAAAAAAGGAAGTGACATGGATGACAGCTGAGAGTTAAATGGTGCGTTTTACAGATGCAGACATGGGACCGGACGTGTACCCTTAGGCCGGGATCACACATGCGAGGAATACGGCCGAGTCTCGCATGTTAATACCCGACACTGCTGCCAGCACTCAGGAGTGGAGCGTGCAGCTCCATGTATTGCTATGCGGCCGCACACTCCACTCCTGAGTGCTGGCGGCAGTGTCGGGTATTAACATTCGAGACTCGGCCGTATTCCTCGCATGTGTGATCCCGGCCTTAGGGTCATTGCACACACATCGCGCTGCATTTCTCTGGGCCCTCGCTCACCATGATGCCTACTGGCCACATGATTTGGTTTGAAAATGCTGCTGCTTTTGGGCATGAATTGGTTGCAAGACGCAACATGTGCAACCCTTAATGAAGTGACACTTATTTTCTAACAATTCTTTTTTTTTTTTTTAAATGGCAATCAGTCACTAGGTTTTTGCTTCCCCACCTGACAGCAGCATGATGTAGGTTCAGAGATCCTGATTCCAGCAATGTATCACTTACTGGGCTGCTTGCTGTAGATTTGATAAGTTTCCTCTTAGGCCCCTTTCACACATCAGTTTTTTGCCATCAGTCTCAATCCGTTGGCTCGACGGATCCGTCGTAGATTGTGAAAAACTGATGCAACGGATTTGTCGCATCCGTTTTTTCCGTTTTTTGAAGGATCCGTTTTTAAAAACTCCCACAGACAGACAGATATGGGATAGAGTACATATATATATCAATAGATATATACATACACGTGCACACATACCATACAGGCACACAGTGTAGGTGCATGCGCAGTTAAAAAGAAAAAGCGGAATCCGTTGCTGGATTCCGTCGCCCATAGGCTTCCATTCTAGCAAAAATCGGACAGCGAAGAATCCATCACTGTCCGATGTTGGTTTTGTTTTTTTTTTTTTTTTTTTTTTTTTATCACAAAAAACGTTCCTATGTCCATTGTCTCCCGCCGACTGACAAAGAATTTCCAACGGATCCGTCGAGCGACGGATGAAACGTGCGGCCATCTGTCACAATCCGTCGCTAATACAAGTCTAAAAAACTGTGTGAAAGAGGCCTTATGTAGACCTCTGTATAACCTCGCCCACACCACTGACTGTCAGCTTTCTGTGTACACTGCATAGGCAGAAAGCTGGTGGGGTTATTCAGAGGGCCAAATTTAAAGCTTGGACAAAGTCTCAGGCCAACCTAAATATTAAAGCAACAATAATTGAGGAAGTTTTTCCTTATAAAATATAGTGATTGATTTTTTTCATATGGAAACAAACCTAAATGGGTTGTCTCACAAAGTACTACTTAATTAATAAATATTAGCGTTGGAATAATGTGTCCTGTAAGAGCAGTGAAAAGCATATGGCCCAATGGCCTAATTTAAATAAGGAATAACAAAGGATAAAAAACCTTGAATAATAAAGTATGATGTTAACAAAAGTGCCCCCCAGACATAGCAAGATACCGTACCTCCACATTGAACTCCACAGTACCCTCCATATGCCCAGTATGATGACCCACCCCCTAAACCCACCTGGCTAAGTAGGCTGACCCCATCATAGTATAATTCCCCAACTGTAATCACCACTTGGTATAATGGGCCCCACAAAGTCCTTCATACAATATAAGCACCATATAGCCTTCCATGCAGTGTAATGGCTTTACAGTCCTCCATACAGTGTAATGGACCCTTCATTGCCTTCCATATAGGATTATGGGCCCGCATTACTTTTTAAACAGTATAACGTCCCCCATAGTGCTCCATACTGTATATTGGACCCACGTAGCGCTCCATACTGTATAATGGCCCCACATAGCGCTCCATACGGTATAATGGGCCCCACATAGTCCTCCTTCATGCGGTATAATGGGCCCCACATAGTCCTCCTTCATGCGGTATAATGGGCCCCACATAGTCCTCCTTCATGCGGTATAATGGGCCCCACATAGTCCTCCTTCATGCGGTATAATGGGCCCCACATAGTCCTCGTTCATACGGTATAATGGGCCCCACATAGTCCTCGTTCATACGGTATAATGGGCCCCACATAGTCCTCGTTCATACGGTATAATGGGCCCCACATAGTCCTCGTTCATACGGTATAATGGGCCCCACATAGTCCTCGTTCATACGGTATAATGGGCCCCACATAGTCCTCGTTCATGCGGTATAATGGGCCCCACATAGTCCTCGTTCATGCGGTATAATGGGCCCCACATAGTCCTCGTTCATGCGGTATAATGGGCCCCACATAGTCCTCGTTCATGCGGTATAATGGGCCCCACATAGTCCTCGTTCATGCGGTATAATGGGCCCCACATAGTCCTCGTTCATGCGGTATAATGGGCCCCACATAGTCCTCGTTCATGCGGTATAATGGGCCCCACATAGTCCTCGTTCATGCGGTATAATGGGCCCCACATAGTCCTCGTTCATGCGGTATAATGGGCCCCACTTAGTCCTCGTTCATGCGGTATAATGGGCCCCACTTAGTCCTCCTTCATGCGGTATAATGGGCCCCACATAGTCCTCCTTCATGCGGTATAATGGGCCCCACATAGTCCTCCTTCATGCGGTATAATGGGCCCCACATAGTCCTTCTTCATACGGTATAATGACCCTCTCTGGTGTCGCAAGCCAAATATACTCACCCTATGGGCCAGAGTTTGACGCGTGTTCTAACTAGATTTTCTCTGAAATGCGGTTTGAGCAGCATGAATCATTTACCATGTTCCCTCTAAGTAATAAAGAAAAGTATCCCCAGAGGTAGCAATCTTTTTACAGTAATTTGTTTCATTAGATGAATAATTAGAACCTTTTCTTTACGGAAATCCTAAATACATGACCCCTACTGCATGCAGGGGAATTGGACACATCAGACTTTGTGCAGAGCTCCACCCTCTGGGACGGATGATGCGTTTATAGCGCCCCCTGCTGTGGTGTTATTGGTGAAGATCACATATAGGATAGAAGGGATGTTTAGGACATTGATGGATGACTCCATGATGAACACAGGGCAGGTTTCTGCAGCCAGTGATCTCCACACGGCCCTCTCCAGCTGATCCTACTGTGCTTGTTGCATCGCCACTCGGATTTCATAATGGAAACTTAGAAATGAAAGGAATCTATGTATTATGTGGAAAACAATGTGTCTCAGTTTAGAAAACCATTAAACCATAGCTATTTCCTTATGGGTCTGGGAGCTGCATCCCCACATCATCATGCACACGCCTGCATTAGGGGTCTGCATCTGATTTTACACTGACCCCACAATATGCAGTGTGGGAGCCCATACTGATCGGGTTAACAACTCCAAATTTACAAGGCGAGTATCTTAGTTTGTTCCCATTTTTGCACCTTTTTCATGTATATTAAGTTTTGTAACTTCTATATTGTATATTTATGCATAGTGGACAGAAACAGGCAACATGTTGGAAACTTTCTTGCATGGTTAAGGGGCTTTCACTGATAACTTTCCAGTGATGAGACCCCCACAGATTTCAGTTACCACCAGTGGATACATAATTTGGAATCCCCCCCAAGAGGTATTCATCAGCAGTATGTAAACATACGTGGGGTGATGGGCACACAGTTCACATGATGGAGGAATGCTTATTTTGTTGTCCCCAGTGCTATGATCACAGGAGCCCCCTTCATGTCCGGTGCCCACTGATGGGAGCCAGTGACCTGAGGAGAGTAGTTGTATCCCCGCTGCATGGTGGTGGGACAAGTCTCGTCCATTAGGTGGACATGGCCTCACTAGAGTTCTGCTGGCTCTTGGATATCACTTGCACTTCTCATCTATGCTGCTTCCATCATGGCTGTACGGATGAGCCATCACCAACAAGCTCAAGCTTGGAATTTTGGAGGTTTATGAGGAATTTCAGAAACTGAAGACCAGTTAGGTGATTGGTGTCGGACATTTCAGGACCCTTTTCACGCTCTTATAAGTTCTGTTTAGCTAAACCTTATGCGACAATATACATAAAGTGTAACCGTGGTTTTAATTTTTGTTTCATAAATCAATAGTGCACTTGAAAATCATCAGCTGTGTAATATACAGGCGCTTCTCGCAAAAATAGATTTCAGTTCTACAAAGCAAAAAGTGAAACTCCTGTATTATATAGAGGCATTACAGACAGTGATCTATTTTAAGTGTTTATTTCTATTACCCCCTCATGACTGGAGGTATTTTTGATTTTTCGTTTTTCGCTCCCCTTTCTTCCCAGAGCCTTAACTTTTTTTCTGTTTCCGTCAATACGCCGTGTGAGGGCTTGGGTTTTTTTTTTTTGTTTTTTTTTTGCGGGACGAGTTGTACTTTTGAACAACACCATTGATTTTACCATGTCGTGTACTGGAAAATGGGGAAAAAAAATTCCAAGTGCGGTGAAATTGCAAAAAAAATGTGCAATCCCACAGTTGTTTTTTCGTTTGGTTACTAAATGCTAAAACTGCCCTGCCATTATGATTCTCCAGGTCATTACACGCTCATAGACACCAAACATGTCTAGGTTCTTTTTTATCTAAATGGTGAAAAATAAATTCCAAAGTTTGTTGAAAGAAAAAAAAAATTGTGCCATTTTCCCAGACCCGTAGTGTCCCCATTTTTCATGATCTCGGGGTGGGTGATGGCTTATTTTTTTTTTGGCCAGTTATTGCATTTTAATGCAATGTTGTGGCGACTAAAAACGTAATTCTGCCGTTTATACTTTTTTTTTTCTTGCTACGCCATTTAGCTATCAGGTTAATCTTTTTTTTTTTTTTTGATTGTGCGGTTCAGAACCCAGGAATACCAAATATGTGTGTGTGATTTTTATTTTTTTGTTTTATTTTGAATGGGGCGAAAATAGGGTGATTTGAACTTTTTTTTTTTTTATATTTTTTTTTAGCTTTTGGCATGCGTCAATCGTCTCCATGGGAGACTAGAAGCTGCCACAACCCGATCGTCTATGCTACATACAGGCGATGATCAGGTCACCGGTATGTAGCAGAATACCTCACTTGCTATGAGCGCCGACCACCAGGGTTATTGAGGGACTGAAATAAATTCACTTTTTGATGATATCCTAATTTTGTGAGAAGCACCTGTATGTTATCAGATAAATCTGCTTCTTTCCCCACCAGAACTGATCAGCCATTATCAAAGATCTCAATTCTGAGGTAAAATCAGTATTCCGTGAAGATGAGCCGTGTTCCCATTACTGAGGTAGGAGATGACAACCGCTACTGATAGGATCCTATCTAGATAGAAGGGTGAGGATTGTATCCTTAACCCCTTATTGCCCATACCAAATTTTTGAACCTGACCAGTGTCCGTTTGTGAGGTAATAACTCTGGAGTGCTTTGCTGTATCCTATTGATTTTATGATTATTTTTTTTTTTTTTTTTTTTTTTTTTCTGTGACACATTGTACTGTACTTTGATAGTGGTAAATTTATGTTGATATTTTCTTTATTTATAAAAATATCAGAAATTTTCCAAAAATTTAAAAAAAATTAGCAATTTTTAGAAATTTGATTATCCCTTTTAATCCAGACAGTCATACCACATAAAAAGTCAGTAAATAACATATACCTCGTCTTCCTTACTTCATCACCATTTGTAAAGTGTGTTTTTTTTTTTTGTTTTTTTTGTTTTTTTATTGGGTTAGCATTTTAGAAGGTTTAAAAATGTAGCAGTAATTTTTCATTTTTATCAACAAAAACTTATTTTTTTTTTTTAGGAACCTATTAAATTTTGAAGTGACTTTGGGGGTCCTATATGTTTTAAACCCCAAAAAGTAATACCATTTCAAGAACAGCGCCCCTCAACTTTTATTCAAAATTGCTTTCAGGTAGCTTATTAACCATTGAGGTGCCTTTCAGGAAGTAATGCAAAGTGACATGATAGGAGTGAAAAAGTTTATTTTTACCACCTAAATAATAACTTCTGGACAGGCTGCTATAGCCGGCAAACTCTAAGGCCGGGGTCACACTGGCGAGGAATACGGCGGAGTGAGAGGCGCTAAAAGCACGCATTACACACGGACCAATGATTCTCTATGGGGTCCCTCGCACCAGCCGTATATTTCTCATCCGTATTCTACGCTCCGTGCCAATCGCAGCATGCTGCGATTGTCAGCGTACTACGGCCGTAGTACGCCAATGCAAGTCTATGGGTGCGCAAAAAATACGGATTACACACGGACCACACATGTGACTTGCGAGAAATACGCACCCGGTGTCTTTTAGCAAAGCCGGCAATTCAGTGCGCTATACAGTAAACTCACACTGACAGGTTTAATAAAGAAAGAATAGATATAGACACATAGAATGCATATATATATATATATGTATTCTATGTGTCTATATCTATTCTTTCATTTCTTTATTAAACCTGTCATAGGGTTCCATTATATGTCCATTTTGCAAGCCTGCGAGAAAATCTCGCCATACGGATGCTGACATGCGCAAAATACGCGACCACACCTTGATTACGGATGACATACGGAGCACTATTTAGGGGTCTGTCATCCGTATTACGCATGTATAATACTGACCATATTTTGCGTCGGTTAGTGTGACCCTGGCCTAAGGCTGTGTGCACACGCTGTGGATTAGGTGAGGATTCATCCGCGCGGATTTTGTAAAATCCGCAGGTGAAACCGCAGGTCAAAATACCTGCGGTTTTACCTGCGGATTGCTCTGCGGTCTTGCCCTGCGGTTTTTCATCTCCTCAATGCAGGAGATGGCAAACCGCAGGGGAATCCGCAGAAAGAATTGACATGAGATTCTTCGGTTACTGGAGAATATATGAAAAGGGAATCTGTCACCATGTTCTTGCTACCCCATCTGAGAAAAGCATGATAAAGAGGTAGAGATCCCGATTCCAGTGCTATATGTCTTGCTGACTTTTTGATAAATCAGTTTTCTCCGCTGCAGTTCTCTGTATAACCCCGCCAACACCACTGATTGGCAGCTTTCAGTGTACACTGTGCATAGGCAGAAAGCTGGCAATGAGTGGTGGGGGAAGGGTTACACAGATCTCGTGAATATAGAGGACTACATGTGAGCAGGTTTAATAGTTATCTAGAATAGTTATATAGAAAATCTTGATTTTCGACTCTGATTTTTGCTCCTTTGTTCTTTTCAATCACTGTTTATTGTTGGCCCGATGCTATCGCATCCGGAGGATGCGATAGCATCACACCTCTTGCCATGTTAACCCTCAACACACACTCCTCTCACCTTTCACCATCTCCACTCACTCTTTCACTCCACATACGACCCCTTCTCTCACTCCGTCTCTCATACTCACGCCGTCATCGCCGCTGCTCCACGATCCCCGACATCATCTTCCGCCGGCGCCATCCTGGATCCAGACGTTGTCCACGCCGGCAACATGTTCTTGCGGCGACGCCATCTTGAATATCGTGAAATCCCGCGATACTCAAGATGGCGTCGCCGGAAGAACATGTCGCCGGCGTGGACGACGTCGGGATCCAAAATGGCATGGCGTCAGCGAAATCTCGCGAGTTTTTGCCAACGCCATTTTGGATCCCGACGTCGTCCTCGCCGGCGACATGTTCTTGCGGCGACGCCATCTTGAGTATCGCGGGATTTCACCGATCCAAAATAGCGTCGACGCAGGAACATGTCACCGGCGTTGATGCCGTCGGGATCCAAAATGGCATCGGCGAAATCTCGTGAGATTTTGCCGACGCCATTTTGGATCCCGACGTCCTCCACGCCGGCGACATGTTCTTGCGGCGACGCCATCTTGACTATCGCGGGATTTCGCCGATCCAAAATGGCGTCGCCGCAAGAACATGTCGCCGGCGTGGACGACATCGGGATCCAAAATGGCGTCGGCGTAATCTCGCGAGATTTCGCCGACGCCATCTTTTTGGATCCCGAGTCGTCCACGCCAGCGACATGTTCTTGCGGCGACGCCATCTTGAATCTCGCGGGATTTCACGAAATCCAAGATAGCGTCGCCGCAAGAACATGGCGGCCTGGAGAACGTCTGGATCCAGGATCGCGGCGGCGGAGGAAGATGTCGGGGCAGCGACGATGACGGTGTGAGTATGAGAAACGGAGTGAGAGAAAGGAACGTATGTGGAGTGAAAGAGTGAGTGGACATGAGTGGAGGTGAAAGGTGAGAGGAGTGTGTGTTGAGGCGGTGTGGTGTGTTGAGGGTTAACGTGCGTGTGTGTGTGGTGACGTCACCGGTTACAACTGGACGGAAGTTGTTACAACCAGAAGCTGGTTAGGGCATTTATTATTATAGATGATGAGGAAGAAGCCGTCTGTTGTTGGCGGTGATGGCGTGTAGAGGCTTCTTCAGCCAATGTAATAGATTTAGAGTTAGGGGATTCGTGTGTGAGACGACGGCGTTTATAAGCCTTAATCTTGTCAAGTCGATGCTGTTTTTCCTCAGGAGTCTCATTAGCACGGCGTTGTTTTTGTCGTAGTGCTAAAGCTGCTTTCCTTTCACTGGCATTGGCATACTGTGCATCGGTATTGAATGGTGGTATTGATAGGGCAGAAACAGATTGCTGATTAGTTATGTCAGTGAACGGCATATGGGATGAAGTGTAGCAGTAAATTGTTCCACATGCTGATGTGGAAGCATCCTGTTGTGAGTCTAATAATAATGATGAGGAAGAGGCCGTCTGTTGTCGGCAGTGACGGCGTGCAGAGGCTTCTTCAGCCAATCTTATGGATTTAGAGTTAGGGGATTCGTGTGTGAGGCGACGGCGTTTATAAGCCTTAATCTTCTCAAGGCGATGGTGTTTTTCCTCAGGAGTCTCATTAGCACGGCGTTGTTTTTGTCGTAGTGCTAAAGCTGCTTTCCTTTCACTGGCATTGGCATACTTTTTGTTATGACTCATGTTGGCACAGGTAAAGGAGTCTATTTGGCAGTTATCTGGCAGTGAAGATGGCGTCCTGGAGTATTGTAGAGTAAACAGATACTAATTGACCCTGTAATTGCTCAGCAGTAGTTATGAAGTGGTAGTGGCAAATTGGCCCTGTAGTTAGACACCGGCAGAGGAGCAAGGCAGCAGTAGTTATGGCGGTAGAGGCAAATTGGCCCTGTAATTAGACACCGGCAGAGGAGCAAGGCAGCAGTAGTTATAGCGGTAGAGGCAAATTGGCCCTGTAATTAGACACAGGCAGTGAACAGTCAGAGGAGCAAGGCAGCAGTACTTATGGCGGTAGAGGCAAATTGGCCCTGTAATTAGACACCGGCAGAGGAGCAATGCAGCAGTAGTTATGGCGGTAGAGGCAAATTGGCCCTGTAATTAGACACAGGCAGTGAACAGTCAGAGGAGCAAGGCAGCAGTACTTATGGCGGTATTGGCAAATTGGCCCTGTAATTAGACACCAGCAGAGGAGCAATGCAGCAGTAGTTATGGCGGTAGAGGCAAATTGATCCTGTAATTAGACACCGGCAGAGGAGCAAGGCAGCAGTAGTTATGGCGGTAGAGGCAAATTGGCCCTGTAATTAGACACCGGCAGAGGAGCAAGGCAGCAGTAGTTATGGCGGTAGAGGCAAATTGGCCCTGTAATTAGACACCGGCAGAGGAGCAAGGCAGCAGTAGTTATGGCGGTAGAGGCAAATTGGCCCTGTAATTAGACACCGGCAGAGGAGCAAGGCAGCAGTAGTTATGGCGGTAGAGGCAAATTGGCCCTGTAATTAGACACCGGCAGAGGAGCAAGGCAGCAGTAGTTATGGCGGTAGAGGCAAATTGGCCCTGTAATTAGACACCGGCAGAGGAGCAAGGCAGCAGTAGTTATGGCGGTAGAGGCAAATTGGCCCTGTAATTAGACACAGGCAGTGAACAGTCAGAGGAGCAAGGCAGCAGTACTTATGGCGGTAGAGGCAAATTGGCCCTGTAATTAGACACAGGCAGTGAACAGTCAGAGGAGCAAGGCAGCAGTACTTATGGCGGTATTGGCAAATTGGCCCTGTAATTAGACACCAGCAGAGGAGCAATGCAGCAGTAGTTATGGCGGTAGAGGCAAATTGATCCTGTAATTAGACACCGGCAGAGGAGCAAGGCAGCAGTAGTTATGGCGGTAGAGGCAAATTGGCCCTGTAATTAGACACCGGCAGAGGAGCAAGGCAGCAGTAGTTATGGCGGTAGAGGCAAATTGGCCCTGTAATTAGACACCGGCAGAGGAGCAAGGCAGCAGTAGTTATGGCGGTAGAGGCAAATTGGCCCTGTAATTAGACACCGGCAGAGGAGCAAGGCAGCAGTAGTTATGGCGGTAGAGGCAAATTGGCCCTGTAATTAGACACAGGCAGTGAACAGTCAGAGGAGCAAGGCAGCAGTACTTATGGCGGTAGAGGCAAATTGGCCCTGTAATTAGACACCGGCAGAGGAGCAATGCAGCAGTAGTTATGGCGGTAGAGGCAAATTGGCCCTGTAATTAGACACAGGCAGTGAACAGTCAGAGGAGCAAGGCAGCAGTACTTATGGCGGTATTGGCAAATTGGCCCTGTAATTAGACACCAGCAGAGGAGCAATGCAGCAGTAGTTATGGCGGTAGAGGCAAATTGATCCTGTAATTAGACACCGGCAGAGGAGCAAGGCAGCAGTAGTTATGGCGGTAGAGGCAAATTGGCCTTGTAATTAGACACCGGCAGTAAACAGGCAGATGACCAAAGCAGCAGTAGTTATGGCGATAGAGGCAAATTGGCCCTGTAATTAGACACTGGCAGAGGACAAAGGCAGCAGTAGTTATGGCAGTATAGGCAAATTAGCCCTGTAATTAGACACCGGCAGAGGACAAAGGCAGTAGTTATGGCGGTATAGGCAAATTGGCCCTGTAATTAGACACTGGCAGAGGACAAGGGCAGCAGTAGTTATGGCGGTATAGGCAAATTGGTCCTGTAATTAGACACCGGCAGTAAACAGGCATAGGACCAAGGCAGCAGTAGTTATGGTGGTACAGGCAATGCCAAGCGTCCGCACAGCAAGTCGGCGTGAGGTAAATGACGCAATTTCACGAATGCAAGATGGCGTCGGCGGACGTCGTTAACACCTCTTGCCATGTTAACCCTCAACACACCACACCGCCTCAACACACACTCCTCTCACCTTTCACCTCCACTCATGTCCACTCACTCTTTCACTCCACATACGTTCCTTTCTCTCACTCCGTTTCTCATACTCACACCGTCATCGTCGCTGCCCCGACATCTTCCCCCGCCGCGATCCAGGATCCAGACGTTCTCCAGGCCGCCGACATGTTCTTGCGGGACGCCATCTTGGATTTCGTGAAATCCCGCGATATTCAAGATAGCGTCGCCGCAACATCATGTCGCTGGCGTGGACGACATCGGGATCCAAAAAGATGGCGTCGGCGAAATCTCGCGAGATTACGCCGACGCCATTTTGGATCCCGATGTCGCCCACGCCAGCGACATATTCTTGCGGGACGCCATCTTGGATGTCGTGAAGTCCCGCGATATTCAAGATGGCGTCGCCACAACAACATGTCGCTGGCATGGGCGACATCGGGATCCAAAATGGCGTCGGCGTAATCTTGCGAGATTTCGCCGACGCCATTTTGGATCCCGATGTCGCCCACGCCAGCGACATATTCTTGCGGGACGCCATCTTGGATGTCGTGAAGTCCCGCGATATTCAGGATGGCGTCGCCGCAACAACATGTCGCTGGCATGGGCGACATCGGGATCCAAAATGGCGTCGGCGTAATCTTGCGAGATTTCGCCGACGCCATCTTTTTGGATCCCGATGTCGTGAGTATGAGAAACGGAGTGAGAGAAAGGAACGTATGTGGAGTGAAAGAGTGAGTGGACATGAGTGGAGGTGAAAGGTGAGAGGAGTGTGTGTTGAGGCGGTGTGGTGTGTTGAGGGTTAATATGTGCGTGTGTGTGTGTGTGTGTGTGTGTGTGTGTGTGTGTGTGTGTGTGTGTGTGTGGTGACGTCACCGGTTACAACTGGACGGAAGTTGTTACAACCGGAAGCTGGTTAGGGCATTTATTATTATAGATGTTGAAATATATGTTCATATGATTAAATAGTTATCTAGTGGTAATTTGCTGATAAAACTGTGATTTTATCAAAATTATAGCAAGCCCAATAAGTGACACATCACTGGAATTTGGGTCTCTGTCTCTACATTATGCTTCTTTCAGATTAAATAGCAAAAATCTTCTGACAGATTGTCTTTTAAAGGGGTTTTCTCGTAAGTCAAACTACGGAAAACAGTAAACTACCTATGAATAGTCATGTGGGTGCTTCTTGGCCTCTCTCCACGCTCCGGTCCCAGTGATCCTTTGCACGAATGACCGCGAGACTTTGTTATCCCTCGAGACTGTGACATCTCGCGGTCATTCTCGCAAAGGATCACTGGGACCGGAGCGTGGAGAGAGGCCGGATGGCTTAACGGGACGTCGGAAGGTGAGAATAACTATATTTTTTATTTTGATTCTATTTTTTACAGGGATGGCCAGCGATGCCGGGCGCTCGGCATCGCTGTGCTGATCGCTGGTGAAGCTGTCTGTGTGACAGCTCACCAGCGATCACATAGCGACTTACTAGCGATCCTGACACCTTGATATCGGTGTCGGGATCGCTGGTAAGTCGCTTAGTGTGACGGGGCCATTAGACTGTGTGATGTCTGCATTACTTCTCAGGAGCCCTCTACATACAAATGCAAAAGAGTGGGAATAGTGCTTTCTTGGTATCCTAAGATATCAGAATATATAGTTTTCTGTAAGTTAAGATCCAGAATCTACCTGATGTTTATTGGCTTTGTGTTCATAGTCCTTGGTCTGGCTTTTAATGTCAAAAGCATTGAGGTGAGAGTTGGGCTGCGTTCACACGTCGCTTTTTTTTGCATTTTCGCTGCGGTTTTTAAAGCGCGATTTTTGCCGCGAAAACGCAAAAAAACAGCATCCCATGCAATCCTATGGGATTCCGCAATGCTGTGCTAATGCTGCGGATTTTCCCGCAGCGGAATTGCATCGCGGAAAAATACGCAGCATGCTCATTAATTTTGCGGAATCGCGGCTATCCCGCACCCATAGGAATGCATTGTTCTGCTTACTTCCCGCATGTGGCTGTGCACACCATGTGAAAAGTAAGCAGAACATTTGCGGAAGTTACCCAGGGTCTGGAGTAGAGGAGACTGTCCTCCGGGCTGTGGGTACCATATCCCTCTAAAAAATAGAATAAAAAATGGTGTTATATTCACCTTTCGACGTCCCGCGCAGCATTCCCGGGCCTCAGCGATGCTTCCGTTCCCAGTAATGCCTTGCGAGACCTTTGATAACGTCGTGGTCTCGCGATAATGTAGCGGTCCCTATTCCTCGCGAGACCGCTACATTATCGCGAGACTGCAGCGTCATCAAAGGTCTCGCAAGGCATTACTGGGAACGGAAGCGTCGCTGAGGCCCGGGAATGCTGCGCGGGATGTCAGATGGTGAATATAACACGATTTTTTATTTTTAACTTTATATCTTTTTACTACTGATGCTGCATAGGCGGCCTCAGTAGTAAAAAGCTGGTCACACTCGTCAAACACTATGTTTGACGAGTGTGACCAACCTGTCAATCGGTTCTCCAAGCGATGCTACAGATCGCTTGGAAAACGATAGCATTCTGCAAGCTAATTACACTTGCAAATCGCTAATTTAAAATGTGATTTTCCCTTGGAATTGAATTCTCGCAGTAAATTCCGCGAGAGTTCCGCTATGTGTGCACATAGCCTTACAAAGTGCTGTATGGAATGGATTTTTAAGGGAATCTGTCAGCAGGATTTTTGTAATTTGAGAGCAGCATAATGTAGAGGCAGAGAGCCGGATTATAGGGATGTGTCACTTAGTAGGCTATAGTTTCACAACAATCAGGGTTTTATCTGCAGAAAACTATAACTACAGGACTAGGGCTCAGATGCACAGCAGTCAGGCTAATCTGTGTATTTCTGCCCCCACCACTGATTAGCAGCTTCCTCTGTACACTGTGGATTGTCAGCGGCCAATCAGGGGTGTGTGTGTGTGTGTGGGGTTATACACAAAGCAGCATTCTGAGCACTGCTACATCTGCAGCAGCAAATGCAGGGTTTCTATCAAAATTGCACCAAGCAGCCCAGTGAGTGACCATCAGTTCTTTGGAAATTTTGGGGCTAGGCTCTGTTATCATGTAATTTCCTATTTCTGTTCCCTTCTAGAAAGTAACAGAGATGCAAAAAAAAAAAAGTGGTGTTGGACCCCAGTGTGTGGGTCTGTCTGGTTTCCATCATGCTGAGCTATTTTAGCTGAATCATCTGCCGAGGCTCCAACACAGATGAGAACAAAGCCCAAGTTGCCTAAATTGTGGGGTCTGCATGTCCTGGGGCAGTGACTCCCTGGAGGAGCCATAAAATAAACTCAATATTAATTCCCAATCTTCTACCCAGTGCTGAATGTATTGCTGGAATTTTAATTTAAGGGAACGCTAAAACCCGAGTCGTGGAGCACAGGTTACAAGCTCATGTTCAAACATGTCCGATTCCCTCACTCCTGACAGCGTAGACCTGACCATGGAAGATGAACCGAGAAGGAAATATGTGCCGAGATTCCTCTGCAATGAATGAGTCAGAGGAGCTGTTCACAGCCAGGAGCCGTGTAATGCCGGCTAATCTGCAGTGACAGATATGTGTAATTACTGTAAAAGCCTCTGTGCAAATCACACTTATTCCTTCTTCCTATAAAGAAAAATGTTCGGGATTTCAAGACATTCAGAAAAAGTCAATCAAATTATTTATCCAATTAATTAAATTCCTGCCAGAAAGAAATTATCTCTTTATGGCTAGTCACGGAGATTATGGCTTGAAGGGTAATAGGACATAGGATGAGCTTGTTCCTCCTCTTCCGATGAAGTTCGTCAATATAAAGTTCCCCCTTCAGAGTAGGAATAGGCATCTAATATCTCCCATAGACTGGGGTGCAGGGTATAAATTGGCAGCACTGGAATATTGGGACCTGCTCTTAGGAGCATAGCGATAGAGGTGATATGTTATTAAGAATGTTACCTAAGAATACTTTGGACCTGATCGTCTCCTGGCTCTGCGCAGTGTATGACTTTACAAACTCCCCTCTCCCAGTCTCTAACCACAACCTCCTTCCCTTCTGTTAGTACCTGTCGCCCCACTCATGACACCCCCCCCCCCCACCCACCTGCCACACATACAGAAATCTACGTCACATCAATACCAGCAGCTTATGAACCATATACACTCCTCATTGCCCTGCTCGTCTCTCGCTTGTCCAGACTCAGCATTGTCACATTATAATATATTGCAAAGTGCCCTGGATGAAGCAGCGCCTACAACAGGCAAAAAGACCCAACAACGGCAACTCTGCCACACGCTGCAAACATGTCTTCTCCAGCGTTGCTCCAGGTCTGCGTCAGTGGAGAAAATCCCTTCCAGCAGAAGCCTTAATCCACTATATTTTCATGTTGAAAACTTGCAATTTGTTCTCCATCTGACCAAACCAGTCTACTTTACCACCCTCATCACATCACTAGCAGACAATGCAAAACAACTCTTTAAAACTTTCCCCATGAGCCCTAAAGTACAGTACCCGTCGCCAGCCTCCTCACTGACGAGCTGGCTTCTTATTTCCTAGAAATAAACCATATCCATCAGGACATTTTGGCCCAATCCCCTCAGAGCCTTGATCCCCTTCCGTCCTGTACCTCAAGTTCATTTTTTACCTTTGAACCTGTCACAGAAAAAGTTACCAGGCTCTTTGCTTTTTCTCATCCTACAACCTGCCCCAGTGACCCTATTTCCTCACATCTCCTCTAGACTCTCTCGAGTTGTCACTACCCACCTAACTAAAATATTAGTTCCTCTGGTATCTTTCCCTCTTCATTCAAACATGCTGTCATTACCCCTTTACTTAAAAAAAAAAATATCCCTCAACCGGAACTGTGCTTCCAACTACAGACCTGTCTCTAATCCTCCCTTTATCTCTAAACTCCTGGAACTCTTGGTCCACTCTCTCTAATCCACTATCTCTTGGATCACTCTCTCTTTTTGACCCTCTACAATCTGTTTTTTTTTTTTTACTCGAGTCTTAACACTTTGCTGAAACGTCCCTCACTTAAGTCTCTATTAACAGCAAAATCTAATGGTCACTGCTCTGTGCTTATCTCCTGGATCTCTCTGCAGCATTGGACACGGTGGATCACCAGCTCCTCCTCGCTGTTCTGCTCTATTGTCCTCGAGGACACTGTTCTCTTGATTTTCCTCCTACCTCTCTGACCGCTCCTTCACTGTTTCTTTCGGTAGCTCTTAAGGCCCCGTCACACACAGCGATCTCGCTAGCGAAATCGCTGATTTTGTGACACATCAGCGATCTCGCCAGCGAGATCATTGTGTGTGACGGGGATCAGCGACCGACACCCCCGCCGGTTATTGCTGATCGTGCAGCATCGGCCTGGGCCGTTTTTCGATCGCTGGTCTCCCGCTGTCCAGCGCGCATCGCTGCGTGTGGCAGCGAGAGATCAGCGACGCTGGTTTCCAAGGTAAACAGCGGGTATCCAGGAGTTGCGCGGCTCTTAGATACCCGATGTTTACTTTGGAAACCAGCGTGTACGCCGGTTTCCAAGGTAAACAGCGGGTATCCAGGAGTGACGTTTACATTAGAAACCAGCGTCGCTGGTCCTGATTGCTGGGGCTGTCTAACGATGTCCCAGCGATCCCATCGTGTCGGATCCTTGGTGGGATCGCTGGGACATCGTTATGTGTAACGGGGGCTTTACTCCTGTAATCCTCCCCTTACTATCTGGGTTCCTTATGTTTGTTCAGGCCTAGTCCCTTTCCTCTTTTTATACACCGCACCCTATTGGACAAATCATCAGATTTGGTTTTAGTACCATCTCTATGCTAATAACTTCCAACTATACACCTTTTCTCCTGACATTATCCCAACCTTAATGAAAAATACTAGGGCTTATCTGTCCTCTGTCTCTAACATTATGTCCTCCCTGTATCTGAAGCTGAATCTCTTCAAAACTGAACTTCTCGTGTTTCCTACCTATGCCCAATATTGCAATTACCTTGGATGGTTCACACATACCGTAACTCCCAAGTAGCACTCCCGCTGCCTTGTGGTCATATTTGACTCGTAACTTTCCTTTATTCCCCATTTCCAATCACTCACTCACTCCTGTTACCTGCATCTTAAAGGGAATCTGTCACCTCATTTTTCGCATATAAGCTGCAGCCACCGCCATTGGGGTCTTATCTACAGCATTCTGTAATGCTGTAGATAAGCCCCCGATGTAACCTGAATGATAAGAAGAAAAGTTATTTTATACTCGCCCGTAGGGGGCAGTCCGGGTCCGATGGGTGTCGCAGGTCCGTGTCCGGCACCTCCCATCTTCATGCGATGACGTCCTCCTCCTTGCTTCTGTCGCGGCTCCTGCGCAGATGTATTGATTTGCCCTGTTGAGGGCAGCGCAGAGTACTGCAGTGCGCAGGCATTGGGAAACGTCGGAGAGGCCCAGCGCCATAGCCTCACTGTCGCTCTTATTCATTCTTGTCTGGACTACTGCAACTCTCCACTGATCAGTCTTCCTGTAAATTTTCTCCTCTCCAGTGCTTCCTGAATGTATCAGCCAGGGTTGTATTTCTGTCCAGCCTCTAAGATGCCTCCACCTTGTGCCAGTCATTACACTGGTTGCTTATCCGCTACATAATACAATACAAACGTATCTCTGTCACCCACCAAGCTCTCCACAGTTCTACACCACCCTATATCTCCTCCATCAGCTCTATCACTCTACCCGTACTCTCTGCTCCCCAAATGACCTAAGACTAACATCCTTCATAATCCGAACCACCTCATTCTGTCTCCAAGGCTTCTCTTGTGCTGTGCTAGTTTTCTGGAATGCACTACCCCGACGATTTGGTTAATGCCTATCCCCGACATATTTAGGCATGCTTTAAAAACACATTTCTGAAGACAAGCCTATCATCTAATTTCACTAATTTAACTCTCCTGTTTCCTCTTTCTACATTTTTCTCATAATCTGATCCCTCCTATCCATCTGTCTCCACATCCTCCATGCACCAGTAGTACACGGTAACTGCAGTCAGACTGATCCGGGCTGATGACAGATCCTGCAGCTTTATATGAATACCCTATTTATTATAATGGTGTCCGGACCGTACATGACAGCACGTTCTACCTATTGTGTCCCCCCCCCTATTTCTTATAGAGTGTAAGCTTGTGAGCAGGACCCTCACTCCTCCTGTAACTGGTGAACTATGTGTTACTGTTACGTCTTGTCTGTACATGTCCTCGCTTAATTGTAAAGTGCTGCGGAACATATTGTCACTATGGAAATACAATTATTATTGTGATCAGCAATGGGATATAATAAAAAAAAAAAAAAATAACCATTACTCTCTAGTTTTACGCACAGCCCCTAACTCTGCTTTACACCTCAAACTTTAGCTTTCATTGCAGTTATCGCTAATATTGCAAGGATGGAAGAAGTTGAGATAATGGGAGTTTGTTGAAGGGAATCTCACCAGTGTTTGCTACCTCATCTGAGAGTAGCGTAATGTAGGGAAAGAGACCCTGATTCCAGCTATGTCTCAACTGCTGCCCCCGCTAAACTATCAGAGTATTTAGATATAGCATGTGATAAAGCCGAGAAAGCTGCCCCTGCCCACATCACAGCTTTCTGTGTACCTAGTCTATGGACAGTGAGCTGCTTATCACAGGAGAAGGTGGAGTTAGACCATTACTAGCGGTAACGTCAGTCCAGGCAGTGATCATGTCCTGGTGAGAGAAGCTTCATTCTATGGAAACGACACACAGCCTAAAAAGTGACACATCCCTGAAATCTGTGTCTCGACTGCAACATAATGCTTTCCTCTGGTTACTGACAGATTAGCTTTAACGGGTTGGACATTGAGGTATGGGATATCTACCGCTTATTGGTGGAACTTGTGAGCAGTTTATTTCCACCTGAAAGAGCGCTAGCATGTATACATATAATCGTCTATTCTGTCTGTCACGTTAATCCCGTGTCGCTGATTGGTCGCGGCCGGCCGCAACCAATCAGTGACAGGCGCAGTCCGGCCGCGAATTGGCGCGGCATTCGAACGATGCACGCCACCGTTACCGTCGGGAGATCTGCCGCGCTAGCCGCTGATCTCCCGACGGTTGTCGCGGGTCATCTCCTGCCGCACGGAGGTCAGCGGCGACGCAGACCCTGGGTACCATAAACCTGTAAAAAAATTAAATTAAAATAAAAAATGGTGATATACTCACCTTCCGACGGCCCCCGGACTCTTTCCCTCCTCTCACCACGTGCCCGGCATCTTCCGGTTCCAGTAATGCTTTGCGCGAAAGACCGCTGATGACGTCGTGCTCTCGCAAGAGTGACGTCATCTCCGATCCTTCTCGCTAAGCATTACTGGAACCGGAAGATGCCGGGAGCATGGAGAGGAGATCGGGGGCTGTCGGAAGGTGAGAATAACTTTTTTTTTTTTTTTTTTTAATTTTTTACATTCTATCTTTTACTATTGATGCTGCATAGGCAGCCTCCATAGTAAAAAGTTGATTACAATTGTCAAACACTATGCTTGACAAGTGTGACCAACCTGTCAATCACATTCCAAGCAATGCTTCAAATCGCTTGGAATGCGTGTGAAAAACGCATGTTTTCTGCGGGAAATCGCATGCAAATTTTCCCGCGGCAGGAGTTGCAGAAATTTCTGCAGCATTTTTGCAACGCGGGCACTTAGCCTCGGTGTGACACGCAGCAGCGACCAGGCCCCCGCTGTGAGATCGCCGATCGTGGTGGATCGTCCTGGACCATCTTTTGAACGTCGGTCTCCCGCTGGCCATATTCTAGAATACCCGATGCATTAGAATAGGACCACCATCTAGTGTAGACATAATGAGGGAGCTGAGAGCCGGCTGCTCTTGTTTCTGTATTGTTGTCAGGAATCTTCAGAAGTTCAGTAGTAAGTCTTAGAAATGTAGTGTTTTTGCAGCTCAGCGAATTATTCATGTTTTTATTTGGGCAAATATGCTATTTTCTAGCTCTTCCCTAAAATGCTGGTTTTGGTGACACACTTGTGTCTGTAACGGAAAAGCCCAGAGATTTCTAATAACTTTGAAAATCTGATTAATAAAGGTCTGCGTTGTAAGTTCTCCTTTCCAGGGCCTGCACGCAAAAATAGAAAACTGCTTAAAGTACCGTATGTTTTTAGGAAATGGATTTTCCATTATGTTTTTTTTTTTTTGATGACCAAAGCATTCACTGAACTGTGTGTAACTGTAGTGTTTCGCTGCTTCCACTGTTGACATTTGGCTGCTGCCGGAGGTGATAACAGCTGATGGGGGAGGGATAACCGCCATAACATGTGCGGTCTGAACACTCTTCTTACTAAGCTACGGACAGTAAAAGACAGCCGATGGCAGTAATATATGACTGTGGGAGATTAATCAGAGTTGGTATGGACCCTGTCACCTACTGAATGACAATTTCTTACCTGTATAAGGCCAGGTTCACATAGCGTTATGGCAGTCCATTTAACGGATGCGATAAATGGACTGCGCTAGCGCTACTCTTCTTTTGATCACGTTAATTCGATCGCATTAGCGCAGGTGCTCCATCTGCCCTAGCTGTGACGGACCCTCGAACGCTGTAGACCGCGTCCGAGGTTCCGTCACAGCATGACGGCACATCGCTAATGCATGCCGATTATGACATGCATTAGCGATGCGCTCGGTTATGGCAGTCTATGGGTGCGTTAACGGATGCGTTACATCGCGTTAATGCCGCTTTGTAACACATCCATTAAACGGACTGCCATAACGCAATGTGAACCTGCCCTAAGTTTTCACTTTGTCTATGTATATGTGTGCAGGGGGTCATCATTTGGTTGTCATACTGCAAGTTTAACCAAATGCAACCTGTTAAAAGGAATCTGTCCCCCTGGGACGTATATGACCTATTAATATGGGCATACAGGTAATAGAAATATTACACTAGTCCTACCTGTCTGCCTCATATTAGCGTTCTTGTTGTTGAGACATGTTATATTCTGTATGTATACTAATTATTTCTTGCAGGCTCTGGGGTGTGCGGTGCCTAGAAGAAACCCCTGCCTCCTGTCCTCATTACAATACTACCCCCTCCCATGGAGGTCAGTTACGGCCCCGAAATCCCGCACCTGCGCCCTTCACCCCATCCACAATACGTACCTCTTCCTCCCTTCTATGGACGCTTCATTCAGGGATCTTCTGCGCAGGCTCCGGCTAGTCACTGTGACCTCCGGTGTGCGCTGCGATAAGATGTACTCCCCACTTCCTCCCTGCACAGTTATCACTAGGAAACGGGTACATAGCAATGACAATGCAGGGTGGAAGTGGGGAGAGGACCTTATCGTAGCGCACACCGGAGGTCACTGGAGTGGAAATCGCCTGCGCAGAAGATCCCTGAGTGCAGCGCCCACCGAAGGGGGGGAAAAGGTATGGTATTGTGGGGGAGTGCAGGGCGCAAGCATGAGATTTCAGGGTGTAACTGACATGCATGGGAGGGGGTAGTATTGTAATGAGGACAGGGGGCAAGGGTTTCTTCAAGGCACTGCACACCCCAGAGCCTGGAAGGCATCATTAACATACAGACAGAATATAAGATTTCTCAACGATAAGACCACTAATATGAGGCAGACAGGTAGGACCAGTGTAACATTTCTATTACCTGTATGCCCATATTAATAGATCATATATGTCCCAGAGGTGACAGATTCCCTTTAATGGCTTACTAGACAATATGATTTTATTCAAGGGAATCTGTCATCTGGGTTTCACCCCCCAAACTATTCATACTCCCATGTAGCTCTTTTAAAGACACGGCCAGCAATGTATTTACATGGCCAGTCCGTTCCTCCAATGCTGAAAAGTCAGGGTTTGGATGGATATCCAAAAGACTTAGATCTGAATCTTCTGTCACTCCAGCTCTATTCCCTGCCCATTGCGACCTCCTACTGTTTGACTGAGGGCTCTTTTGCCTGAAATCACAAAGCATAGAGGCTCAGGCAAGCAGGAGGAGGCAACACTGTAGAGGTGGAGTGATCATTCAAATGCTGATTTCTGAGGAACAGACTGGCTAGGGAAAGGTATTGCTGGGCTTGTGTTTGAAAGCTTGAAAGAGATACATGCGCAGATAAATAGTTTAGGGTGTTGGAATTATGGGGACTGGTTCCTTTTTAAGATAATAAATTGTTCTGTATTCACTAAAGTTTTACTTTCCTAATCAAAAGTGAAATAAAATGATGAGATTAACTATATGTAAGATGAACTTTAAGTATTTTTGTTATCATGGACCAGTATGTGATATTTCTAGACTAAATATCTTGTTTTTTTTATGGCCTTTAGAGAACATCCCAGAAGAGCTTCAAGAGCCTTTCTATACAGATCAGTATGACCAGGAGCACATGAAGCCGCCTGTGGTGAACCTTCTTCTGTCTGCAGACTTGTACTGTCGTGCTGGGAGCCTTATCCTGAAGAGTGATACAGCCAAACCTCTTCTTGGGCACGATGCTGTCATCCAAGCCTTGGCACAGCGTGGGCTGTATGTGACCGACCATGAAAAGCTGGTGACTGAGAGAGACCTAAGGAAAAAGCCTATTCAGATGGTAAGAGACATACATGAAAAAAAACAAAGGTATGAACTGGGATATAAACTGGTGTGCATGCAGTCTGTAAGCGCACGTTCACACTGGCCAGTAAACAGAAAAAAAACTAAGAAACATAATGATTAGATACTCTGCAATAAATAAATAGCATAGAGCATGAAAATAATATACTCTTCTTGGTTAGCATGACTTTTTATCAAAAAAATGCAAAAGTCATCCCACCACTTCACGGTGACCATAATTGGGACAGTCCTAACTCTAATATTAAAAACCTTTATCCACATGCATGTCACTTGACAAATGGTAAGGTTTTTAATATTAGAGTTAGGACTGTCCTAATTATGGTCACCGTGAAGTGGTGTGATGACTTTTCCATTTTTTGTTATCAAAAAACATGTTAACTAAGTAGTTTATATTATTTTCATGCATTATGTTATTTATTTTTTTATTTACGGCAGGATATTTAATCATTATACGTCTGACTTTGATTTTTACATGCCAGTATTTTTCCTTATTTTGTGATATGCAATAGTGTAGTAGACAAAACTATTCCATATTGTGACTGTTACACAGTGTATATTTTTTCTTGATATATTTGGAGCGACATATAGAAAGAAATATCTTAATAGAGGGATGCGTTTCAGTCTTCTGACAGTTGTAGTCTAAGAGATGGGTCCTGATCTATAGATGTCAAAAGAGACTTAAAGTGGTTGTCATTTTAATGACTAGACATTGAAATAAGTTCCACAATTGGATGTATTTAAAAAAAAAAAAAATGTTCCTGTGCTGAAATAATCTTATAAATGTCCCCTTCTGTGTAATGAGCGTGTCAGGGACATGGTGCGATCATACCACAGCTCCTGATGGGGGAAGCAAAAGAGGGTACAGACAGGACAGCACGGGATCACAGATCATTCTTTCTGTGAGGTAAAACATGTTTTTAAACAGGCAGGGAAATGTTTTATCTCACAGAAAGCAGCAGCTGCGATCCCGTGCTGTCCTGTCTGTATACTGTTTTGCTTCCTCCCCTCCTCTGACGTTGCTGGAGCAGTGCAGCTGCGTGAGTGGAGTATGCAATGTTTTTATTTTTATTGGGCTCCTAAAATGATTAAAGGGGTTTTTAAAGGGATTTTCCTGTTTCAGAAAGCCCCTGTTCCCTACCGAGTTTCTTTTTAAAACAAAACCTGTCCTTTACTCACCCTCCCCAGGTTCAGAAGTGAGTCTCTGCTGCTTGCGGTGTTTGTCTGCAGCGTTGACATCACGTTGACAGGACTGCAGCCAATGACTGGGATCAGCAGCTTTGCTGGAGTTGAATGATCTGCTCCAACTCACTAAGCTCACTGTTGGCTGCAGCATTGTCAATGTGATATCAGTGCTGCAGACACTGGGATCAGCGACGCCAACTCAGCGTTGGATACAGTGTGGGTGAAGAACAGTTTTGGGCGACAGTGTAATCAGGGCAATGGAGTCAGTGTCCATTTTGGTGGAGTCGTTATGAAATGGACAGACTCCTAAAATATATAATAAATTGGATCCAGTATTTCAGTGCAGGCTCTGCTGTAAATGTTTTCATTATTAGGAAAGTTATGAAATGTCCTATAAATGTCTGTTGTATTCCTGATCTAAGGATCTGGGCTTTTAGTTGAGATGAATCTGTGCTGCACTTTATGCACATGCTCAGTAGTGACCAGTGCTGTGAGGTCGGAGGTTTGGCTTACGACTCCGCAGCCCTGACTGTAATGTATATGGAGCCCGAGACAATTTGCCAGTGAAGATATTGATGCGGCATGTCTGACTTCAGACTCCTAATACATGTGTTCAGGAGTTGAGCCACAGCCAGAGATGGCGCTCTTATAGAGAACACAGGAACACTCGGCTGAACCAGCTCTTCTGTGTATAGGCCGGATGATTGGCCTTGCAGCCATCCTGTGTATGTGCTGGACTTTAGCCTGTGGTAACTTGTGTTGTGGCTTCTTTTTGTAATGGCACCTGACTGAGCCTATAAGGCTATATGGGCACGTTTTGTATTTGCTTGCAGAAATTTCTTCAAGGTTTCTGCATCTCTTGGCAGAAAAATGCAGTGGAAAATACGTGTGTGTTTTTTTTTTTTTTTTTAATAGAGCTAAATAAAGATCTATTATTAAAAAAAAAATATTTCCTTGTTAAACGCCGCCTTTTTCATTCTCCATTGAAGACCATAATATCATTACATACCATGTTCAAATTATAATGTTTACAAACACAAAACAAATAGCCTTTACTGGCAAGTTTACAGAGGAACCTTTGCAAAAAAAATTGACATGGTGTCCCCCTATAAAATTGAACCAGCAAAGGCTTGGCAGACAGCTGTGGGCTGATATTAATAGCCTGCGAAGGGGCAATGGTTATTGCCACCCCCCCAGGCTAAAAACGGCAGCTCTCAGCCATCGCAGAAATGGCGCATCTTATAGAAACGTGAAAAGAATTGAGATGCTGCAGGAAATAAAACGCTGCAAATATGGACGGAAATTTACTGATCATGTGCACAACACTTCAGGATTGTCATTGCATTACCTTGCTTTAGTATTCCATTGCGTTTTTGGAGCATTTACGCGCGTAAAGAAACACAGCAAAAACGCATAAAAAGTGCATCGTGTGCATATAACCTAAATGATGTTTTGATAGGAAAAATTAAATGAAATGTGGGCTGTAATCTCCGAAATAAAAGCCTAAGGCCGGGATCACACATGCGAGAAACACGGCCGAGTCTCGCCTGTGAATACCCGGCACTGCCGCCGGCACTCAGGAGTGGAGCCTGTGACTGCATAGCAATACATGGAGCCGCACGCTGTGCACCTGAGTGCCGGTGGCAGTGCCGGGTATTAACATGCGAGACTCGGCCTAATACAGCTGCTGGAACTGGTGTGGGAATAGTGATTATGCCTCTAGCCAGCAATCTGAAGCACAATGGGTGAATCCTCAGTAGCGAACCAGGTAGTACATCTAGATGGATTGGGGTTGGTCCAGTGGGTAGGGGGGATAACTTTGAAACTAGCAAATACCCCTTTAAGCATGCTGTGAATGTGAAGATTTGTTGTGGGCCTAAAATCCAAGCAGACTTCTTTTCTGTGTATGAATGAGGTTCTGCACACCGCGGTCACATTTTCTGCCCTGTACTTAGTTGCCGATTCTTGGTGCACTTACAGCTGTGCAGTAATAGGCTCAGTATGGATGTCGTCTCCGAGATACAGGTGTCACAGCAGCCATTATCGGCAGTGGAATGAGCCGGCGTTATTCGTTCTCGGCCTCCTGTGACCATGTCCTGTACAGCCGTGGGACACGCAGTCTATTATTATCCAGGATCGTATTGTCGGACAGGCTTTCCAGATGCTTTGCCATTGTCGGACCTTAGTAAATGAGCTGATTATCTTGAGTGTAGTGTGTCTGCCATTGTGGATGCTGCAAGAATCCTCTCTTTATTATCAGCGGGTTCTTTGTGATGGTACCAGTGGGCTCAACAATGAAGCCATAGTTATGTAGAGATATGTCCAGCTCAGCTCACATCTGTGCTGGGGATTCCATAGAGGCATTTTGAAAGCAAGAATAGCACAACTTTCAGCCCCATCATTGCTGGCAAATCAGCTGTTTGTTCTGTGTTGTTTTTTTTTTTTTTTTTTTTACATAAAACTGTATGTGTGAATCCATCCATCATGAACGTCTGGCAATGAATGTATGCAGGCAGAGTCTGACTGCACGATTGAGTGCCGGCGGCAGTGCCGGATATTAACATGCGTTAGGCTACAGTCACACGTGTGAGAGTAATTCTGTGTTCACACATTGCATTGCGTTTTTGCTGCATTTTCAGTATAAAAAAATAACTAACATGTGTACATGTAGACAAACATCACATATAATCTGCAACAAAAATGCTGCAAAACCTGCTTTTTGTAAGCAGATTCCTTACTGCCAAGAGAGCAGGCTTTGCATGCAGAAAAAAAAAACGCTGCAAAAATGCAACATGTGAATATAGCCTTACCATACAAGAGAAACTGGTTTTTTTTTTTTTTTTCTTTCCCCCCCCCCCCACTAGGTGCCATACTAGGTGCATCAGTGTTTTTTTTTTTTTTTTTTTTTTTTCTTTTTTCTTCCTCTTTTTAACCCCTTTACCCCCAAGGGTGGTTTGCACGTTCATGACCGGCCCAATTTTTACAATTCTGACCACTGTCCCTTTATGAGGTAATAACTCTGAAACGCTTCCATGGATCCTGGTGATTCTGACATTGTTTTCTCGTGACATATTGTACTTCATGTTAGTGGTAAAATGTCATTCAAATAACTTGCGTTTATTTGTGGGAAAAAAAGGAAATTTGGCGAAAATTTTGACAATTTCGCAATTTTCCAACTTTGAATTTTTATGCCCTTAAATCACAGAGATATGGCACACAAAAAACTTAATAAGTAACATTTCCCACATGTTTACTTTACATCAGCACAATTTTGGAACCAAAATTTTTTTTTGTTAGGAAGTTATAAGGGTTAAAAGTTGACCAGCGATTTCTCATTTTTACAACACCATTTTATTTTTACGGACCACATCACATTTGAAGTCACTTTGAGGGGTCTATATGATAGAAAATACCCAAAAGTGACACCATTCTAAAAACTGCACCCCTTTAGGTGCTCAAAACCACATTCAAGAAGTTTATTAACCCTTCAGGTGCGTCACAGGAATTTTTTGAATGTTTAAGAAATAATGAACATTTAACTTTTTTTCACAAAAAAATTACTTCAGGTCCAATTCTTTTTTTTTTTTCATTTTTCCAAGGGTAACAGGAGAAATTGGACTGCAAAAGTTATTGTGCAATTTGTCCTGAGTACGCTGATACCTGATATGTGGGGGGAACCGCTGTTTCGGCGCATGGCAGAGCTAAGAAGGGAAGGAGCGCCGTTTGACCTTTTCAATGCAAAATTGGCTGGAATTCAGATCGGACGCCATGTCACGTTTGGAGAGCCCCTGATGTACCTAAACAGTGGAAACCCCACACAAGTGACCCCATTTTGGAAACTAGACCCCCCAAGGAACTTATCTAGATATGTGGTGAGAACTTTGAACTCACAAGGGCTTCGCAGAAGTTTATAACGTACAGCCGTACAATTAAAAAATCATATTTTTTCCACAAAAATGATCTTTTCACCCTCAATTTTTAATTTTCCAAGGGTAACAGGACCCCAAAAGTTATTGTGCAATTTGTCCTGAGTACGCTGATACCCCATATGTGGGGGTAAACCACTATTTGGGCGCATGGCAGAGCTCGGAAGGGAAGCAGTGCCATTTGACTTTTTTGGCTGGAATTGGGATTGGACGCCGTGCCGCGTTTGGAAAGCCTCTGATGTGCCTAAACAGTGGAAACCCCCCACAAATGACACCATTTTGGAAACTAGACCCCCTAAGGAACTTATCTAGATGTGTGGTGAGCACTTTGAACCCCCCAGTGCTTCATAGAAGCTTATAACGCCCTGGCATGAAAATAAAAAAATCATATTTTTTCCACAAATATGATCTTTTAGTCCCCAATTTTTTTGTTTTCCCAAGGGTAACGGAAGAAATTGGACCCCAAAAGTTGTTTAGCAATTTGTCCTGAGTTCGCTGATACCACATATGTGGGAGAAAACTACTGTATGGGGACACGTCGGGGCTCGGAAGGGAAGTAGTGACATTTTGGAATGCAGACTTTGATGGAATTGTTTGCGGGTGTCATGTCGTGTTTGGAGAGCCTCTGATGTGCCTAAAGTGTTGAAACTCCCCACAAGTGACCCCATTTTGGAAACTAGACCCCCTAAGGAACTTATCTAGATGTGTGGTGAGCACTTTGAACCCCCAAGTGCTTCACAGAAGTTTATAACGTCCGGGCGTGAAAATAAAAAAATCATATTTTTTTCCACAAAAATGATATTTTTGCCCCCAATTTTTTATTTTCCTAAGGGTAACAGGAGAAATTGGACCCCAAAAGTTGTTTTGCAATTTGTCCTGAGTAGGCTGATACCCTACAAGTGGGGGTAAAACACTGTTTGGGCGCATGGCAGAGCTTGGAAGGGAAGGAGCACCATTTGACTTTTTCAACTCAGAATTGGCTGGAATTGAGATCAGACGCCATGTTGCATTTGGAGAGCACCTGATGTGCCCAAACAGTGGAAACCCCCAATTCTAACTCCAACACACCCCTAACTCTAATCTCAGCCCTAACCCTAGCCCTAACCCTAATGGGAAAATGGAAATAAATACATTTTCTTTTAATTTTATTTTTCCCTAACTAAGGGGGTGATAACGGGGGGGTTTGATTTACGATTTATGGCGGTTTTTATGTTTGGCAGCTGTCGCACGCTAAAAGACGCTTTTTATTGTAAAAATAGTTTTTGCATCACCACATTTTGAGACCTATAATTTTTCCGTATTTTGACCCACCGAGTCATGTGAGGTCTTATTTTTTGCGGGACGAGTTGACGTTTTTATTGGTACCATTTTCGGGCACATGACATTTTTTGATCGCTTTTTATTCCGATTTTTGGGACGGAGAATGAACAAAAACCAGCATTTCAAGAATTTCTTTTGAGGGGTGCGTCTACACCGTTCCGCGTGCAGTAAAATTGATAAGGCGGTTTTATTCTTCGGGTCAGTACGGTTACAGCGATACCTCATTTATGTCGTTTTTTTTATGTTTTGGCGCTTTTATGCAATGAAAACAATTTTATATAAAAAATAATTATTTTTGTATCGCTTTAATCTGCGAGCTATAACTTTTTTATTTTTTCTCTGACGCTGTATAGTGGCTCGTTTTTTGCGGGACAAGATGACGTTTTCAGCTGTACCATGGATATTTATATGCGTCTATTTGATCACGCGTTATTGCACTTTTTGTTCGGCGGTATGATAAATCATTATTTTTTGCTTCGTTTTTTGTTTTTATTTTTTAAGGGGTTCGCTAAAGGGGTTAACTCATGGGACAGTTTTATAGGGCGGGTCGTTACGGACGCGGCCATACCAAATATGTGTACTTTTATTGTGGGTTTTTTTTTTTTTTTTCAAAAAATGAATTTATTAGGGGATTTTTTTTTTTTTTTTTCTTAAATTTATTTAGCTTTTTTTTTTTTTTTACTACAACATTGTCCCAGGGGCCAGGGGGGACATAGCTGTCATGTGACCGCTGATCTGTCACATCACAGATCACTGTGACAGATCAGTGATCTGTCACAGGCATAGAATCAGACTTCCTCATGCCTGCGCTTTGCAGGCACTGAGGAAGCCAGCTCCTTGCAAGCCCCCAAAGGTCCCTGTCGCCATCTTGGATCCGGGGATCTGCAGGGAAGGAGCCCCCCGCAGCAGCGCTGCACATTGCGCTGCTGTGGGGGGCTCAGGGAAGCATGGAGGGAGCCCCCTCCCTGCCGATGCTTCCCTTTAACCCCCGGTACACTGCGATCGTGTTTGATCGTGGTGTGCAAGGGGTTAATGTGTCAGGGGCGGTCCGTTACCGCCCCTGACACATAGTGCCGGGTGTCAGCAGTGATAATCAGCAGCTGATCGCGCGAGACGTACTATCCCGTCCATGGGCATAGGGGCCCAGGTCCCATGGACGGGATAGTACATCTGATGTCCGAAAGGGGTTAAAGGGAATTTGTTACCCATTTTCGGCCTATAAGCTGCAGCCACCGCCATCAGGGGCTTATCTTCAGCATTCTGTAATGCTGTAGATAAGCCCCCGATGTAACCTGAAAGAGAAGAAAAATGAGTTAGATTATACTCACTGGGGGGTGGGGCGGGTGCGGTGGGTGTCACGGTCTGGTCCGGCGCCTCCCATCTTCTAGTGAAGGTGTCCTCCTTCTTACTTCTGCTGCGGCTCCTGCACAGGCGTACTGCTATGTCCTGTTGAGGGCAGAGTAAAGTACTGCAGTGCGCAAGCATCGGGAAAGGTCAGAGAGGTCCTGCGCACAACAGTACTTTACTCTGCCCTCAACAGGACATAGCAGTACGCCTGTGCAGGAGCCGCAGCAGAAGTAAGAAGAGAACGTCATCGCTAGAAGATGGGAGGTGCCGGACCGGCCCCCCGGGTGAGTACAATCTAAGAGTCCCATTACATTTAGCGATGCACCAGTGATCCCGACAATGATACGACCTGGTCAGGATCGCTGGTGCATCGCTAAATGGTCGCTAGTGAGCTGCCTAACAGGCAGATCTCACCAACGACGTGTCGGCGGTCGTTACCTGTCAGACGCGGCGATGAAGACGTCCTCCTGCCCGCGTCCACGCATTGCTCGTCGGCGCCAGCAGGAAGCCCAGCAGGAAGCTGACGACGAGAAACGGCCCAGGACGTTCTCGCGCGATCAGCGATAGGCAGCGGGGGAGCCAGTCGGAGGTAAGTGTCACATATAGCGATATCGCTAGCAATATTGCTGCTGCGTCACAAAATCGGTGACGCTTTAGCGATATCGCTATGTGTGAAGCCCCCTTAACTCATTTTTCTTATCTTTCAGGTTACATCGAGGGCTTATCTACATCATTACAGAATTCTGTAGATAAGCCCCTGATGGCGGTGGCCGCAGCTTATGGGCCAAAAATGAGGTGACAGATTCCTTTTAAGCAGGGTATGTATTGACTCTTAGCAATGCATCAGTTAAATATGGATGAAACTCTGCTGTATAAAGTGTCATCTGTGTCACACTGATCCCCCTGGACTTTAATGGCTTAGGTTGGTTTCACATTTGCGTCTGTGTGCGCAGTGTTTCATCCGCATAGATTCACATGCGTCATGTGTACCTATGTTTAACATGGTGTACACAGGGGCATGCATTTGCATCAGTTCGCAAGCGTCTATGAACGCATGCGTTGTTTTTCGGTGTGCGGCGGGGTCCGGCAAACGCAACATGTTGCATTTTTAGAAGCGGCCACAGTCTGTCAAATATGCGCATGCGGATGAGTGCGTAAACTCTCCTCCCCCCCCCCCCCCGCATTACTGTCTATGGGACCGCATGCGCACGCAAGGACATGCGCATGCGTTCTTAAAAATGTAAATAGAAATTCCATGAGACACGCCCATTTTTGTCTGTCATATCGAATGCATGCGCGGAAACAACAAAACGCATACAAATGCATGCAAGCGCAGCGGTTTTTTGCATCATGTGTAAGATGATGCGGATAAATGCTGCTTAAACATGCTGATGCGGATGATACCCTGTGGACTCAAGCGCTAATGTGAACCTAGCCTTAGTCTGATCTGCAGAACGGATGAGAATAGGATCTGCTCTTACTCCCATGTTACAGAGACATGGATCCGTTTTTCCTCTGTGTGCGGTCAGAGAAAAAAACAGGCGGTGCTAGTACATGTCAGGTGGACTCTGGCGTAGGTTGAAGCCTGTGGGCCCCAATTCAAAATATCTAGTGGGGCCCCCAATTGACACAGTTATTTAATAGTAAGAGTCTTTTCCTATAGGGCAGAGGGAGCTCTGGGGCCCCTCTAGTCTCCAGGGCCCAAGTGCGATTGCAACCCCTACACCTATTATACTTGCGCCCCTGCACATGGATTTGTGAATGCGGCCATTTCTCTGAATCTCTCTTGGATCTCTGAGAAAACGGAGACCTGATTAATTATTTATTCATCATTTTGATTCAAATCTGGCCTATTTTATGTGTTCGCCTCTCTGGGAGACCTTTAGGGTCTCCGGTTGTTTTCACACAATTCATTATTTGCAAGATTTCAAAAAATCTCAAAATTTGGCCCCAATGTTCTCCAGCTCCATTCAGGAGTGATTTTTTTTTTTTTTTTTATTTATAGCAATTATTTTTGTGCCCTTTTTGCACCATTTTGCGACTTGTGACTTTTTTTGTGCTAATCCACTTGCAAAAAAGGCTAATTTTGTAAAGTTATGAACCATACTGAAAAATACACGGTACAAAGATATACATCTTTCCTGAAGAATTTTGTTGAAAAAAAAGTCAATTAATAATACCAGATGAAAAAGAAGAAAAGTGACTTCAAAAGGTAACCTGAAATGATGAATCTGGACCATAGTTACCACACCGGCAAGGACTATTGGGAGAGATGAGGCCAGTGTGGTGTGGCCCCCGGCCGGCTCCTCCCCAGCCCTGTTTATTGTCTGGTCTTTTCTATGTGTGTATGCAGCAGACTACTGCGGCTTTTCAGAGAAATGATATGACTGCGGCACGGTGCAATGTGACCCGAGTGATGGCTCCCCAATAACTAGAGACCTTCCAGACAGCGGAGTGAATGGGGTGGATTGTGTGCTTCTATAAAGCTCTGGTAAAAATTAAGAGACCACCACATCAGAACCCTGTCATGGCCAGCCCAATCTCCAGACCTGAACCCCATTGAAAACCTCTGGAATGTAATCAAGAGGAAAATGGATAGTCACAAGCCATCAACCAAAGAGCTGCTTACATTTTTGTACCAGGAGTGGCATAAGGTCACCCAAAAGTGGTGGAAAGCAGCCAAGACGCATGAAAGCTGTGATTAAAAATCATGTTTGTTCCACAAATTATTCATTTCTCAACTCCTCCTGAGTTAAAACATTTGGTATTGTTGTTTCTAAATGATTATGAACTTGTTTTCTTTGCATTATTTGAGGTCTGAAAGAACAGTTTTTTGTTTTTCTTTCTAATTTTGACCATTTCTCCTTTTCAGAAAAAAAATACAAAATGTATTGCCTGGAAATTTGGAGACATGTTGTCAGAAGTTTATAAAATAAAAGAACAATTTACATTTTACTCAAAAAATATACCTATAAAGAGAAAAATCAAATAAACTGAACATTGGAAGTGGTCTCTTAATTTTTGCCAGAGCTGTATATTATGGGTATGTGCATGGAGCACGTGTGCCCTGGGGAGACACAATATT
Organism: Dendrobates tinctorius; assembly: GCF_039654945.1. Classification (NCBI taxonomy): domain Eukaryota; kingdom Metazoa; phylum Chordata; class Amphibia; order Anura; family Dendrobatidae; genus Dendrobates; species Dendrobates tinctorius. Next base: position 61,533,480 of record NW_027361697.1, read on the forward strand.
CAAGTGGCTCAGTGAGTATTCGGTGCCCTGTAGAGAAGTCTGAATGTGGAGGAATAAAGTGCGAGGTTACTGTAAAGACCGTTAGATCGGTGCTGACGAGTGTGGTTGCCATGGAAACCTTGTGCTGATCTTGCAGGCTCCTGCGGACATCTTGACATTTGCAGGCTGTTATTATGGGATGTGTTTGTGTGGTGCTGTCCGCATGCCAGGGGCCAGAGACCTGGGCATGACTGGATGCCACGGATACAGGAACTGGCAGCATTCTGCAGTAATAACCAGATGCTGAATATGTAGTGAGTGCAGTCCCGATCTCCGCAGCTCCTCGGATTATCCACCCTCGGGGACTTTTTATTTATTTATTTTTATTTTTTTTTTAAAGTGCATGTGAGCAGGGCTAAAAGAAATGCAGTTGGGTTTGATTGAAGTTTTCCCACTGTTTTTTGCCTTCTGTAGCCGCTGTGTTAGGCTAGCTTCAAACTAGCGTATGGAGGAGCTGCAGAGGGATGCGGACTTCCTCCGTGAAGCTCCGCCTACAACCGTACCTCCTCCGTGAAGCTCCGCCTCCAGCATGCGGCCTGCGTACCCTATCTTTAGCATTGGGTACGCAGGCCGTGCCGATTGTATGCGGATGCCTCTACATCCGTCGTTTTGACGGTGCAGCGCCCTGTGCCGTGTGTATGTGTGTGTGTGATATAGATATTATATATATATATAATATATATATATATATATATATATATATAGACACAGACACACAAGAGCAAAAAAGTATTTAGTCAGTCAGCAATAGTGCAAGTTCCACCACTTAAAAAGATGAGAGGCGTCTGTAATTTACATCATAGGTAGACCTCAACTATGGGAGACAAACTGAGAAAAAAAAATCCAGAAAATCACATTGTCTGTTTTTTTTTCATTTTATTTGCATATTATGGTGGAAAATAAGTATTTGGTCAGAAACAAGCAATCAAGATTTCTGGCTCTCACAGACCTGTAACTTCTTCTTTAAGAGTCTCCTCTTTCCTCCACTCATTACCTGTAGTAATGGCACCTGTTTAAACTTGTTATCAGTATAAAAAGACACCTGTGCACACCCTCAAACAGTCTGACTCCAAACTCCACTATGGTGAAGACCAAAGAGCTGTCAAAGGACACCAGAAACAAAATTGTAGCCCTGCACCAGGCTGGGAAGACTGAATCTGCAATAGCCAACCAGCTTGGAGTGAAGAAATCAACTGTGGGAGCAATAATTAGAAAATGGAAGACATACAAGACCACTGATAATCTCCCTCGATCTGGTGCTCCGCGCAAAATCCCACCCCGTGGGATCAGAATGATCACAAGAACGGTGAGCAAAAATCCCAGAACCACGCGGGGGGACCTAGTGAATGAACTGCAGAGAGCTGGGACCAATGTAACAAGGCCTACCATAAGTAACACACTACGCCACCATGGACTCAGATCCTGCAGTGCCAGACGTGTCCCACTGCTTAAGCCTGTACATGTCCGGGCCCGTCTGAAGTTTGCTAGAGAGCATTTGGATGATCCAGAGGAGTTTTGGGAGAATGTCCTATGGTCTGATGAAACCAAACTGGAACTGTTTGGTAGAAACACAACTTGTCGTGTTTGGAGGAAAAAGAATACTGAGTTGCATCCATCAAACACCATACCTACTGTAAAGCATGGTGGTGGAAACATCATGCTTTGGGGCTGTTTCTCTGCAAAGGGGCCAGGACGACTGATCCGGGTAGATGAAAGAATGAATGGGGCCATGTATCGTGAGATTTTGAGTGCAAACCTCCTTCCATCAGCAAGGGCATTGAAGATGAAACGTGGCTGGGTCTTTCAACATGACAATGATCCAAAGCACACCGTCAGGGCAACGAAGGAGTGGCTTCGTAAGAAGCATTTCAAGGTCCTGGAGTGGCCTAGCCAGTCTCCAGATCTCAACCCTATAGAAAACCTTTGGAGAGAGTTGAAAGTCCGTGTTGCCAAACGAAAAGCCAAAAACATCACTGCTCTAGAGGAGATCTGCATGGAGGAATGGGCCAACATACCACCAACAGTGTGTGGCAACCTTGTGAAGACTTACAGAAAACGTTTGACCTCTGTCATTGCCAACAAAGGATATATCACAAAGTATTGAGATGAAATTTTGTTTCTGACCAAATACTTATTTTCCACCATAATATGCAAATAAAATGAAACAAAAACAGGCAATGTGATTTTCTGGATTTTTTTTTTCTCAGTTTGTCTCCCATAGTTGAGGTCTACCTATGATGTAAATTACAGACGCCTCTCATCTTTTTAAGTGGTGGAACTTGCACTATTGCTGACTGACTAAATACTTTTTTGCCCCACTGTATGTGTGTGTGTGTGTGTGTGTGTGTATATATATATATATATATATATAATATACTTTGAGTTGTCAGTCTACTCTTCCTCCGCCTCCTTTTTTTTTCTGCTCATATACAGCATACAGTAGGAAAACCAGATACCCGAAATCCCCTTTATTTCCTCGGCATTTGTTCGGAGTCCTGATGAAGATGCGGATTATCAATCGATAGCTCTTTCAGCATTATGATTAATAGACTTTATGGATCCTTGGCAAGGAACCTGCTTCGTGCCTCCGTGACCCTGTATAAAGTCATTATAGGCAATCCTCTTCCTTCCATGTGACAGATTAAAGATGTAATGCGTTGCCCTGTTGTCAATGGTTACCATAGCAACCCCAGAGCTGTGGAGTTGTGGTCCTCTCGGTGACCGCATATATGCCATCTGGACTCCTCGTAGTGTGAGCACAGCTTGTCCCTGCCACCAGTGTGTCCCCCAGGCAACGGCTGCCCATCATCGTGCTTACATAGGGTCCACGTACAGTACAGTGAGGGGTTCTGTGCAGAGCGGTGGGTACAGACGGATAGGCACTGTCCTTGCTGTGTACATCTCCCACAATGTGGTCACATGTGATAACTGTGCACAGTCATGGTCCTCCCTGCTATACCAGACAGGTAATGATTGGAGGCGGCCATTGTGGTCACTTTCTCATAAAGTTTATCACCGTGTTCCCAGTTCTACGATGGAGGTTAGAGAAAATAATCATCGGCTCCCACATGGTTTCTCGAATCCTTTTGGTGGATAATTTATGTGCAAAGTTATATTTTTAAGAGGAAAATCCCTTGTCTTTATCAGTAGGATGTTCACAAAGTATGACCCCTGCTGGGACCCCAGCAATCAGCTGTAATCTTTGAGGAAATGTGAAAAGGAGTGTTCAGTTTTTCTGCAGCACCTACACAGGAGAGGATAAGTATTGCACAATGCCCATACACCTCAGCCTGTGTAGTACAGGATGGGTCCTCCAGAGGGAAAGAAGTCCTTTTTATCTGCTCATGACTATGGTCAAAAGACTGGGGTCCTGAGCAGCATTATTTGTATTATGGCACCGTATAATGTGCAGAGCTCCTGCATGGTCATACAATCCTTATGGGTCTGTACTGGGCCCTGCCATGTGGCTGGAGAGGATGAATGTGGAGGCCACTGGTCTGGTGGGATGGAATGTGCTCTGGTTTTTCCTTCCTTTCTTTGTTCGTCAGAAGATGCTTTATTTTGCCCTTACACTGCTGTCTGCATACGGCACATGTGAATTTGGGTGCTGACGTCTCCTCTTGGAGGGGATATCCTGTGCAATGCCTGTAGTTACAGCACAAGGATCCTTCAGGCAAAAGGTTATTCAAAAGCCATCTAGTTTCACACTAGTGTTACCAGGCGCAGCGCACGGCCGCCGCTAAATTCCCTTTTGGCGCTGCCCTGAGTTCACAAAAATGCAACACAGTGCGTTTGGCGCACGTCAGCGCAGCGCCAAAAGGGCTGATGCACCGGCAAAAGTGTGCCAGCGCACGGCCAGCGTACCCAACGCTAAATATAAATATAGAGGGCGCTGATCGCATGCAGCGTCATGCGGTCAGAGGAGAAGCTGACCGGAGAGGGTGCGGCCGAGGGTGGAGCTTAGCTGCGACCGTGTGCTGCGCCCAGTAACACTAGTGTGAAACTAGAGATCTTTGGTGGCTCCCCCCCCCCCCCGCCGGATTATTATCTATACTCCATACTTTCCCCCCCCCCCCTCATATTCCATACTTCTCCCCCTCATATTCCATACTACTCCATACCTCTCCCCTTCATATTCCATACTACTCCATACCTCTCCCCCTCATATTCCATACTACTCCATACCTCTCCCCCTCATATTCCACACTACTCATTACCTCTCCCTCTCACATTCCATACCTCTCCCCCTCATATTCCACACTACTCCATACCTCTCCCCCTCATATTCCATACTACACGTGGCTGCACTGTGTATAACCTACCATGACCAGTGTTGTAATGGCCTGTATGAACCTTTACCAGCCAATAGCTTAAACTGATTATAAAGGCCAATTCTGGTAGAACTTAAATTAATTAAGGAGAACCTGTGGCCTTAAAAATGAAGCCCAATCTGCAGGCAGCATGTTATAGAGCAGTGGAGCGGGGAAAGATTGATATATGGTTTATAAGAAAACTTCCAGTGTAACTTGTGTTTTATTCTTTTCAACCTCTGATCTTTCTGGGATTTTTGGTCCGTGAGCTTATTAGGATGATACATATACAGTTTAGCAAAAGTGTAATGACTTTCTTGTATAGTAGGCCGTGTACAGAAAAACATAACTTCTCATAGTATTCCTCAGCATGCACCACACATTTCTGATAGTGTTTCTCACTTTTAAGACCAACTTCTATCTCAAAAAGCGGCGTCCCCTGACCAGCCAGAAGAGGCGACCTCTTACTGCTACACCCAGGCAGAGAGAATAAATATGCGTGACTATACATTCTGAGTCACCTCCATAAAATGATTCTGGAGATGGTACTGCTTATATAGGTGGGACCCGCATCTTATGGTTATGTCATATTTGTTTAAGATCACTAATGTGTCTCAAGTTTTAGAGAATCTGTCAAAAAGGGTCTATGCTTCTGTCCTGCTTTCTATCAGCCTGAATACATACATACTAGAGAGGGAGGCATTCAGTTCTTGGGAGGCAAGCCCTTGGAATGTTGGCAATTAAGGGGAAAGGGAGCTCCGGCACCTGTAGTGCTGGTAGAATGTTGATGGCTACCCGACTGTTAAAAAATAATTTGTGGTAAGTTATAGAGCATGAAAATAGGACGGTTCCTGAAAATATTAGACAGGTGTGTGTGCCCCAAAAACAGTAGTTTTTGTGATTGATGTCTGCAAAGCCATGCTTTTCTCTAGGTTTTACGCAAAAGGACAGGTAGACTTTCATGATTCTGAAAAAGCCAACTGTACAAGTACAACTGCAGATTCAGCCATATACTGCCTAGCTTTATTAGAGAAGGGCTTATGTAAATGTAGAGGTCTGCCCTTCAGTATGAAGTCGGAAAATGTGAGCTGGGCCACGGTTACAAAGGCGGCATTGAGTGCAGTGAGTAAGAGCTGGCATCCCGCCTTGTAACTGTTTACTGGGACTCCTCAAAATGTAGCCGCCTGCTGGCACCGTGATGGCAGGCTCTGGAACGGCTGATGATGGCAACTAAATGCCATCCTTTCTTCTCCCAACCTTACGTAGCCACACAAGCTGCCGTGCAGAAGTGGATGCAGACATGAGTGCACAACATTCCTCTTAGGTCGTCTGGAAGATCAAAGATCTTGTAAGATCCTGATAATATTGGGAGGATCCGTGTGTGATCTATATACATGCCCACAGTCAGCAGTGCACCACGTATTTACCCCTCTGTCCCTCTATCTAGCTGTGTCTATCTGTCTATCTCTGTAAGCTCTGCCTGCCTGTCACACCAGCCATTCTCAGGATTCCCTTTTCTACCCTGTTTCCATGGAAACGAGACTCCTTGTTCTGTTTCTCAATCCCCCAGTGTGGAGGGGGGAGGAATGTGGGGGTGTGACTGTGAGTCAGTATAGACTTTCGGTTAGCTTTGCATTTTTCAGTGTTCCCTGTTTTATATTTAATGAGTCTTCTGGATATCCCAGCATGAAATGTTCAAGGGTCGAACAGCAAACAGGAAGCAAAATAAAAATGCGAGCTCTTAAAGGGAAACGTCCAGTAAGATAAACCCTCCCCAAACCACATATATGGGTGTGCAGATCTTTGACCCCTTTACATCTTCTATTTGTTGCTGCATTCCCAAGTAATTACCTTTTTAACTTGTATACAAATAGTTATGGTAAGTACTTGCCCTGGGTGTGACAGCACCTCCCGAGCTTCTGTTTCCTGCGCTTGTTTTCTCACACGGCACCAGCCTCTTTAGCTTGATTGATGGCTCACTGTCTGTCAGACATCACATGCCAGGCAGTGAAACTGGAGAATGAGTTGCCAGTCAAGACAAAGAGGCTGGTGCTGAACAGGAAAACACCCTTGGGGCAGAGGCTTAAGTGCTCTGTCACACCCGGTGCACTTACTCACTTACTGCCTTATTTGCATATGTGTTAAAATGCTAATTTCTCAGAAATGCTGCAACAGAAAGACGATATAAAAGTGTTAATGGATTTAGATATCAAAGATCTGCATGCCCCATATGTTTGAAAGTTGATCTTAACACATTCCCTGTAATACCAGGTCCACCTCCTACATGACCTGAATCTAGCACCTCATCCTCAAAATGTATAGACCCTACATCTCGTGACCCACACAAAATGCAACTTATATTTAAGGCTGTGGCTCTAGAGCGACACTCGCTGTATAGCTGAAAATTGCAGTGTGACCATGGTATATTGTGATATTAGGAAAGTGAATGTGGTCACGTTGCAACCCACAAGTTACAAGGTGCAGGTAATCCGACTGGTTTGGAGTCATGGGTGTTGAAACTGGCAGACCAACCACAAGATGCAGCATCGCCATAGCTTGATCTTTGACTATGAAATGTTGGTTACCACTAAAGATGCCAGGTAGCCCCAGCCTATAATAATCAGTCTTCACTAAGCTCCCCCTAGTGGCAGCAGCAGAGGGCTACAATTTTAGAATTTGCAATTTTTATAATTCATGGGGAAAAAAAGTTGAAATTTGAAGCTCCATTTGATGCTGCATGAAAGAAAAACTCAAGAAAACCTGTGAAAGAAAATTAGATGGCTCAATGCACAGATTTACTTATGGTGGGTCATCTATCAAATGTGTATAGGGGGTGTCCTGATTATCGCCCAATGGAAAATGCCCAGGATAAAAAGAATCGGACAAGTTGGCTTTTACCATGCCTGATCCGCTTCTGCTGCATCACTGGAGATACGTCACTGTGTGCGCAGCGTACTCCCCGTTCCCTATGGTAAACACTTGCACATTGAATGGTTAATAGAATCAATAGCTATAGAACAATTTCTAATTCATTCCCCTGGGGAATTTTGTATCTAGACACAATATCCAATAATCCTCCCTCATCAATGAATGGTTATTCCAGTCCCTTCCTTGTATGGGACAACTGACCATTTCTGTGGCGACCTCACTAATTTTACATGCTTTGCCATAGAAAAGGTCAGTTGTCCCATACGAGGAGGGGACTGGAATAACCATTCATTGATCAGGGAGGCTTATTGGATATTGTGCCTAGATACAAGTTTCCCCAGGGGAATGAATTCTAGAAACGATTTGTTCTATATCTATTGATTCTATTAACCATTCAACGTCCAGTCCTCATTTGTTTTGTTACAGCTGCTGCAATTATTTCTTTGCTCTGGTGCTTGCTCCTTATTTGTACCCGTCTGAACGTCCTCACTATATCCTATGACTAAGGGTGCACCGTTGCGCCAGAAACGCATCAGGTTGTTTTTGTTTTATTTTTAATCCTGTCCAAATAAGCTTTTTTTCATTTAAACTGGTCGGTGTGCCGGAAACCTCCTTTCCTTTCCCTTGCTGGATGGTGTGTTCATCAATAGCAGAGCGGGGTCGCCCTGGAATTGGAGCTGTTTGCACTGAAATACGACCATATTTGAATTGATGATGCCTGTTCTTGCCTTCATCCTATGATGGGGAATCATCACTATTAACCTCTTTCATCTCATTGAATATCTCCTTTGGTGTGCGGCCTTTCAAGTAAAGGAACTTGATGACTGCTCTGTATTCCACTGGGTCCATTATCAAACCTCACACCACTTCAGCACCTGTAAAATAAAGCCCGTTATCCGTTCTGAGTTGCAGATTGGCCTGTAACCTATAGAGACTTCTATCATTACTCATGTGCAGTGTCAGCGCCCTGTGATAAATAGACGTGGGTGAGGGGAAGTCTTTGATGAACGCCCCTCGTATGAATGGACATGCGTCAGTTGTCGGATCGCAGGCCTGGCACGGATTTTCTTCTCTTGAAATCTTGCTCCGTGCTGCTGTAACCTCGGGGATAATCTTCTGAGTATACACATCCCGTGGGAACATACCCCTAAAGTATGTGTGATATTTCCACTGATTCTGCACTTCTGGCTGTAATTTTCCAGTCTCTGATCAGTTTTTTTCTTCTATCCGGTAATGCATGTATTTTCCCTGAAATGTACAGTCATGTTCTTCCCGCCCTGTGTAGGGTTCACGTTTGTTAATGCTGTCATTGTGTTGTAAGCTTAGTGTTCTCCATCCAGTATTCCGTATCAGATGGTTGGGAAATATTTCCTTAGCTGATATACGGTAAGTTGTTAATAATGAGCGTGATTTGGAGTAATGGGGGTCGCGTATGATGGGCCTGCATGGCCGTATGTAGTCTCCATTGTTCCTGAGTAATGGTGGACCCGTGGGGGGCTGATGAGCTGTGGATTTCCTGTCTGGTGTCACAGTTGTAGGATTGCAGATCAGATGGAAATGCTGAGCTGTCACAGAGGAGAATGTGAGACAGCAGCGTTTCTGTGCCCGGGGGGGCTCGCTGGCTGCGGCAGGCACATGCAGGACTGTGGGACGTGACTGCACAGGACTGCTCCTTCGGAGGATATATGGGGAGACAGCAGGGCGACATGGTGTCACTGTAGAGAAGACAACACTCTCCTCATTTATTATATCTGGTCTTATAGAATGTGTCCCATACTCTGAGGTACGCAGATCATAGTGTCCACAGGAACGTGCGCTTCTGATCTTTTGACAGTAAATCCAATATTGGCATCACAAGAGCAGGAGGTATCACAGGGTTAATGGCGCAGGCAGCGCTGGGCAGGCGCAGTGGTATGTCTGGGATGGTTGGTGACACCCCATTCATGTAAAGAACCAGGGAAAAGGAACAAGCCGCTTCTGTTTGCTCTGACCCTAGTTAACCCTTTAATGGTCTTCTGTTTTCCGTCTTGTTTCCCTGATTGCTGGTCAGTCACCGCATTAGCATGGGTCTGGAGATGGGTACAGTGGGGTGCTATTTTGTTTCTGTTCCCTTCCTGTGTATAACCCCTTTCTCCCTACAGCTGCCCTTTATTATGTACAGTAATGGGCCCAGCGTGCCCATCTGACACCCCTGACACTGGTTATTGGGGTGCACCCCTGCTAGGTTCACACACCAGATCCAACTTGGGCATTTTTATTACTGCACACGATTGTTCGTGCTGTGATACTTCACAATCACATTGATTGCCCCCCGTGATATCGTTCCCCTGCAGTGGACAGATAAAGGCTCCTGTGACTGCCACTTGTCTTTCTGGCAACATATCAGATACTGGCTTCCATCGGAACTGAAAAATGATCATCATGTGAAAATAGCTGCTGTGGGTCATTTACACTTCATGCTGATCATTAGCTGCTGTCAGGATTAATCACATCGCATACATAATTATTGGGAGTAAGCTCTCCAGGAGAGAGCGCTGCCATCAGTCAGTGGTGGAAGCGCGGAAACCTGCTCCTCTGCATTGCATCGAAAGTGCTCCCTCCACCTGGATTTACCTGTGAGAAAATGGTTTGTGTAGATTGAGATGGCAGTGCGGATCCTGCTAACCGAGTGATTTTGGTGTGCTTGAATACCATATTCTAGTCCCCGTGGCTGCATGTCCTGCTTGATGGACAGCCGCAACACATACAAGGATTGCCTGTTTGTTAGTCACAGCACATGCAGGGATATCCTATCGCACAGCGGTGGGACATGCAGCTACGGGGACCATAACATATTATTTCAGCACGCGGAAGACACTTGGTTATCACCTGAGCATGCTCAGATAACACCTTATCCCAGCACGTTGTCTGATCACTATTACTGAGCTGTTTTAATGGGTCTTAAGGCAACATGCCCATAGTAACGGGTCCCAGATTACTCTCTCGTCCTATTGTTTCTGTAAGGCCGGTGTCGCACTAGCGTATGGCATCCAGTGTGATATGTTAATGACATTCCGCTCCAGCTCTGCTGCGAGTGTTAGCCGAGTGTCAGTGCTCTGTTCTCCAATCCTCCATGCGATAATCTGTGTGGAGCAGGCAGAGACATTAATTTCTCCATCTCCTCCATTGTTTGCGATGGCAGACAATGGACTGGTATGGGAGCGTGCGATCTGATTATCAGGTTCACCCGCAGCACTGTGAAATTATTTTCTCAGGCTGATTCAGCCAGCAAAAACCATCTCATATGTGAGCTGCCCTATAGTTTAACATTGCGACGAGTGCAATAAGATATATATTTTTTTATCGGATTGCACTCATCCGATTTCGTCACAAGTGTGAGCGAGTCCCCAGGCTTGTGATTGTGGAGGTTTTGTTTATTTGAAATTGCAACAAAAGATGCACCATGGCTGCAACATGTGAACGCCCCTAAAATTGCCTGTATATTTACTCCACAATACTGAAATTGCAACACAAAGAAGAAAACTCATAATTAATTGATATTTTAATGATATGCAAATTATGAAATATAACCACATTTTAAAAATATCTTTCTTTATTCAGGACGGAGTGTGAGTGCCACGTGCAGAATTCCTGGCACTTACAGCCTTGTCTGCTATCACTGAGGTTATTAATGGTTGTCTATGGACACTTCTGCCTTGTTGAATGCACGGACACACTAATCGCCAAGATCCGCTGCTGGCAGCTTCCTTTGCAGTGGCCAACTAATAACATCACAAGTGTGCTCAATAGGAGACCATTCTGGAGATGCTGCACGTCATGGTTGCACGCACAACATGTGGCCTGGCGTTATGTTGACATTTGGCTCGTGGAACACTTTGCAGAAAATGCTGTGCTATCGGGTCCACAACCCATTGTAACACCAAGCTGTTGGTTTACCTGGAATGAAGACTAGAGGGGTTCAGGTACCGTACATTATGCCACCCCTCACCATAGTCCCGAGACAAGGACCAGGGTGACTTTTCCCGTTAAGACCTCTTCATGGTGTTGTCCCCTGGGTCTCCAAACCATGGCCATACAAGGCCGATTTAAATAATAACCAAATAAAAGACACAGACACCATTAATAGTGGATGAAAAGTGGCCGTGAGTTTATTTTGTGTTAAATAAATGAATAAATAGTAACCAATCCATTCATAAATAAATCCATATTAAATACCCAAAATTATTAGACCGAAGAAACAATCCGCCCCTTAGGGGGCGATTTTCCCAAGAGCCAGGGCTCATAAAGACCTGGCCCCGCCCTTCCACACATACAGCCACTTTTCAACCATATTTTGGAGATCTAAATTAAAAATGTCAAGACCTATTTCTGACAAATGGACCATGTTTTTCCTGTAAAGACCCGGGATAAAACCTTCGAGGTCCACGTGTCTGAAAGAAAAACTGTTGCTAATGGTAAAAATTTCTGTAAACCCCGATTAACCCTTATGCGTATCCTATTCATAAACTGCGAATTGGTCTCTTTCCATAATAATCTAGGAATGATTTCAGAGACAATGAAATCTGTACTAGGAAAAGATTGTTTCAAAGTCGAGATGTCTACTTTCATCAAAGCTAACAAGTTAAGAGTTTTTTCATTTTCCCGTTATCATTCCCACCAACATGAAAAATAACTAAGTCTGGAAGAGGAAAAAGCTTAGAACATTTCATAACCTCTAAAATAAAATTTGACCAATTCATTCCGCGTACACCATGCCAGAATACTTGAATGGACTCTGGGCAGAAAGATAAGTTTTCTGAATAATTTCGAATCCTAGCCCTCTTCTGGGTCCAAAATACAAAAGAATGGCCGATAATCCAAACGACTACTGGGTCTGAAAATTAAATAGAATATTAGTATTTGTATAGATTATGACGAATATAAATCTTAAATCTTTTAGAATTCCATCTCCCCAGTTTCTGAATCTTAGGCTATGTGCCCATGGTGCGTGTTAAAACGCACACCAAAAACCGGACTCCTTCCCAGAAATCGCGCGTTTTTTTCCCGCGCGATTTCACCGCGATTATGATCGCGATTTTGCCGCTATTTTCGTGTGCGATATTGAAGCACTTTCCAAGCGATTTGAAGCATCGCTTGGAAAGTGATTGACAGGTTGGTCACACTCGTCAAACATAGTGTTTGACAAGTGTGACCAGGTTTTTACTATTGAGGCCGCCTCTGCGGCCTCAATAGTAAAAGAATGTTAAAATACTAAAAAAAATAAAAAAATCGGTGTATATTTACCTTCCGGCGTCCCGCGCTGCATTCCCGGGCCACAGCGTTCCCAGTAATGCCTTGCGAGACCTGTGATGACGTAGTCTCGCGTTGCTATAGAGATCTCGCGAGACCACGTCATCACTGGACCGTGCTGCAAGGCATTACTGGGAACGCTTAGGCCGGGAATGCAGCGCGGGACGCTGGAAGGTAAATATACCCTGATTTTTTTTTTTTTTTTTTTTTTTTTTTTTTTTATTCTTTTTTTTTTTTTACACTGGTATGGTACCCAGGGCCTGGAGGACAGTCTCCTCTCCTCCACACCGTGGGTACCAACCGCACATGAGACGCTTAGCTTCCCGCATGGTGGGCATAGCCACATGCGGGAAGTAAGCGATTCTCATGCATTCCTATGGGTGCGGAATTGCGGCAATTCTTCGCGATTCCGCACAAAAGAATGAGCATGCTGCGATTTTTTTTTATTTTTTTTATTTTTTTCATGCGATTCCGCCGCGGAAAAAAGCGCAGCATTAGCACAGCATGTGCGGAATGCCATAGGAATGCATGCGGGGCGTTCTGTACACGATTTTTAAACGTTTTTGCGCCGAAAATCGCGGCAAAAACGCTTAAAAATCGCTACGTGGGCACACAGCCTTAATATCTGAAAGGCCAGCTCTGGCTGCCTCTGTGGCGTCACCTATTCTAAATGAATGTGAGGTAATGATCTTTGCCTAACAATTTTAAACATTTTTTTTTTTTTTTTATAAGAAATTAAACTGGAAAGTTGTAGCCGGAGAAAAGTCAGCATGTAAAAACAAAGGGCCTTGAACAACAGGACGTATTTTAATCCGATTTTTTAACATTCTAACCGGGCAAATTTCTGCATCATGAAAGGCGACAATCTTAATTCTAGCCACGGAACCACTTTGATCAGTCTTTGATCTTCTCACCGACAGAAATAAGAAATTGTCGTGTAGCTCAATATCAGATACCATTAAATCGGATGGAATCGATTTTCTTGAGGAAATGAGTTCGCCTATCCTAAGAGCACCAAAAAAGGCAATTACAAAGGCAGAAGAGAACAATAAAGATTCATAATAGTTCATGCAAACCTTGTGAAGAGAAGCACAGAGGTCCTTTAGCAATGTGTGAGAAATCGGTCGTCTAGAGTCCGGTTTAAAATTAGCTCTCTTAAAACCTTTTCAAAATTGTTTTAGCGGAAAAAAAGACGTTAAAGGTTGACACTCAAAAAATTTTTGAAAAAAATGAAACGCCTGAAATTGATTTCATTACTGCCGAGTAGGATAAACCTTTCTGAATTAGGTATTCCGCAAATCCTAGACCAGATGCCGAGCTCGATGTTTTATGATCAAAATTAGATAGGCTACAAAAATTAAACCATTCAAGCCATGCGGCCGAATAATCGGCCCATGATCTATCCGACAAAGATTGCTTAATAAAGTATGGTATTAGACCGCTATCAAGTCCCAGAATTCTTGAGGGCAAAGGGTTGCCTCGATGTCTGCATTTGGAACCTGTTGGGAAAAAATTAATCGTTGGCTTGAAAATAATGAATCTGTAACTGATTTTAAACTGCTGGAACCAAAACTCGCTTTAAGCAGAATATTCAATTTCAAGCATAGTAACGTCAATTGCCTTAAAATTCTTGCAGCCCATACATTTTTTTGAAGACAAAGTGTTGATTGACATAAGGAAACCTTGGTTTTCAGACAACAAATTTATTCTAGAGTTCTTAAAGAAAGAGCCCCAAAGATAAATACCCATAAAGACTGAAAGTAATTCAAGTACAAATCTGTTTTTTCTTACCTCGATAGCAATCCAAGGTAAAGGAAGAACTTGAACGGTCCAGTGCGAGTTATATATCAATGCACAACACGCAGAATCGTGAACCGAGAAAGAAAACGGTAAAGCATCGGCTGACTCAAAATCAGATTGCCAACAAGACTTTCCGTTAAAATCAGATAAAAATCTTAGCCATACAATGTCATCTTTCTTTAAATCAGAACAAATTCGAACATGGGAATTTGGGGAAGATAGCCTTCTTGTGTCCTCATAGAGGCGCCTTGAAAATGGCCTACCCATAGGAATAATTCTTATTGCAAAATTAAGTAAGCCCAGTAAGGATTGCAAATCTCTTAAAGTAGCTTTTTCTTTATGAACAAATTTTGATAAGGCATTGCGAAGTTTAATAACCTTATCAGGCGGAAGAATCCAACGTTATCCCAAGGAATTCAATGCAATTGGAAGGAAAAACTTTTTTCATGTGCAATGGGTACTCCAAAATAGTCACACAACCTAATGAAAGCAGATAAAGCATTCGAACAATCTAAGGATGAAGCTGGGCCTACGAATAAAAAATCATCCAAATAATGTAAAATGCCTACATTTCGAATATTGGAATCCAGAACCCAATGAAGAAAAGAAGAAAAATTCTCGAAATAAAGGCATGACAGGGAAAAACCCATGGGGAGACATTTATCAAAGAAAAATTTCTTGTCAAAATAGAAACCCAAAGAGTTAAAACCGTCTGAGTTAACAGGTAAAAGCCTAAATGCGGATTTGATGTCCGATTTAGCCAACAACGCATTTAAACCACATTTTTTAAGTATATCGATAGCCTCGTCAAAAGAGGCGTATCTAACTGAAGGCAGTGAATCGTCGATCTGATCGTTTAAAGAGCTCTCGCATGGATAAGATAAATGATGGATTAGCCGAAAAGTTCCCGGCTCTTTTTTAGGGACAATACCCAATGGTGAAATCCTAAAATTTTGAAAAGGTGATGAAAATGGGCCAGCAAATCTGCCCAATTCCAATTCCGATAAAATTTTATCCTTTGCTACCTCAAAATGAGATCCTAATGAAGATAAATTTTTGACTATTAAGCAACCTTGACCATTAAAGGGAGGAACAACAAATCCATAATAAAAACCTTTAAATAGTAACTCACTCCTCTCCCTGTTTGGGTAAATGTTTAGCCAGTATAGCATGTTTGCCAGATTCACTGGGGTCGGAGCTTTTAGAGTTGCTACCTTTAACCACTGGTTGCTGAGCTGATTGCTTCTTGAAGCATTTTGTTGCAGGGTGAGAGTACCCGCAAAATGATCACTCGTGTCTATATTTACAGTTTTGGTTCCATTTGCAAAACGAATCTATAAAAGCAAAGCATACCCCTTTTTTGGGTGCAGTAACAGAGAATTGTCTAGAAAAACCCTGTCTTTGAGGTAACATCAAATTCAACCATAAACCAACGTCTTTAACCCGCCATTACTTCAGGGTGAACAGCCAATTTTTGACGAAATGCTTCGTCGTAGTGGAGCCAAGCTAAACCACCAAAATTCCTATAAGCTTCTAATATAATGTCCACATGTTGAAAAAGTTTGCATAAATTGGGATATTTCTCTCCCAATACAGCAGAATAAATCGCAAATGCCTGTATCCAGTTATTGAACGATTTAATGGAACTGGATTTGCCATCCTCAGAATCAATTTTGCTATCTTTTCTTTCGAATTTATTTGAGTGATCCCTCTTAGGAAGAAGAGAAAATAGATCAACGTAGCTACAACCCCAAATTAAATCTTTAGTAGCTGAGCTTAAGTGAAATCCCAAAGGTGACAACTGACAAGTAAGGGCTTCTTTGAATGTATTCTTATTTGCCACAGTGTTTAACTGCGAACAATCAACATCTAAATAACACCAGATTGATGTTGGGATACAGGGGAGATAGCTACGCCCAGGGCCTCGGCCAGCATGTCTTTAAACATCTGTTTTAATTGGCCCTGACAATTAGCATTAAGTAAATTAATCCTCTCACCCTGTCCTGCAGAGATGGATGGCGTGACTTGATCTGCTGCACAGTTTGAGCTCGAGCCCCTGTTGGGCGAGCAGCGCTGAGAGGAGCAGGATGGGGAAAAATCTTCTTCCTCTTCGAAGAGAATCTCCTGTCGAGATCATAGAATCGTAGAGTTGGAAGGGACCTCCTGGGCCATCTGGTCCAACCCCCTGCTCAAAGCAGGATTCGCTAAATCATCCCAGTCAGATGTCTGTCCAGCCTCTGTTTGAAGACTTCCATTGAAGGAGAACTCGCCACTTCTCGTGGCAGCTTGTTCCACTCATTGATCACTCTAACTGTCAAGAAGTTTTTTCTAATATCTAATGTGTCTCCTCCCATTCAGTTTCATCCCATTGCTTCTAGTCTTTCTTTGTGCAAATGAGAATAAAGTTGATCCTTCTACAATGTGACAGCCCTTTAGATATTTGTAGGCAGCTATTAAGTCTCCTCTCAGTCTTCTCTTTTGCAAACTAAACAATCCCAAGTCCTGCAACCGTTCCTCATAAGACAGGGTTTGCAGACCGGTCACCATTCTGGTCACTCTTTTCTGAACTTGCTCCAGTTTGTTGATGTCTTTTTTAAAATGTGGTGCCCAAAACTGGACACAATATTCCAGATGAGGTCTGACCAAAGAGGAGTAGAGATGGAGGCAGTAATAGCTGGGTTAGCCCCGCTTGCAGCCGCTGCGGTGTTTTTACGACCGCGGCGCCCCTCTGCCTTGTCGGCCTCCCCAGCTGATGAGGTCGTCTTGCGATGATGACGTCGCCCGGGATCTCGGGCAGGGCTGCGGTATTTGCTCGCCGGGAGGCGGCGAGACTTCTTGTTAATCTCGCGTCCTGTAGGCCTCCGGCTCCTAGGAGAAGAAGAGGGAGAATAGGCCGACGGAAGTTATCTAATTCTTCCGCCTGGAGCCGCCTCAGAAGTGGCAGTCGATGAAGGAGCCGGTGTCAGAGACACCGCACTGCACTTGCTCATAGAGCCAGTGCACGTGTCCTGAGTACAGAAGCAGTGCTAAGAGTTACCTGGGGAGCAGGGCAGCAGAGGTGACCAGGCGTGCTTCAGGCTAATAGTGTCAGGATCCAGTCAGTGCTGGAAAGTAAAGATGCATAGGACCTGCGGACACTGAAACTGAATAGTCTGCACGGGACCTATGGTCATGTGACTGCAAGGGGGCGGGGCTTAGCGTCCTGTATTCAGACAGGAAACCATACAAACAACTCAGAGTCAGGCAAAACAGAGGTCACAGCAGTACGGGCAAACGAGGTACAGAGGGACAAACAGACGGGTAGTCAGACAGAGCCAAAGGTCATACACAAGAGGGCGACGTGGTACCAAGGGGACGAGCAGAGAGGAGTCGGGTCACAAGCAGAGAGTCATACACGAGATGTAGCGCAGTACAAGAGGGTCAGGCAGAACTCGTAACAGGGACAGAACCAAATCACAACCGAACAAGCAAGCAAGTTATCAGGCACAAGGCACACGTATACAAGAGGTCACTTAACGCAGCCGAGGGCAGGAGTATAACTGACACCGGACCCAGGTCCAGTGAGCACTAAATAGCCTCCTGCTGCCAGAGAGAGGCCGCACAATTAACCCATAGTCTAACCAGGACGGGTCAAAGCGAAATCCCGTCCTGGATCATGACAGTACCCTCCTCTCAATGGGGGGCCACCGGACCCCCAGGTCTCTCAGGGTACTTGGCGTGAAAGGCTCGGATCAACCGATCCGCATGAACTGATCGAGCAGGAACCCACGAGCGTTCCTCAGGACCATAGCCCTTCCAATGTATCAGATACTGAAGGGCGCGACGGACCAACCTGGAGTCGACAATTCGTTCCACCTCGTACTCAGCCTGCCCATCTACCAGAACCGGTGTCGGGGAAGATGATGATCCCTCCCCACTGGACCTCACAGGTTTCAAAAGGGCCTTATGGAAAACATTAGGGATCCTTAGAGATGGCGGAAGACTCAACCGAAAAGCCACCGGGTTAACTGCTTCGGTAATTACATAGGGACCTATAAACTTGGGTCCAAGCTTCGCAGAGGGGACCTTGAGCCTTATATTTTTGGTGGATAACCATACCTTATCTCCGACCTGAAACACTGGACCCACGGATCGTTTTTTTGTCCGCAAAAAATTTAAATTTGTCTTGGGCCTTCGTAATGTTGTTCTGGACCTCCCGCCATACCTCCCCCAACCGCTGGATCGTCTCGTCCGCCCCAGGACACCCAGAATTCAAGCGGGAAAATTCTCCAAAATGAGGATGAAACCCATAATTGCAAAAAAAAGGAGATGTACCCGTAGACTGGTTAGTGCGGTTGTTAAATGCAAACTCAGCCAATGGTAACACAGAACACCAATCATCCTGTCGGGCTGTGGTCAAATAACGCAGAATTTGCTCCAGAGACTGATTGGTCCGCTCAGTCTGCCCATTAGTCTCTGGATGGTAGGCGGATGAAAAGGACAGACCAATACCCAACCTCCTACAAAAAGCTCTCCAAAATCTGGACACAAATTGCACTCCCCTATCAGACACCACATTCAGGGGTACCCCATGCAACCGCACCACATGCTCCACAAACAATCTGGACAATGTTTCCGCATTAGGTAGAGCTGCCAAAGGTACAAAATGTGCCTGCTTACTAAACCTGTCCACTACGACTCAGACCACGGTATTACCCTTGGAAGGGGGAAGGTTGGTGATGAAATCCATGGACAGATGAGTCCATGGTCTCTCAGGAATTGGCAGTGGTACCAATTCCCCGGCCGGCCGGTTATGGGGAGTTTTCGCACGGGCACAAACCTCACACGCAGACACATACTCCCCAACATCAGAGGCTAAAGAAGACCACCAGAATATTCTAGCAATGGCCTTCCCGGGTCGCTGAGATCCCTGGATGTCCACCCAGAACTGAGTCATGGAACT
This sequence comes from Dendrobates tinctorius, assembly GCF_039654945.1. Lineage (NCBI taxonomy): Eukaryota > Metazoa > Chordata > Amphibia > Anura > Dendrobatidae > Dendrobates > Dendrobates tinctorius. Next base: position 61,552,788 of record NW_027361697.1, read on the forward strand.
CCTGGAGGACCTTGAGACGAAACTGAGCTGGCACAAAAAGTTTATCCAACGGCTTAGCTGGAGGTGCAAGAGCCTGGGCTTCTCGAATCTCCCGTTCCAACACATTAGAAACCTCTGCCACCACCACCCCAGGCTGAAGAATGGAGGATGGAGGTTCCGGGGGGGACACCGGATCAAGACTGCGTGACAATGCATCCGCTCTGGTATTCTTGGATCCTGGTCGAAAAGTGATCGAGAAGTTGAATCGGGGTAAAAAAAAGTGACCATCTAGCCTGTCTGGGAGTCAACCTTTTAGCTGACTCAATGTAAGCTAGGTTTTTGTGGTCCGTGATTACCGTTATAGGATGAACAGCCCCCTCCAAAAAATGCCTCCATTCTGCAAAAGCCAATTTTACGGCCAGAAGTTCCCGATTCCCCACATCATAGTTTCTCTCCGCAGGGGAGAACTTCTTTGAGAAAAAGGCGCAAGGTCTTAAATTGGTCAAAGTGGCGGGTCCCTGGGACAATACCGCCCCCACCCCCACCTCTGAGGCGTCTACCTCAACAATAAATGGTTCAGAGGGGTCCGGTTGGATAAGAACCGGGGCCGACATGAAACATTTTTTCAAAAACTGAAATGCCGCTGCGGATGACCAATTCTTGATATCGGCCCCTTTTGAGTCATGTCTGTGAGGGGTTTAACCACCTGTGAGAACCCCCTTATGAATTTCCGATAATAATTAGCGAACCCTAGGAAACGTTGCAGACCCTTCAAATCACACGGTTGAACCCACTCGAGAATGGCCTGCACCTTATTAGGATCCATGCGATACCCTTCAGCAGACACGATGAACCCCAGAAAGGACAGTTCCTGAACAAAAAATAAACATTTTTCAAGTTTAGCAAACAGGCAGTTCTCCCTGAGCCTTTGGAGAACTGCCCGAACATGACCAATGTGAGTCTGTTTATCAGGCGAGTAGATTAAAATGTCATCCAAATACACCACCATAAAACGTCCAATCAAATCGGAGAACACATGATTTATGAAATTTTGGAAGACCGCTGGAGCGTTGGTCAGGCCGAAGGGCATGACCAAATTTTCAAACAACCCTTCAGTAGTGAGAAAAGCGGTCTTCCATTCATCTCCGTCCCGGACTCGGATAAGGTTATACGCTCCCCGTAGATCTAATTTCGAAAACCACTTAGCTCCGGACAACTGATTGTATAAATCAGGAATAAGTGGAAGGGGATAAGTATTCCTCACAGTTATTTTATTTAACTCACGAAAATCGAGGCATGGGCGCCAACCACCGTCTTTTTTTTTTTTTTTTACAAAAAAGAACCCTGCCGCCACAGGAGAAACAGAAGGACGAATATGTCCCTTACGGAGGCTCTCGGAAATATATTCCTTCATCGCAGCCCGTTCCGGACCCGAGAGGTTATACAGGCGGGCTTTGGGCAATTTAGCACCTGGAACCAGGTCAATGGCACAATCAAATGGGCGGTGTGGTGGTAAAACCTCAGCCTCTTTTTCGGAGAAAACGTCAGAATAATCTATCAGGCACTCCGGAATGCCTTCTAGACCCACGGACGACACAGACACAGAAACAAGACATTTCTCAGAGCAATAGGGACCCCATTTAACAATGTCCCGAGATTCCCAATTAATCACAGGATTATGCAGCTGTAACCAGGGGAACCCCAACACCAGTCCCGCAGGCAGGTTGTTCATTACAAAACATGAAATACGTTCCTGGTGTAAGGAACTCACTTTAAGGAGAAACTCTTCAGTACAAAACACAATGTCATTCTTAACCAGTGGTGTTTTGTCAATAGCAACAAGGTGAATCGGAGTCTCCAACCTAACTGTCCCTAACTTACACCTGGCCACCAAGTCAGAGTCAATAAAGTTCAATGATGAACCGCAATCCACGAAGGCAGAAGTGGATGTGGAGACACCCCCACAACAAAGTTCCACTTGAAATGACATTTTAGAAAATGCAGAAAAGGGTACCTGAGAGCCTGGGTGACCTCCACGATAATCACCCGGGCTCAGTCGCTTGCTGGTTAGTGGCCGGGAGGGGCAGTCCTTTTTCCAATGTCCAGACTCGCCACTGTGAACACAGCATTTTCTCACGTGCCGTTGTCTCCTTTCTTCCTCCTTAAGGTTGATGGTTCCCATCGCCGTGATTTTCAATGAAGAACTGGCTCCCCTTCCTTGGGAGAATAATGATGTCTCGGTTTGTATCACTCCCCTTGCCCCGTAACCTGCGATCCATTCGGACGGCCTGTGTCATAGCTTCCTCCAGGGCATCAGGTGGGGGGTGGAGAGCCAAGGCGTCTTTCAGATGCTCAGACAGGCCTCTACGGAACAACCCCCGGAGAGCGGCGTCGTTCCAGCAGACCTCAGCAGCCCAGCGTCTGAACTCTGAGCAAAACCACTCGGCTGAGTGTTTCCCCTTGCAAACATTCATCAGCCTGTCCTCAGCCATACGCACCCGATCAGGCTCATCATATATATGCCCCAGGGCCTCAAAAAATGCATCCACAGTCAAACGCTCAGGGGCCGTGGTAGGAAGGGAGAAAGCCCAAGCTTGGGGGGCTCCCCTTAACAGAGACATAATGACCCCCACTCTCTGACTTTCATCCCCAGAAGAGTGTGGTCTTAAGGAAAAAAAAAGCTTACAGCCCTCCTTGAAAACTCTGAAGTCATTTTTATCTCCAGAAAAGGTATCTGGTAACTTCACTGGAGACTCAGGGGAAATTAATGTAACATCCCGAGCCCCCGATGAAAGAACCCCCTGCACAGTGTCGGCGATCAGCTGCTGAGACTGAGCCAGGACTCTTTGTTCTCCAAAGAGTTTCTGAGACATCTGCGTCAGATGCTTAACCTGCTCAGAAAGAGTGTGCACAGGATCCATCACACAGGTGAATGGGAGCAGAGAAAAAAAAAATGGTATGGGTCAGTTAAAATGTCAGAGACACCGCACTGCACTTGCTCATAGAGCCAGTGCGCGTGTCCTGAGTACAGAAGCAGTGCTAAGAGTTACCTGTGGAGCAGGGCAGCAGAGGTGACCAGGCGTGCTTCAGGCTAATAGTGTCAGGATCCAGTCAGTGCTGGAAAGTAAAGATGCATAGGACCTGCGGACACTGAAACTGAATAGTCTGCACGGGACCTATGGTCATGTGACTGCAAGGGGGCGGGGCTTAGCGTCCTGTATTCAGATAGGACAGGACACCATACAAACAACTCAGAGTCAGGCAAAACAGAGGTCACAGCAGTACGGGCAAACGAGGTACAGAGGGACAAACAGACGGGTAGTCAGACAGAGCCAAAGGTCATACACAAGAGGGCGACGTGGTACCAAGGGGACGAGCAGAGAGTAGTCGGGTCACAAGCAGAGAGTCATACACGAGAGGTAGCGCAGTACAAGAGGGTCAGGCAGAACTCGTAACAGGGACAGAACCAGATCACAACCGAACAAGCAAGCAAGTTATCAGGCACAAGGCACACGTATACAAGAGGTCACTTAACTCAGCCGAGGGCAGGAGTATAACTGACACCGGACCCAGGTCCAGTGAGCACTAAATAGCCTCCTGCTGCCAGAGAGAGGCCGCACAATTAACCCATAGTCTAACCAGGACGGGTCAAAGCGAAATCCCGTCCTGGATCATGACAGCCGGATTCTGAAGCTGAGAGCGTTGAAAAGAGGTATTGGGGGTAGCGTCCAGAACTGCTGTGCTTGGGCTCGCGACTAAACAGTTCATAAGCCACTCCATACCACCCTCCTCATTTGCTCTTGCCATTAGCTGTTGAAGAATCACATCTCTAATTCCTCAGGGAATCTTCTTTTTCTTCAGAGAAATGCTGTAAGAGGAAAAAACTGCCCACACAGTGCTTTTATATATCTCTAATAAAACTGCCAAAACAAATCCACCAATGATATTGGACCACAAAACAAAATCAACCAATCAAGGCCCGTAAAAACGGCGCCAAGAAATCCTCTCAGGAACCCTGAGTAAACATCCAATACCTCAGATAAAATTATCAACTTTAATGAGGAGAAAATTTGATTTAAAATAAATCTCCATCTACGGCCTGTATGGGGGGGGGCTGACAATCTCCCAACTATCATTGTGTCCAAGAAAAAAGCAGGACTCCTCACTGAGGGGATAGACCTCCTTTTTTTCATCGTCTTTATATCATTAACATGTCTATTGATCCTTCGATTTCTACAATGCCACGACTTTTCCTTGTTTCAGGGATGCCCTTAGCGGTAGTGTTCCCTGTGCTAGAGCCACATTCTTGGTTACCACAGTTGTTACAATGTTTTGTTGTGTTTTTTGATAGTACGACATGTACAGGTAAAACGTAAAGTGAACCTGACAGGTGAGCCGTAGGCAGCATGTATCAGGCCCTGGCCGTATGATCTCAGCCAGGTATGTGCGACTCTGAAAAGTTGCTGTATTTTAGTCAAGATGTTTCAGGGATCGGGGCCCATGGGAGACTAGTCAGACAGGTGGGTTCTTGGCAGCTTCTCCTCACCCACTGCCCCAGACTAACAGGCTTCTCTCTGCGTGCGTGTATAAGGAGATAAATGTCAGTGACTGGCAGCGGCCAGGAGAAGCCATTGGTTCTTAATGGTTTCCCAACATATGACGTACAGTTACATCATATGTTGTGTTCCTGACTTTGATGCTGGCTCACAAGCCAAGCCTGCATTTTTCCCACCAGATGATTGCTGTATTAAGCAATCATCTTCCTGTAACAACACCGGTGGAGCTCTGCTTTAGTGGAGGTGAGGATCATTGCCTTCTACAATCCCAGAAGTGCTGGAAGTGTATGGTGCTGGCTGGTTATCATTAGTTTTGTTAGTGTGATGGAAGAATCAGGAGAGAAGGTGATATGTAAAAGGGATTGTCTACTTTAAAGAACATTTTTTTTTTCTATATACCTTCCTGGTGTAACTATAACTTATAGCTGATTTTGTAAGAGCAAGCTTCTCTGATGTCTCCATCACATCGGTCCCGAGTGCCAGCTGATGGCAAGAATATGGCTCTCTGTATCGGAACATCACTTCTGAGTGTGAAGGGGCTGGCTGACTGCCCTGTCCATCAGCAAAGCCATCCCCTCAGTCTGTTAGAAGGAGGAGGTCTTGGATATTGTGAGGAGCAGTCGGCCAGCCCCTTTACACATTGCTCTGATGAAGGGTAAGCAATTGCTCTGATGAAGGGTAAGCACAAGGCCAAACGTGGTAATGTCTAGACATGGGGTGAATGGGTGGAGTGGCGTTTATACTAAATTATACTTAATTACACTACACTAGTTTTATTTAGTTTCTTTGTTTTACAGGAATATCTATATTTTTTAATCTGGGAAATTCCCGAATTGGATATTTTACAATAGTTTAGATTATTGGGCCATTCATTGCTGGAGACTATTGTGGCTACCTTCTAGCCATGTTCCTGTACTAGTCCAATAGCTAGTGTGTCATACATTATAGCTGTCTGTGTCTAAAATGTGCGCATTCTGCACAACGGATCATTTTGTCTCATTTACTTTCTTTTTTTTATATTTTGGACAGTCTCAGACGTATATTAGAGGTTTGACTAGCCATTTTGGTATAATTGCTCTGCTGTTTAATTAACTCGTTGTCTATCCGGTACAATTAGCGGTTCAAGCAGAGCACAGTTTTAATTACAGTTATTATGGGACTAAAAGCAGCGGCACAAGAAAACAATGATATTATCGTGTCTGGAAGATTTGTGTATTTATCAGGACTAGAGATGAGCGAATGTGTTTTGGAATCGGTTCCGAATACGATCGGCATTGAATATTGTTTTTGCAATATTCGGCGAACACAGCTGAACATCATTAGAGTCAATGGGAGTAGAAATTACCAAATATGTTCGGAACCGATCATAAGACATACTTTATATATCGAGTATAAGCCAACCCCTCTAATTTTGCCACAAAAAACTGGGAAAACGTATTGACTCGTATAAGCCTAGGGTGGAAAATGCAGCAGCTACTGGTAAATTTAAAAAATAAAAATAGATACCAATAAAAGTAAAATTGAGACATCAGTAGGTTAAATGTTTTTGAATATCCATATTGAATCAGGAGCCCCACATAATGCTCCATACAGTTCATGATAGCCCCATAAGATGCTCCATACAAAATACACCCCGTATAATGCTGCACAAAGGTTAATAATGGCCCCATATGCTGCTCCATAAAGGTTATGGCCCCATAAGATGTTCCATAGATTATGCCCCCATATGCTGCCCCCATAAGATGCTCCATGGATTATGCCCCCATGTGCTGCTGCATTTAAAAATAAAAAAATTGACATACTCACCTCTCCGTCGCTGGGGCCAGGTGCCGGTGTCACTGCTGGCACCTGAGATATTCACCTGTCCCCCGGTCCATCGCTGCTTGCTGCTGTCTGGCACGTCATCTGTCAGTGACGTTCAGACTGCAGGGGGCACGGCGCGCACTAACATGTCACCGTGCCCTCTGCTGTCTGAACATCACTGACAGATGGCGTGCCAGACAGCAGCAAGCAGCGATGGACCCCGGACAGGTGAGTATCGCTATACTTACCTGTCCTGGCACGATCTCTGCAGCCCCCAGCTTCTCCACGATCTCCCTTCCTGCCTTCAGCGGTCACGTGGTACCGCTCATTACACTCATGAATATGTGCATATTCATGAGTTTAATGAGCAGTACCACGTGACCACTGAAGGAATGAAAGGAGATCGCGGAGAAGCTGGGGGCTGCAGAGACCGTGCCAGGACGGGTAAGTGTGACCTGACACCCCCTCCCCCTCCGACCCCCTGGTGTATATGGCTCGAATATAAGCCGAGAGGGGGACTTCCAGCCCAAAAAAATGGGCTGAAAAATCTCTGCTTATTTTCGAGTATATACGGTACATTCGGCACAAATAGTGTTCGAATGTCAAAATCAGATTCTGGGACAAAATCCAAACAAATTTGCTCATCTCTAATCCGGACTGAACTAGAAATTGCCTTCTCTAGTCCCAGATGACAGTGCCTATCGTTTAGGGGCCAAAAATGCTGGAGTTGTACAGGGGCCATTCTACTTCCAATATAATGGAAGCAGAATTCTCAGGAAAAGAAAGTTGCACACTTTGGGTGAAGCTTGTGTGACTAATTTTTTGTTGTACAGCTCTCTTGTAAGAAGGTTAGAATAGGGGGAGAAGTAAAGCCCCGATTGTAGAAAGCTGTATAGCACGTCACAAGAATAATAGTAATTTTATTTCTATAGCGCCAACATATTCCGCAGCACTTTACATTATAGAGGGGATCTGTACAGACAATAGACATTACAGCATAACAATAAACGCATAGATCAAAACAGATACCAAGAAGAATGAAGGCCCTGCTCGCAAGCTTACAATCTATGAGGAAAAAGTGGAGACACGAAAGGTGAATAGTAAAAATTGCTTTTATTGTTCGGACCAGCCATAGTGTAAGAATCTGGTGTTCCTGTTGCTGCATGAACCAGTTAACAGTCTACATATGTAACAGTACAGAAACAGAGGGCTATTAAATGTATAAAGCATGTGAGAACATGATGTGAGGAACCTGGTTATGGTAAAAAAAAAATTTTGAATGAGCCACACAGGAATATTTAGGTTAATAAGATATTTAGGTAATAAGTTTATACTGAATTCTGGAGTGGATGGGTAACCAGTGTAAGGACTGGCACAAGGTAAAGGCATCGGTGTAACGATTGGTGAGGAATATGATCCTGGCTGCAGCATTCAGGACGGATTGGAGAGGGGAGCGTTTGATAAGAGGGTGACCGATTAGTAAAGAGTAAGTCCAGACGAGAATGAATAAGAGAAACAGTAAGCGTTTTTGCAGAGTCGAATGTAGGAAAGGGTCGAATTCTAGAAATGTTTTTGAAAAGAAGAGTTTGGACTCTCACATAGTGGGGAATTTCGATATTTTGGTCTCAGGCATGCATTTCAAGCGCAGAAACAGACAACGAATATGACGGTACAGAGGGATGTGGTGTTGGACTATGTGTGTGCGTCCGGGGGGTACGAGAGGCGTTATCTCTACCATCTATAGAGATTTATTATACTCTTACTTGGCTGGGAAGAGAGAAGTGGGAGAAATGGTAGATGAAACTTGGGAGACTATTTTAGAGTACATACCTAAACTCTCTTTGAGTGAGCCAGGTAGGATATCGCAACTATATATCGTACATAGAACATATAAGACCCCAGAACTTATGAGGAAAATGGGCTTGAAGGACAATGCGGAGTGTCCAAGATGTGGGTATGAACCTGCAGGAATGCTTCATATGCTCTGGTCTTGTTCAAGACTCTCGTCATATTGGGAGGAGGTTATAGGGCTTGTTGAGAAGATATACAGATGTGAAATAGGAAGGGACCCAATAACGTGTGTGTTGGGGTACGTGGAGGAGGTGTCGGTGGGGAGTGCCTATAAGTCCATCATAGCAAAACTCTTATATATTGCCCGTAAGCTGATCGCACAAAAATGGATCGATGCTGAACCCCCAACGATTGGGGAGTTTGTCACTCGTGTGAATAACGTAATCCGATTGGAAGAGAGAATTTATAGAAGACGACATACAGAGGCACACTTTGAAAAAATCTGGGCCATGTGGTTACAGTGGAGACAATCACATTGAGAAAGTCTGTATAGCAGTTGGGAAGGGGGGGGAGGGAGGAGAATGGGTTTGTTTTTCTTCTCTTTTATGACGGGGAGGAAATTGAATGTCGTGTATTTTTTCTGTATGCAATGGAGATGATTTGAAAGCTTTGCCTAAATGTAATTATAACGACATTTGAATATAATAAAAAATCTTTGGTTAACCCCTTCACGACCTTTGACGCCACGTAGGCGTCATGAAAAGTCGTGCCAGAACGACCCATGACGCCTATGTGGCGTCATGACTTTAAAGCCCCCCTGCGGGTCGGGTGACCTAGGTCACTGAAGGGTCACCCGACCCGCAGATACAGGGGGCTTTGTTCTTCGCCACAGGGGGCGTGGCTTCGCCCCCACGTGGCTACGATCGCTCTGATTGGCTGTTAAAAGTGAAACAGCCAATCAGAGCGATAGTAATATTTCATCAATGAAAATTGATGAAATATTACAATCCAGCCATGGCCGATGCTGCTGTAGCATCGGACATGGCTGGAGACACCGATTCCACCCCCCCCCACTGGCGATCGCCCCCCCCCGCAACTGAATGACAGCGGCGATCTGCCGCCGCTGTCATGATCTGCCCCCCTCCCATTCCCTTCGCTCCCAGCCAGCTTCCGATCCCCCCCTCACCCCATCTCACCTCCCCCGGCACCTTCTAAGTCCCCCCGTCGCTCCCGGTGTCCGGCGGGTCCGGTTCATGGGCGCCGCCATCTTAGAAAATGGCGGGCGCATGCGCAGTGCGCCCGCCCAAATCTGCCGGCTGCAGATTCAATTCTTTCATTTTGATCACTCTCACAGTGATCAAAATGAAAGAAAAAGTAAATAAACCCCCCGATTATCACCCCCATAGGTAGGCACCACTAATAAAATAAAGAAAATATTTTTATTTTTCCGTTAGGGTTACGGTTGAAAAGAGGGTTAGGGTTGAAAAGAGGGTTAGGGTTGAAAAGAGGGTTAGGGTTGAAAAGAGGGTTAGGGTTGAAAAGAGGGTTAGGGTTGGAAAGAGGGTTAGGGTTGGAAAGAGGGTTAGGGTTGGAAAGAGGGTTAGGGTTGGAAAGAGGGTTAGGGTTGGAAAGAGGGTTAGGGTTGGAAAGAGGGTTAGGGTTGGAAAGAGGGTTAGGGTTGGAAAGAGGGTTAGGGTTGGAAAGAGGGTTAGGGTTGGAAAGAGGGTTAGGGTTGGAAAGAGGGTTAGGGTTGGAAAGAGGGTTAGGGTTGGAAAGAGGGTTAGGGTTAGAAAGAGGGTTAGGGTTGGAAAGAGGGTTAGGGTTGGAAAGAGGGTTAGGGTTGGAAAGAGGGTTAGGGTTAGGGTTGGAATTAGGGTTAGCGTTGGAATTAGGGTTAGGCTTGTGGTTAGGAATGTGTTAGGGTTAGGGCTGTGGTTAGGGGTGTGTTGGGGTTAGGGTTGGAGTTAGAATTGAGGGGTTTCCACTGTTTAGGCACATCAGGGGGTCGCCAAACGCGACATGGTGCAACCATTGATTCCAGCCAATTTTGCGTTCAAAAAGTCAAACGGTGCTCCCTCCCTTCCAAGCCCTGACGTGTGCCCAAACAGTGGTTTACCCCAACATATGAGGTATCAGCGTACTCAGGAAAAATTGCACAACAACTTTTGGGGACTAATTTCTCGTGTTACCCTTGGGAAAATAAAAAATTGGGGGCTAAAAAATTATTTTTGTGGAAAAAAATGATTTTTTCATTTTCACGTCTCTGCATTATAAACTTCTGTGAAGCACTTGGGGGTTCAAAGTGCTCACAACACATCTTACATACGTTCCTTGGAAGGTCTAGTTTCCAAAATGGGGTCACTTGTGGGGGGTTTCCACTGTTGAGGCACATCAGGGGCTCTGCAAACATAATGACGACCGCAGACTATTCCATCAAAGTCTGCATTTCAAAACGTCACTACTTCCATTCCGAGCCTTGACGTGTGCCCAAACAATGGTTCCCCCCCACATATGGGGTACCAGCGTACTCAGGACAAACTGGACAACAACTTTTGGGGTCCAATTTCTCCTGTTACCCTTGTGAAAATAAAAAATTGCGGGCTAAAAAATCATTTTTTGAGTAAAAAAAAGATTTTTTATTTTCACGGTTCTGCATTATAAACTTCTGTGAAGCACTTGGGGGTTCAAAGTGCTGCTCACCACACATCTAGATAAGTTCCTTGGTGGTCTAGTTTCCAAAATGGGGTCACTTGTGGGGGGTTTCCACTGTTTAGGCACATCAGAGGCTCTGCAAACGTAACATGATGCCCGCAGACCATTCGATCAAGTCGGTATTTCAAAACGTCACTACTTCCCTTCCGAGCCCCGACGTGTGCCCAAACAATGGTCCCTCCCCACATATGGGGTATCGGCATACTCAGGGCAAACTGGACAACAACTTTTGGGGTCCAATTTCTCCTGTTACCCTTGTGAAAATAAAAAATTGCGAGCTAAAAATTCATTTTTTGAGGAAAAAAAAAGATTTTTTATTTTCATGGCTCTGCGTTACAATCTTCTGTGAAGCTCTTCGGGGTTCAAGGTGCTCACCACACATCTAGATAAGTTCCTTGGGGGGTCTAGTTTCCAAAATAGGGTAACTTGTGGGGGGTTTCCACAGTTTAGGTACATCAAGGGCTCTGCAAATGTAACATGATGCCCGCAGACCATTCCATCAAAGTCTGCATACCAAAACGTCACTACTTCCCTTCCGAGCCCTGACGTGTGCCCATACAGTGGTCATCCCCCACATATGGGGTATCAGCGTACTCAGGACAAACTGGACAACAACTTTTGGGGTCCATTTTCTCCTGTTACCCTTGTGAAAAAAAAATTGCGTGCTAAAATTCATTTTTTTTTGAGGGAAAAAAAATGATTTTTTATTTTCACGGCTCTGCATTATAAACTTCTGTGAAGCACTTGGGGGTTCAAGGTGCTCAACACACATCTAGATAAGTTCCTTGGGGGGGTCTAGTTTCCAAAATGGGGTCACTTGTGGGGGGTTTCTACTGTTTAGGCACACAGGGGCTCAGCAAATGTAACATGACGCCCGCAGACCATTCCATCAAAGTCAGCATTTCAAAATGTCACTACTTCCCTGCTGAGCCCCAACGTGTGCCCAAACAGTGGTTCCCCCCCACATATGGGGTACCAGCGTACTCAGGACAAACTGGACAACAACTTTTGGGGTCCAATTTATCCTAGTACCCTTGTGAAAATAAAAAATTGCCAACTAAAAAAATTTTTTTAGGGAAAAAAAAAGATTTTTTATTTTCACTGCTCTGCATTATAAACTTCTGTGAATCACCTGGGGGTTCAAAGTGCTCACTATGCATCTAGATAAGTTCCTTAGGGGGTCTAGTTTCCAAAATGGGGTCATTTGTGGGGGAGCTCCAAAGTTTAGGCACACAGGGGCTCTCCAAACACGACATGGTGTCCGCTAACGATTGGAGCTAATTTTCATTTCAAAAAGTCAAATGGCGCTCATTCCCTTCTGCGCCCTGCCGTGCACCCAAACAGTGCCCCCCCCCCCCCCACATATGGGGTACCAGCGTACTCAGGACAATCTGGACAACAACTTTTTTGGTTCAATTTCTCCTGTTACCCTTGTGAAAATAAAAAATAGCGTGCTAAAAAATCATTTTTGAGGAAAAAAAATGATTTTTTATTTTCACTGCTCTATGTTATAAACTTTTGTGAAGCACTTGGGGGTTCAAAGTGCTCACTACACATCTAGATAAGTTCCTTAAGGGGTCTAGGTTCCAAAATTGTGTCACTTGTGGGGGAGCTCCAATGTTTAGGTACACAGGGGCTCTCCAAACGCGACATGGTGTCCGATAACGATTGGAGCTAATTTTCCATTCAAAAAGTCAAATGGCGCTCCTTCCCTTCCGGGCCCTGCCGTGCACCCAAACAGTGGTTTATGACCACATATGAGGTATCGGTGTACTCAGGAGAAATTGCCCAACAAATTTTAGGATCCATTTTATCCTGTTGCCCATGTGAAAATGAAAAAACTGAGGCTAAAAGATAATTTTTGTGAAAAAAAGTACTTTTTTTTTTTTTTACGGATCAATTTGAGAAGCACCTGGGGGTTCAAAGTGATCACTATGCATCTAGATAAGTTCCTTGGGGGGTCTAGTTTCCAAAATGGGGTCACTTGTGGGGGAGCTCCAGTGTTTAGGCACACAGCGACTCTCCAAACGCGACATGGCAAGCGCTAAATATTCCAGCATATTTTCCATTCAAAAAGTCAAATGGCGCTCCTTCCCTTCTGAGCCCTGCCGTGCGCCCAAACAGTGGTTTTTGACCACATATGAGGTATCGGTGTACTCAGGGGAAATTGCCCAACAAATTTTAGGATCCATTTTATCCTGTTGCCCATGTGAAAAATGAAAAAATTGATGCTGAAAGAAAATTTTTGTTGGAAAAATTAAAATGTCCTTTTTTTCCTTCCATGTTGCTTTAGTTCCTGTGAAACACCTAAAGGGTTAATAATCTTCTTGAATATAGTTTTGAGTAGCTTGAGGGGTGCAGTTTTTAGAATGGTGTCACTTTTGGGTATTTTCTACCATATAGACCCCTCAAAGTAACTTCAAATGTGAGGTGGTCCCTAAAAAAAATGGTTTTGTAAATTTTGTTGTAAAAATGAGAAATCGCTGGTCAACTTTTAACCCTTATAACTTCCTAACAAAAAAATATTTTGCTTCCAAAATTGTGCTGATGTAAAGTAGACATGTGGGAAATGTTATTTAGTAACTATTTTGTGTCACATAACTCTCTAGTTTAACAGAATAAAAATTCAAAATTTGAAAATTGCGAAATTTTCACAATTTTCGCCAAATTTCTGATTTTTTCACAAATAAATGCAAAAATTATCGATCTAAATTTACCACTAACATGAAGCCCAATATGTCACGAAAAAACAAACTCAGAATCGCTAGGATGCGTTGAAGCGTTCCAGAGTTATTACCTCATAAAAGGACACTGGTCAGAATTGCAAAAAATGGCCAGGTCATTAAGGTCAAAATAGGCTGGGTCATGAAGGGGTTAAAAAAAAAAAAAAAAATGTTTTTGAGGTGCAGATAACAAGAGCGAGCAAGTGATCAGATGTGGGGGGTGAATGAAAGCTCAGAATCAAGTATGACCCCAAGACAGCGGGCATGTTGCTGGGGAGTAATCGTGGAACCACACACGGAAATGGCAATGTTGGGCATAGGTAGGTTAGTAGAGGGAGGAAACGTGAGGAGTTCAGTTTCAGATAGAGGGAGGACATGATGTTAGGGCCCCGTCACTCATAGCGATCTCGCAAGCGAGATCGCTGCTGAGTCACAAGTTTTGTAACACAACAGCGATCTCACCAGCGAGATCCCTGTGTGTGTCAGCGATCAGCGACCAGCCCCCCTGCCGGTATCGCTGAACGCTGCAAGAAACCTCTGGACATTTTTTTTCGTCGCTGATCTCCCGCTGGCCAGCACGCATCGCTGCGTGTGACAGGCGGGAGACCAGCGATCAGCTGGTAACTAACGTACACATCGGGTATCCAAGGGACGCACGTCCCTTGGATACCCGATGTGTACGTTAGTTACCAGCGAGTTACAGGTGCCGCCGCCTCACGCTGGGGACCAGGAGCCCGCAGAGTGTGTACCTGCTGCCGCCGCACGCTGGGGACCAGGTGGCAGCAGGACGCCGCCAGGAGAGGCCAGGGATGCAAGCGCGCCCTCTGCTGGTGGAGGACTGGATCAGCATCCGCTGCTCCCGGGCTCGCTCCTCACCTCGGCGTCCTGATCGCTGATGAAGCTGTCTGTGTGACAGCTCACCAGCGATCACATAGCGACTTACCAGCGATCCTGACATATTGATATCGTTGTCGGGTTCGCTGGTAAGTCGCTATTTGTGACTCCAGCTTTAGAGACAGCGGTGAGACAATCACTGGTGTTTTCCAAAAAGGCAGGCGTGATATCCGGAGAAGTGTATAATTGGGTGTCATCAGCATAGAGATAAGAGTCTTAGGAAGCAACCCAGAGGCAGACAAAGATGTCAGGTCT